>NC_139536.1:112748983-112901483 GCF_965153285.1 Podarcis tiliguerta | reverse complement strand
TTATGCCGAGTTACACATACATTAAACTGAATAAGTATTTTGTACACTTTAAACCTCTGACTTACAAATGTCTCCAGAAAAAAATAAGTAAACTCACAAACATGTTCATTCTTCCCATCTGCAAACAAATGTTTCTGTTATTGCGTACCAAATGTTTGTCTGCCTATTCCCAGGGCCTTCACGTGCCGTAATATTACTCCTCGAACGAAGCCTTGACGTGAGAAGGCAGTGTTATTGCCTTTAGAGAAACTGGATTTGATATTTACAAGTGTCTCTCTTCCTCCACAGGACTGCAAAGTATGCCAGGGGATTATGTGTCTAGGGGTGGTCCAATGGGCATGAATATGGGACAGCCAAGCTATACACCACCCCAGATGCCCCCACATCCAGCTCAGCTGCGTCATGGGCCCCCCATGCATACCTACATTCCTGGACACCCACACCACCCAGCAATGATGATGCATGGAGGACCACCCCACCCTGGAATGCAGATGCCAGCAACTAGCCCCACAATGCTCAATACAGGAGACCCAGCAATGAGTGGACAAGTGATGGACATTCATGCTCAGTAGCTTAAGGGAATATACTTTATCTTCAATAATGGCAAATTTGAAATACTGTCGTTCTTCAATGACTTAGCGGAGTTTCATTCTTGGCATCTAGTCTGGACCAAGGAACAATCCTATATTTGTCTTTATAGGGACCCTGAAAAGCAGGAAAGACACGCCAACCGAAGTCAACTTCTGGGGACATGCAAAATAACTATATAAGGCAACAGAGTGGAATATTGTAAAATGCTATTATTCTGTTATCCATATTACGTTGTTTCTTATAGATTTTTTAAGAAAAAAAATGTGAATTTTTTTCCACACTATGTGTGTTCTTTCCATAACTCTTCACTTCCTCCAGAAGCCTCCTTACATAAAAAGGCCTTACAATTACCCTGCAAATGGCAAAAAAGATATATTTGCAGGATTTTTAGAGCATTAAAATATCTTTGTCAGGCAGAAGAACATTTCTTCTATCCTAGGATTTCAGCCATGCACTCTGTATTTCTCTCTCTCTCTGTCTCTCTCTGTCTGTCTTCCTCCCTCCCCCCCCCCCTTTTTTTCTAGCCTGGGGCGTGAATTTGCATGTCTAATTCATTTACTCACCATATTTGAATTGGCCTGAACAGATGTAAATCGGGAAGGATGGGAAAAACTGCAGTCCTCGAAAATGATTAATCAGCTGTTGCAGGCAATGTCTTAAGGAGACTGGTTGGAGGAGGCATGGAAACCAAGAGAAAGTGTATTTGAACCTAATTGTCACATCAGAGCATCACTGTCCCCATGCAGCAACAACAACAACAACCACCTACATCACTTCCTGTTTTATGCCGCTCAGAACATGAACTGAAGAGTTATTTTACTATGTTGACTTTATTTTTTGGGCAAAACATCAGTCATGTGCATTTTTCCATAGTCCCATCATGGAGCATATATGTATACATTGTAAATAAATTTTGTGCAAAAAGGACTGGAAAAATGAACTGTATTATTGCTTTTCTTTTTTCTTTTTGTAAAAGTAGCAGTTTGGTATGAGTTGGCATGCATACAGATTTACTAAGTGGGATAAGCTAATTATACTTTTGTTGTGGTTAAACAAATGCTTGTTGATAGCCTTTTTCTATCAAGAAACCAAGGAGCTAATTATTAATAATAATCATTGCACATTGAGTCTTAGAGTTTCTGATTGAAACCGTTTGGATTGTACAATAACTCAAAGCCCAGTTGTAGTAGTTTGAGTGCAGTAATGAAATCTGAATCTAAAATAAAAGCAAATTATTTTTGTCACGCTGGCTCAACTGCTTGAAAATTTTATTTTACTGCCCCAGCCCTCCAAAAATCTAGCAATTTCATAGTAATATGTCAATTTCTCTCTTGAAATAATTAAATTTTAGTTCCAGACAACCTTATTAATACTTCCCCCCCATACTAAATTATTTTATATTGCCCTGTGCTAGTGAACTGTCTTATAGCTTACCCTGTATATATTCAGGGTGATAACTGAATTATCAAATTTTAAGATTTCAAGGCAAAAAGAAAAAGGGAAGAACTGACCGCATAAGGCTGGGTGGAATTTAAAATATTTCATCTTTTAAAATGACGCACATGTGACATTTGAAGGGGTATAGCACAGTTGTTTTTGTTTTTTTAAAAAACACCTTCCTAAATCTGAATACATGTGCATTAACTACTTGTAGTAAAAGGATGGTGGACTTTTAAAAAATCTAATGCTCATAAATAAAAACTGTGCTGTGATTGGCTGTAGACTGGGTCGTTAACCAATTTTCCAGCACAGCTGTACTTTCTGCAAGACAGCCAACTGGTTAAATAGAACCAAACAGCATGTTTAGGTTAGAAAACCTTATAATTTTCTTCCAAATAAAATCATGACTGTTGTAAATGTTTCTTAAGGGCATGAAAAATATACAAATGTTTTAGGTTTGTCCTAGTCACTATTTTAAAAAATAACTTTTAAAAGATGATAGCACCAACTACTTAACACAAACAAAAGAGCTCAGTGGTGAGAGCCCTGACGCCTGCCATTCAGATAGATGTCAGCCCGTGAACCCACCCATAACAATCACGTTTTGATTTAAGAGGGACCAATTGTTTTGTGGCTTTAGTAGGCTCTGTTTACCTACTGTTGAAGCATTCTGCTTCTCTCCTTTTTACTGGTGTGGGATTGGAGATATTATCAGTGCCAAATTTCTCAAATAAAAGATGCCAGGCCTGAAGGGTGACTAGAAGCAGCCCCACTGTGGTCTGGAAGCCATGCTCATAGTTTCCGCTGTTAATGGTAAGGGAATGCACTCTGCACATGCCCAACAGCACTGCACCTATCCCTGGCACTGAATTAAGCCATGCATCTTCTCCCCCAAACTAATCTCCCTTCATGGCCAGAGCTTTGTTTTATTGTCCTAAGCACTCTCATTTGATTTTGCCCTCTTCAGAAGGAAGTGCAGTTTTCAGCCTGTGTGTTTTCATTGTCAGCTAATGACTCCCCCCACCCAATTAAATAGTAGCCTTTCCTCTTAAGTACTCTATTTTGTCCATCTGTTTGGGGTTATAATACCATAATACACAGCTTCACAGCTGATAGGATAGTGGTACCCCAGTACATAACCATCAAGCCACATGCATCCATGGCAGAAGAGGGGGTGGATTTCTGGAGAGTTGCCAGCCAATGACCTTTCTCATCTTCCCCTTGTCTGAGGAAGCTCCCCTTTCCAACTTTGTAAGGTCAGGAAATTGTTGTTTTCTTCTTTCTGCAGCATGAGGCGATATTAACAATGCATGCATTGCCAAAACGTAAACTGTTAAGCTCTTTGCCAGTGTTAAATCCTTTCTTAAAACCACTCCTTTTCAAGAGTGGAAAAATACCCGAATATGCCACTTTTTCAAGAGAAGGGAGATTTTATTGCTTTCATCGACGTGATTTATTTTTGTGCATTTCACGTTATTAAAGGGGGACATCTATATATATATATATATATATTAAAAATACTGAGAGGGTTTGGGGTATGTTTGTGTGTACACACACCCCAAACCCTCTCTGTGTTATCTGCCAAGACAATCAGCTGCAATTATAACACATTAATGAATAATATGCCTTGAGAGTATGTTTTTTTGTTTTGTTTTGTTATTGTTCATCGCATGATGTTAGACGGCTTTTACAGGCAAAGGAAAGAGAAAGTAAACGGGTTACAAATAGGGAATTATCCCTCGTTTAGCATTAAAATTCATTTAGATAAAATTGCCACAAACATTTAAATGGAGAGATTAGTTCCCCCTCACGCCTTATTGCACACTCTCAATGGCTCCGTTAAGAACATTTTACACATTGGAAATTCCGCCTTCTCAGCCTGCTCGCTGTTTCCTAGCTACCCACATTCAAAGCAAAGGCAGCAGCAACAGAAAGAGAAGGAGGGAGGGAGAGAGTGTGTGTTGGGGGGGGGGCGGGAGGGGGAAAGTTTTTATTATTATTATTTGGCAACCAGATTGCAATTCATGCACTTGGATCTGCTTTAAGTAAAGGAGAAAATAAAGAAACAGGCGGTTTCCCTCCCTCTTGGAGCACCCAGTAACCCTCTATGGAGAGACAAGGCGCTGCTTGCCGTAGCCGTTGATCCACTTTTAGTCTCTTCCCCCGCTTTCAAAAACGAAGCTGGGAATTAAGTTTTCCGAGAGCCGTCTATAGCACAAAGAAAGCGAGATTAATTTATGTCTGTATCGGAAAATGCGCGTGTGTTTTGTGGGAGTGGAGCGATGCGCGCGGTGGGGTTGTTTGTGTGTGTGCATTGTGTGCGCGCAGCGAACAAAGATGTCCTGGTTTCTGGCGCGTCTGCTGCTGCTCTGTTCCGCAGATTCCCAGCGCGCGCGCGGAGCGGTGCGAAAAGGGAAGCTCTCCAAGCGCGCGCGCTTAAACGTCTCCCGTTTTGCAGCGCTGTGAGCGGAGTGCGGTTGTCTGTATTTAAAAATCTCTGGAGGGATTAGTTTGAAAACAGATCAGTTGTCCTCCTCCTCCTCCTCCTTCCTCTCTCCCCCCCCCCCCCGTTCCTCCTCCTTTCTCTCTCTCTCGCTCTTTCCCCCTCTCGCTGCCACCCGCTGCAGAGCCCAAGGAGAAGGAATGTCAGCTTCGACTGCCATCTTTTGGGGATATGGAAAAACGACCCGATAGGTAGGAGCCCGCCCTCTTCTTCTTCCTCCTCCTCCTCCTCGCTTTCCTTCCCTCCCGTCCTCGTGCTGCTTCTTCCCCAGCCCCCCCCCCCCCAATCCAAATCTGGGCTCCCACTTGTGCTTGCTGGGGAAAATACTTTGGAGCGCAGAAGGGGACCCGCTCTGCGCCTTGGCCAATTTTGCATGGAAGCATTTGCAGAGAGAGGGGCTGGGCTGGAGGGGGAGACCCCGGATCCCGCCGCCTTTTTCTCCCCCAAGTTCCGCGCAAAAGTTTTCCGGCGTCCCCGCCGGTCTTGCTTTTTTGTCAGCTCTTTCTCCCCCCCCCTCCCCGCCCCTGCAAAGATTGTCCGACGCTGCCGCATGCGCGCTGGGGCTTCCTCTTTGCCTGTTTTGTGCGCGGCGAGGGTACCGTATTGCACCGAGTCGAGTGTCACTTGAGAAATTGCGAGAAATCCCGCTTGATCGGCGGGGTGTGCGGGCAGCTGGCAGTGGAGAACTTTTACCGTCGTGTTCGGACATGATCCCTCCTCCTCCTCTCCTCCCCCGCCTTTAAACCCCCAACCAAGGTTCTCCGTAGAGTTATTGCGCAGATAATACAATTGTTCCAAGATTAGGGTCGCTGCGATTGAAACAATACTTTAGTTTTATTTTTGTTTTGATTTAATACACCTTGTCCTTCTTTTTATCAGTGCTGCCGCCGGATCCGCCCCAAGTCTGCTGCTGCCATTTGTCACTTTTCCTGGGCAGGGGGAGGGGTGCGTGTATGTTTGGAGAAGCTGAATCATGGAGATCTCGTTGTCGGCATTTGAACTCCCGGCTTCTCCCAGGAGCCTGCAGAGCGGAGTCCGGTGGGGTGGGCGAGGGTGGGGCGAAAGGCCCCCTCTAGAGGCAGCACCCGCGAGCGGGGCGGGAGGGACCACTAGCCCAGCCGGGCAAAGGGCTTCGCCTCTTTCTGCATTTGTCAGCCGCAGAATCGGAAGCGTCTCCGTCCTCCTCCCAAGTGAACAAATGGCCCCTCCGGTCCCCCTTTGGCTGTTGTGAACAGAGAGATCTCCTTTTCTCCCCAGCGCGACCCCGCTCCTCCCCTGCCTTTTCCCTGACCATGAAGTGGCGTTGGATAGTATAGGGCAGGTTTATTCCAAAAATCAGAAAAACGGAAAGGCAAAGCAGTTGGATCGATACGGCACGGATTTGGGAGAGGGGATTTTTGTTGCTGTTGCTATTCGTTTCCTGGGGCGGGGGGGGGGGGAGGATGCTGGGGTTTGTGTGTTGCTGGACGGAGGTCTACCCCCTTTTCTCCGCCCGCCTCCTTTTTAAAGTCCTGCAAAACTTTTCCTCGCCCAGCTTTGTTTGCAGACAAGCTCGACCCGCGAAGGGGAAAACAGGAGGAGAAGCGAGAAAAGGGCGATTCGCTCCGCTTCTTTCTGGTCGTGGGGGCGGGGGGTGGGATTTCGTCCCGGAACACGTGTCAGCTGGCAAAAGAAGCACCACGTGTGAGTCTGCCCCCGCCGCCTAAAATCCGGCATCACAAGCCGGGATTAGCTGTTATCCCCTCACCCACTCAACTTTCCAGCCTCCTCGGAAGATAACCGCTTTGTTTCTTTTCTTGTTCAAGCCAGCCTGCTCTCGATTGTCTCCTTCGGCCTCTCATGCCCACCTCTCAGTGCAGCCCTGGCGGCCAGGCCATGCCAGCCTCTCTCTCCTCCGACCAAAGCCCTTTTCTGAGGGTTCATCTGCACTGAAGGAAAGGGTGGGACCAGCATCATCCATCCCAGAAGAGGGAACCTGGGGACATGTCTGTTTTTGGAGGGGGAGTCTCTCTCCCCCGCCCCCCACTTCTCCTCTCTCTTTCTCCAGTGTCAAAAATCACAGTCGGATCCTTCAAAGTGTGTGGCGAGAGTGTAAAGAAGAGAGTCATCTCCTTACCTTCTCATCCCCTCCTTCCTGCAAAGCGTGCAGCCTGTGTGTGTGTGTGTAACCAACAAAGGTTATTCTTCCTCAAGCTCTAAACCTCCCTCACGTGAGATCGGGGGGATAATATCAGTTCCATATATCCTCTCCTACTTTATCGAAATCCATCCAACGTGTGTGTGTGTGTTGGAAGGAATCCCCGTGTAAGGGGGTGCGTGTGGAGCCTTTCCAGCCGAGCGAAACGCACCCGAAAGTCCGAGAAGTCCCTAAAGGGACCCGGAATAGCAAACTCAGCCAGTGGCTTCTCCTCGCCGCTGCCGGTCACAAACCTCCCAAGGCGAGCGGCTGCTGTCTCCACGGTGCTTCGCAAACGGTGGCGGGCGCTTGAGTTAAAAGTGGCACCTTAAAAAGTCGTGGGGGTTGTGTGTTTGGGAAGATGGGAAGATGTGTGAAGGGTCCCCCCCCCTATTTTTTTTAAAAAATTTAAAAGGTAAACTATGCCTTAAAAGTGAATCTGTCGCTCCTCCTGTGTGCAAAGACTGGCGCGGGAGGGGTCATTCCAAGCAAGGCTTGCTCCACAACTTGTGAATGAATTTTGGAATTGTGCCCAAGTGTGGCTAGCAGTGAAAAGCAATTTTAGGCTGACAAAGACACCATCTTCCACGCACGTACATGAGCGTTCAGACTCAGAGACCCTTAAGGGGCAGGTTTTCAAGGCAACCTTTCCAGTTAGAATGCGCTGCTGAATGATTCTGCTGAAGAAGGCTACAACTCCCTGTAAGCGCCACTGAGCGCAAAAGGATTTACTCCCGAGTCGACCTATCGCATTGCACGGCCAATCGGTTTTCATGCGAAGCGCGCCCACCACAACTAGTCAACAATATAAGCAGCTATTCCAGAGAGTTTAGGTAGATGTTTAGGCGGGCATCAAGACCGAGAAATTTAGAAAGTTTTTCGCAGGCTGTTGTTCCTCTGGGTTGCCTTACGCGTTGATCCTAAACCCAGGACTTGTAAGAATGTCCACCCGGGGGTCCTAGCGAAAATCTCCCAGTGTGTTTGATATCCCCCGCCCCAAGGAATAGGTTTGTGGATGTGAAGAGTGTGCACTTGATCTTGTATTCTAAAGCTACCATTCCGTTAGTCTTTGTGTGTCCATCCTCTTTGTGTGACTTTGCTGTGTTTACTGGAGGTGTAAAAAGGACTCCCCGGCTCAAGGTTTGGAATCGCAAAAGGGCCGCCCTTACTAGACCGTTAGAAGACGCAAAGTACACTAAGACCTTCTGTAAAAAGTGTGTGTGTGTGTGTGTGTGTGTGTGTGTGTCTTATAAGGGGCGGAGATTGACACCCCCCCCCCACTTTGCCGAATCGGGCCATTTGTCCTAGAATCGTGATAACGCAAGATCTGCTTTTGTTCTGGTTCTCGCTAGAAGGTAGTTAATAAACTCCTAAGCAGTCTCAGCAGCTTTGTATTTTATGTAGTGGACAGAGGAAATCTTCCAGGGCTTTAATGTGTGAAATAACTAAATGCCTGTGTGGCAGCTGTTTCTAAAGCCAAAACTAACTCTTTGGATCCATTGGGGGTGGGGGGGTCTGGAGCGGGAGAAGGAGAGTGAAAGGCAAAAGAAAGGACTGCTCTTTTTTGTTTTCTTTTTTCCTTTGGTGCCATTTTGGATGTCATCTGTTTCCTTGGTGACTGTGTTCAGGCCCCCAAAGCCCCTGGGCTCCCGGACTGTTAGAAAAAAAAAAAGCCTGCTATTTCTGCAGCGTCATTTATCACTGTCACCGCATAATGATTCCCCTTGCAGCTTCTTATTGATGTTTGTAATTGCATTATCTCATAAAGGGGAGGGGTGAGATGGGGGGGGAGTGAGATGATCAATGAAACCGAGCTGTGCATTGTGGGGTCAGGAGATACGCGCGCGCACACACAACACAACACACAGAGAGAGAACTTTAGCGCTGCACAGGGGCGGCGATCTGGCGCGCGCGCGCTACCTGATTCTGCAGGGACCTCACCGCCACGATTTCCTTCTCCTTTCTTGTTAAGAGGTTTGCGTAACCTTTCCGTGAAATGCAAAATCAAGGACCTGCCTTGCTGCGTTTCAACCAGACAAGGAGCAAGTCCTTGACCGGGAGAGAAGGGCGCGAGGCTCGTGATGCGCGCTGCCCAAAGTGGGCGCAGGAAAGTTGAGAATAAGCACCCGCGATTCCTCCCCGCAACTAGCCTCTCCTTTGATGAATGGAGCTCTACAGGGAAATTGACAAAGGCTATATCTGGAAGCACTTAGCAGCCCGCAGCACTTTAAAGCCTCCCTTTAAAGCCCCGCTTTCCTCCCACCCGCACCCTCCGTGTCGTTAATGCGCGCTGCAGATTTAGCGTGATCGCCTCCAGATTCTCCCTTAGGATCGCGTCGCCTTAGGTAGCTGGTAGCCAAAGGGTTGGTTACCTGACCAGTCAAGAAAATGAAATTAGTCCACACCTTGTCCCTGACTCGGGAACAGGGTGGCACCGTGGCGTGGCGTGGAGCTGACACGAGCCACGGGGCAAATCGAGGCAGCGTGTTGCACAGGGGAGGAGGGGAGAAGAGGCAAAGGGCGGCGTGTCTCTCTCTCTCTCTGTGTCTTGTACTCGGATTCGAGTAAGTTCGCCTATTAGGTGGTATGTCCCACTGATTTCAATTGAAGCTAAAAATAAAAAAGGAATAACAAAAACAAAAACCCCATGCTCAGGATTGCAGCAGCCCCGCGTAAAGTGTGTAAAATGGTCCTTGTGCGATTCTCCCGACCCTCCTGCTGTATTGTTACCAAAATATCTAAATACTGCGAAGATTATTTGTTTAGCCACGGACTAGGGGGAAAATGTGGCATATTAATCCTCTGGATAAAATAACCGCTTGGATATTTCATCCAGAGGATTATGCCTTGTTCAAGGCAGCAATTTTCGAAATTCGTCATGTTCCCTTTAATATATTTCTATATATACATAATTTGGATAAGTGGGAATTGCTAACCAGACATCTCTCACCCCATCTTTCAAGGCGAAAATAAGAAGGTGATGCTGCTGGAAATGCCAAATTTAGGCAAAGGATTTCCACTTTGCTCCTCCCTTGTTTACTCCACTTAAAAAAATAAATCTCCAAGTCCCGTCCCTGAAGGAGACGACCCAACAGCGCGAAGCAGGACTTTTAAAATAAACGCAATACGGAATAGAACCCACAATGTTAGACGGGTTTCGGTACTCATCCTCGAGTACTGCATAACAATCGCTGCACACCTATTTTCTGAGCGGCAAATCCAGTTAACTTTTGCGGGATTTAGGTCCCGAGTAAATGTTGTGAAATCTGAGCGCAATTTCAGGGCAGTGAATTCTGCGAAAAGGACTGCTTGTGACTGTATTTAAGATCGGAGTGTGAGGCATGAAAAAATCCCCTCTCTAGAATCCAACTCAGAGGGTATTTACAGTCTCCTGGGGGTGTATTTAGACTGTCTGTTCCCATTGAAAGTCAATTGAGCTGCCACCACCCGAACTTAAACGCCCTTTAAATGAAAAAGGAGGAGCGCTCGATTGATGGGGCCAGACTTCAGGTAAATGTATCCGGAATCTGCATGTAAGACGACAGCACCACGAAAACACGCGGCGCGTGTGGGGTGGGGGCTAAAGCCACCGATCTGAGACCTTTCTGCACTGCGAAATTGCCAGCAGAAAACATTTCCTAGTTAATATTGTTGCTGTTTCATTTTGGAGAAGGGAGGTCCGAAAAAGTTCTGGGGGAGAAATTACTTGCTGGGAGGTTTCCCTCCTGCTTAGATAGATCACAGCTTTACAGTTGAGCGTTTCTCCTCGGTTTTAAAATGGCAATATCGGCTAATAAAACAATCTGGATGTTAAAATCATTATTGTGAGGATCTCTTTCCTCTTGCATCTTTTAAAATATATTTCTTGTTCCGCCCCTCTCTCCACCCACTTTTGACCAGTGGTACAACGATGTAGGCAAATAAATATCTTGAATTTTGAAACGACAATTTTTATTTGGATCAGGATTTTAGGTTGGGAATGCTGAATACCATCTTAGAAGATTTATTCTCTCTTCTTCCCCATTAATGAAACAAACAAAACCTTTGAACGGTTTTTAAAGGAAAGAGATTGAGTACTGGAGTTCATGGTTAAAAATCCTGATTATTATTTTTTTAAGTCTCGGTTCAGAAATTATTTATTTATAGAACGAACATAATTAAAGTTAAAATAAATAAATAAAGTGCAGCTGCAACACCAACAAAAAAGCCCTCCCTGATTTACGATTATTAAATCTTTGATTGCCATGTTAATGTTTCTTATTCTACCTTTCATTTGCATTTTAATCTATCGAATCTTTACAATATCCCTGCCTCCAGTGATTGATTACAGATCTGAAAGGGGTGGGGGAGAGACCAGCGCCGGCCTCCGAGCTCTCCGTGCCTTTTTCTACCCCCCCCCCATCTTTTTTTTGCTGTCCAGGAAGCCTTCCCCAACAATGTTAAGGCAAACAGGACAAATTAATTAT
The DNA here is from genome assembly GCF_965153285.1 of Podarcis tiliguerta. Lineage (NCBI taxonomy): Eukaryota > Metazoa > Chordata > Lepidosauria > Squamata > Lacertidae > Podarcis > Podarcis tiliguerta. Next base: position 112,890,307 of record NC_139536.1, on the reverse strand, counting down.
GCTCTTTTAAATGTCAAAGGTATAAATAATTCCCCGCCGCCGCCTCCCAAACGCTAAATTTTTCCGCCCCTCGTTCTGATTGTTAGGCTGCTGTTAGTTTGGAATGTGTATTGTGTGTGTGTGTGTGTGTGTGTGTGTTTGTATGTTTGTTTGTGTGGTCTCATCCTTATAAAATACAATTAAAGGCCCTTGTAAAAGAGGGTTAAAAGAAACCGAGGCGATTGTCACTAAATGGTACTCTTTCGCGTGTTTTGTTTTGGTTCTGTTTTTCAAGGTGAGAAGTTCAGGAGCGGGCCGGCCGAGGCGTTTTTCTGCCTTGTTTTGGCTGCAAACCTCGCCAAGCCCGAGCCAAACTGGGAGGGTGGGGGTGGGGGGAGTCGCTGACAGACCAGCAAACGAAGACAAAAGACAGGAGACCCCCCCTCCCCCCGCCTTGTGTTTACTGACTTTCCCGGGTCTTCCTTTTTGCGCGGCCCGGAGGCTCCCCAGAACCGGGAGCCGCTGCGGCTGCGGCGCCCCAATCCTCGCGGCGCCTTTCGCCCTTGGAAGCAAATTTGGGGAGCTGGGCGACCCCACACCGACCCCGCTCGCTCCCTCCGACGGAAAGCGAACTGAAACCTTCTGTAGGCAACTGCCAACCCTTCATCCCTTAAGCTGTTCAACGAAGTGTTAATAGAAGGGAGAAAGAAGGGTTTGAAAATATATAAATATACGGTATATATTTGTATTGGGGGCAGGACGAGCAGGGGCGAACCCCGCAAGGGGCAAGATCGGGGATGGAAGGAGTTCGCTGAAGCAGAGCTGGCAGATTTCTTTTAGGGAAGGAAGTGGGGGTACGGCGGGGGGGGGGAGACTCGCCCTGCTGTTCCCCGCGCCGTCTTATCTGCCACCCTGACAGGCGAGCGTTGCTGCCCGTTCCCACGACTCGTGTCCTCGGGTCAGCAGAGACGCGGGCAGCACGCGCTAAGCGTACCGCTCGTCGGGGAAACATCTCAGCCAAGCAAGCGGGATGGAAGGGCTCTTGAAGCAGGGGGTGGGCGGCGGTATATTGCTGCGAAAGGCGGCCGTGGCTCGCTCTTGCAATGGAGCTGTCCTTGGGGGGTTAGGATTGCGCGCGCGCCAGGGGGGGCCAACATGGCGCCCTCCAGGTGCTGCTGAACTACATCTCTCTGCTTATTGGCTCAGATGGTGGGGGCTGGTGGGTGTTGGCGAGGGGGCGTCCGGGGTGCCCGTACGTGGTGCGCGCGCTGGCTTCAAGAACTGCGCCGCACCCGATGTGCTTGGCACGTCCATCGGCCCAGTCCCGACGGCTCCCTTCCAAGTCGGGATAAAACGGCGTGGTTAGAACCAGCCGGCCTGCAGCCACTGAATCCCCCCTTTCTTCTTCCCCCCAAAGGCGATTTCGATACGAGCCAGTGTCCTCCTGCAGGTTGTCAGTGGCGTTGATGAGCTGAAAGTCGGCTGCCTCGCCGCAACAAACCGCGGAGACAGAGCAGCGGGCGGACCAGAATGGGAAACCTCGGTGGCATGAAAATGGGGGCCAGGGATACAGATCCGAGGCACGAGCGGAGAGAGGAGGGCGGGGGACAGTATGAAAAGGAGCCGTCGAAGGTGAAGATGAACCGGGAGGCTGGGCTGGGCTTAAGAAAGATTCTATAAGAAGTCCGAGCGAGGCGTCCCATCCGCCGCAGTTTTCTGGCGGCTGGAAGGAACCGCGCGAGATTTATTTATTGCCGGGGGTGTCTAGGGAAGGTAACGACGAAGAGCTGGTCTCTTCGTCTGCTGAGGGGCGCGCAAGGAGAGCGGAAAGTGAAAGTGGCCTCCCCCGCGGCGGAGCAGGAGGGAGAGCGCGCTGCAAGGCTGCTACATCGCCAAGGTGACGCGCGCCTCAAGGGGGGACCTTTCTCTTCCCTTCTCTGGTTAGAGAGGGAGAAAATAGAGATGTTGCCTTGAGCAGCAGCCGCCACTGTCTTGAGAGGTGGAGGGAGGGGGGCGGTGTTTGGGGAGAGGAAGAAACCTCTTCCCTCCGGCTCGCCCAAGCAGACGGGGCGTCCGCACGGCACGGGAAAGATTTTCGGGACCGCGCCGGGACTTGCAGGCTGGCTGATGCGCAAAAGAGCCGGTCAAAGCCCCAAGAGCCTGGCGGGGCGGGGGAATCCCCTGGCCAGGAAGTGGGGGTGGAGGGGGGTGGAGTACAGCCAAAGAGGGCATGCGGCTGCGTGTTGTTCGACAGCTGTTGTGGGGCCGGTTCCCCCCCTTAAAAATCAAAAAATATTTTTTTTAGCCTTGTGCGGTGTCAGGCCTCGGAGGTGGGGACTGCCCCAGTATCTTTGTCGACCTCCGCTTTGAATTCCGCGGAACCGACCCCCCAGTCCCGCTCAAGCGCCGTCCAGGGTTGAGCATGTGCGCTAGCCCGCCCAAATGTATTTTGGGACCCTAAATCCTACTGGCCTCGGTGGTTTCTGAGGGCGCTGAAGACTTTCCCCGGGTCAGTGGTGCCCCAAACTCCAGGCCAACACTGCGCCCAAAGCTCCCCACCCCCAGTCTCCTCTGGCCAAGTCGGCTCGCCTCTGAGGAGCCGGAACGAAGGTGGCGCTCGCTTCAGCTTCGGAGCCACACCCGAATTCCTCCTCCGAGCTGAGCGGCTCCCAGCCTGGAGGAGAGGCAGGCACGACCTTGGCGCGGGGTTGCCGAGGTCAGAACCGGCGAGGCGGCCTCAGGGGTCCGCGCTTCTCCACCTGATGTGATCTGATCCGAGAATGGGCGCTGTGTTCGCCTGGAACGAGGCGTCCCGCCCCGTCTCTGCCAGGGGATGCGCTGTCCAAAGATACTCAGCGCCTCCGCCGCGCCCTGCGCCCATCCTCCCCGCACCCCAGGCCGCTTTCTTAGGTTCAGAGCTATCTTATTTCAGCTCACAACCACTGCTGACATTCGGGCTCCCCTTTGATCGAGGAAGGCTCAGCACCTGAGACGGAACTGCCATAATCCTGAGGCCAGATCACAGAAGATGGGCGTTTGAAGGAGATGCGGAGGTTGCAAACCGAGAGTCTGCGCCTCCTGCAAACCTGCGCGCGCCCTCGCGCTTTTCATTTATTTGGTTTTTCCAGGAAAGGGAGGGGGGCTATGCTTTCCATGCCATGGAGTTCTAACTGCTTTGTGTGGAGCCGGAACAGATTTGTTCCCGGAATTTCCACAAACGATACCTAGCTCATCAAAAATCTATTCCAAATACTGAGCACCAAACCTTTGCCATAACGAGATTCGTGGGTGCGCCTGACCCAATTCATTTTTCCAACACACACACACATCTATTCACAGTGCATATAAAGAAAACAATTATTGGCATTCTGCTGCCCTCGGCTTGACAAGTTGTCTGTCTCACTTCAAAGGACGGTTACCTAATTGTTTCCAGAGGTTAAAAGTAATTAAGCTACATTAGAGAAACCTAAGTAACACAGAGAAGGGACTCCCCCCCCCCCTTTCACACTGGGACCTCTTTCTTGGACATAGGCGGCTCTGTCTCTTTCTCGGTGTCCTTTTGAAAACGCGAAACTGCTGGAATCTGCCAGTTCCACAACACAGTTGAAGGTCACTTGGCTATAGTTGCAGATTTAATTTAAAACCGGGTTATGGTGTCCCATGCCTTGGTTGGAAAATACCACGGTGATGGTGCATAGTTAATGCTGAGAGGACACATATCAGTCATCAAATATTAAACTATTTGTACACATGTATCATGGGAACTTTGAAAAGAGTCTCCTCCCTGCCCAATAATTCTCCAAGGCTATGAGGGTGTAAAACTGCACAGTCCTCAGCAATGGAGAAGTGCATTTGATTACCGTACTTCCAGTAATTTGGAATATGCTTAGAATGAACAATTGAGAATTTCCATCCTTTATGCATGTGTGTGTTTATATAGAAGCCATCATTTCGCCAGTAATATTTGCTTTCTTGAAGTTCTCATTGCGAAAATAACATACATCGCAGTAACGGTAGTATTCATGTGCGTAGCCAGGATTTTTGTTGGGGGGAGGAAGGACTTGGGGGGGGAGGACTTTTGTTTGGGGGGGCAGAAGCGACGTGATTGGTCAGTTAGTTAGGTGTTTCTATTGTTTTACTTGATGGGCCCTTTAGCTACACGCATGGTAGTATTGTTAGCAATTACGAAGCAATACACAAATTACATTACCTGCTTGCCGCGTTCAGAGATGTTTCCCCACTTCTGATAACTTTGGCAAAAGAGAGACAGCCGTGCTATATTTTTGTGCTATTGGAAATGTTGGAAATGTTGAAATAAAATTGTTGATAAAAATGGCCAAATGTCCCAATTAAAATTCTCGTGACTGACTCCCATTTAAAACAAAACAATAAGAGCAATGTTTTACAGCATAATCTTAATGGCTGTCTACTGTGAAGCAAATCCCAATAAATTTAATTATAATGTGGTAAATGTGCTAAGATTCTCCTAAGCACGCTTGCTTAGAAGCAAGCTCCATTGAAATAAGTAGGAATTATTGTCAAGTTTACAGGCTTAGGGTAGTAAGTATGTGTAAATGAGGAGTGTTTGAAAATAAGGGGGAAAGCACTTTCAGATAAGATAAAAAATACTATTATCTGAAACTATTTTCCCCCTTATTTTCAAAAAATTGACTCAAAGCAACATACAATTCTATGCTAGGAGATCATCTGCATTTTTGGAAATGAGTAAAAACAAAATTTAGGGCACAAACCCCACTATGAACTCAGTCTTTAAAGAGAGGCAATCAGGAGAAATGGTCACAAAATGTTTGTGTGTGTGTGTGGTGGAAATAGGGTTTAGTGTAACTGGTGTTCATTGTTTCTGGTTTTTAAAAAAGTCTTGTGAATGCTCTAACACCTCAACATTTTAAAAATCCAGTCCAATCTCTCGCTCTCTCCCTCCCTCTTCTCTCGTGAACCCCATCAAAAGAAATATGATCCAAGTCAAGACATTTTGCTGCCTGAGGCAGGCTGCCTAAATAGTGCCCTCAAGGGTGGTAAAATACGACAATAAATTAATACTTGATCGCCTGTTGCCCTTTAGTGATGCATCCCAAAATCTGTCTCTGAGGCAGACCTCCTTACTTCCCAGATGATTCCTCATTCTCTCCATCCTTTGCAGATCCATCTCCTGTGTTTGCTTTCATCCAGGAGTAGCCAACATGGTCCCTTCAGATGTTGTTGGACTCAATTCCTAGCAGCAGAGACTCTTTCCCAGGTTCAAGGGTTCAAGGAGGCACAAAGGGGAGCTTCCAGTCACCCTTGTTTCAATGCAGCAATGACCGGGGTCATTGTTCTAGATGCACATTCAGAGCACATTTTCATTTGCAGTGACTGATCAATTTCTGCAGGAGCTGGGGACAAATTGGGGGCGGGCAGCTAGAAAAGGGTGGTTCAAGTGACACAACTCCTTCTGCAAGTTCAGTGTGTTGGAATGTAACCAGTGGTGGACTTAAGTTAAAGGACCCCTGGCAGTTAAGTCCAGTCACAGATGACTCTGGGGTTGCGGCGCTCATCTCGCTTTACTGGCCGAGGGAGCCGGCGTACAGCTTCTGGGTCATGTGGCCAGCATGACTAATCCCCTTCTGGCGAACCAGAGCAGTGCATGGAAATGCCGTTTACCTTCCCACCAGAGTGGTACCTATTTATCTACTTGCACTTTGATGTGCTTTTGAACTGCTAGGTGGGCAAGAGCTGGGACCGAGCAATGGGAGCTCACTCCGTCACGGGGATTCAAACTGCTGACCTTCTGATCGGCAAGCCCTAGGCTCAGTGGTTTAGACCGCAGCGCCACCCATGAACTTGGGGCTCTCAAATTTCAGCAGTGCCCTGTGCGATGCTAAAATCTGCCGCCCCCAACTCTCTTGCTCCGTTCTTCAGCATTGTTGTGGCACCCCCTGCAGTGTGGCACCCTGGGCACCCGTGTACCAGTCGCGCTACCCTAAAACCACCCCCTCTGGAACTCAGCTTGCACTGGAGGCTGATGTGTTTGCATGGGAAAGAGCAAGTACAGAGAGGAACCTCATGTTTCCTAGACTGTCCTTCCTGACTTAACCTGTGATGTAAGAGCAAGTACCACTTCACCACCTTTGTTAGATACGGACGATCCCTAGCTCCAGCAAGCATGTATTTCCTGTAATAAATTCAGCTTTCTTGTTTCTCTAAACTCAGAGTTGCAATGCGATTATATCCAGGGGAAAGTGTGCTCTTCCAACACGGATTCAGTGTCACGTTCAACTTCTGCTGAGCATTTTAACTCCACATGTCAACACAGGGCGAGGGCAGCTTGGCCTGTTCTTCTAGTGCCCTGTTGTCCTGCCCACGATGCCTCTGATTTATGCACTTCCCTGTGTGGTCTGAGTTAGGGTCAACACCCATTTCTACGTTGTGGGTCCTGCAAGACTCTTGCGTTTAGGTTTCTCTGTCTCTTTAGGTGCAAAGGCATATACACCCAGCAGGCATAGAAGCTGCGATTGCTGCCTGCCAATGTTCTGGCCAGGATCTTGTTTCCTGAAAACCTTTACAGATCTTGCTGCCTGGTTGAAGGATGAGCCTGTTGCACTTTGCACTGCACTGGTTCCTCTATAAACTACAGCAGGGCCTTCTGCTGCTTAAAAAACAACAAAAAAGAACCAAAGACAAAAACTTGTGCTGTAACCTATGGCTTTGCTTTATATGTAATAGGAACCAGTTGCTTCCTTCCCCTCCTTAAACAGAAACCATTCTATTCCTGCTATTGTTGCACTGCAAAACTCAGCTCTGTTAGTAAGTCCTCTGCCAGCCGCATCTCAGCTGAGGGGAGATGACAGGATACAGGAAAACCCCACCAATAGCTGGTGAGTTAGGCTATCTTTCTAACAACATGTCTGAACAGGGCTCTCCTTTGGTCGCTGAAGTTGTGTTGAAAAGGCTGGTGTTCAAGTGAGTCAGCCAAATTAGTGCTCCAAACCGCAGCGTGAAGGCTGTTTGGAGAGTGAATCATGGCTAAGCTGTGTGCACTTGAATTAATGATGCTAACATTGTGCATGTGGCTCTCTCTCTAGAGAGAGAGTTTTGGCAATGGTGGTGCAGGGAGAGAGAGAGGGAGAGAGAGGGAGAGAGAGGCAAAATACTTATGACCCCAACAGATTTTTGAATGCCTTTGTGATAGCGCAACTGCATTGGAACCATGAGCTTATGAATCAGGAGTGTTGGTGAAAGTCTTGCAAAACTGCCTTTCTCTGGCTTAAGCAAAACCATGCGGCACCCAGTCCTTTACTTGCTGCTTCGTGTGATTTTGGGGCGAGAGGTTGAAGGTTTGGCACAATTTGCAAGATGGAAGTTTGGTAGTATTTAATAATATTGCAAATTCTGCCATGGGTTTCCATGGTGCTGGGATTTTATTATAGAGAGGTTTTAGACTGTTTGATTATATCAGCACAGAAGAACACTGTGGTAGAGACTGGGATTCCCTACCATTACATACACAATGGCATTCATTTAAATTGTTTCAGGTGTTCCAAAATATATATTACTTCCTTCCTTCCTTCCTTCCTTCCTTCCTTCCTTCCTTCCTTCCTGTTGACATGTTGTAGGGTTATGTAGGGATAACTCACTATTCCAGGGATACAAGGGCAGCATTTAGTCCAGGCATCCCCAAACTTGGCCCTCCAGCTGTTTTGGGACTACAATTCCCATCATCCTTGACCACTGGTCTTGCTAGCTAGGGATGATGGGAGTTGTAGTCCCCAAAACAGCTGGAGGGCCAAGTTTGGGGTTTAGTCCTTTTCCATAATCTGTAATGGGAATCATGCCTTGTTAGAGTTTTGTCACACTCACAGAGCAAAGCAGAGAGCAAATTCATGCTACACAAATGTGTAAGGCTGTTAGCTGATTGATTTGTTCTCTGCTTTTGCACCTACCGTTCCAAAGTGGCCGCAACCAAATCAGTGATGGCTGGTGTGCATTGGGGCTGGTGGAGTGGAGGGCCTGGAGCCCAGTCGTAGGGGGAGCTGGAGGCAATGACAGGGAAAGTCACCCCTCCCCATAGGTTGTATGGAAGAAGGCTGGAAGGTGGGGGCTGGCCGAGGTTGGTGGATCCATTTGCCCTGATGCTCTAGCCTCCACTGAACCAAGCAACCACTGTCAAATTGAAATCCCATGCTGGATTGAAAATATGTATTTCTGCCTACAAGGATCCCTTTCAAGGCAAGCAACAGAGCCATCCCTTTTCCTTGCTCCTCGCTATGCCTGAAGGCGCATCAGGTGTCCCCTCTCCCCCACCCAACAGCCCACAGACAGACATTCCTGCCCACAGGCATGCAATACAAGATGGGCAGCTTTTCCAAGAGAGGGGAAATAGAGAAACTGGAAGGTTACAAAGAAATTAAGGCAGGGGAAATGCTTGGGGAGGAACAGCAACGAAATGTAAGGGGTAAGCAGAGCAGGAATTCTGCTGCAAACAAATGAATTAAAAGATACGATTTAAGGTGCTTTCCAAAAAGCAAATGCAAATGCCAAAGAGAAACACAGTGATACATAAGCATGAGTAACTGTGCTTGATCATGTTCATTCTCTGTAGCTTTGTTAGGGAAGATCTAAAGGTAAAGGTAAAGGTAAAGGTACCCCTGCCCATACGGGCCAGTCTTGACAGACTCTAGGGTTGTGCTCCCATCTCACTCAAGAGGCCGGGGGCCAGCGCTGTCCGGAGACACTTCCGGGTCACGTGGCCAGCGTGACATCGCTGCTCTGGCGAGCCAGCGCAGCACACGAAAACGCCGTTTACCTTCCCGCCAGAGCGGTCCCTATTTATCTACTTGCACCCAGGAGTGCTTTCGAATTACTAGGTTGGCAGGCGCTGGGACCGAACAACGGGAGCTCACCCCGCTACGGGGATTCGAACCGCCGACCTTTTGATCGGCAAGCCCTAGGCGCTGAGGCTTTTACCCACAGCGCCACCCGCTGTGGTGTAGGGAAGATCTACACCATATATTTAAAGCACATGATTCAAAGAATCATGGTTTCTCACTGTAAGCTCTGCAATTTCCAAAACACAGGTCCAAGGATCCTTGGGGGGAAGTCATGTGCTTTCAGTGTATATGTATGCCCCCTATTGCCCTGCTCTCAAATCACATCTATACTATGTATTTAAGGCATACAGCTCCCCCCTGGGAATTATAGATCTTTGAGGAGTAAACTAGAAATCCTAGGATTTTTTGAGGGAAGCAGGGCTGGGCCTGCCCACGAGGCAGAGGGAAGCAGCCACCTTGGGTAGCAGAATCCCCTGGCACGGCACCATCGTGGGTGCCAAGCTCACCCCTGTTGCTGCTGCCAGGATTGGGCAGCTGCAGCGACAGCTTCTGGCGAGATCTTGTGAGATCTCCCAAAACTATTGCAAGATCTTATGGAACTCATATGGGATGCGGGTGGCGCTGTGGGTTAAGCCACAGAGCCTAGGACTTGCCGATCAGAAGGTCAGAGGTTCGAATCCCCATGACGGGGTGAGCTCCCGTTGTTCAGTCCCAGCTCCTGCCAACCTAGCAGTTCGAAACCCGGGAAAACTGTCTGCGGACAAACGGCGGCTCCCTCGGCCAGTAAAGCCGAACGCTGCAACCCCAGAGTCCTCCGCGACTGGACTTAATGGTCAGGGGTCCCTTTATCTTTACTTTTAAAGAAAGGTGGGGGACGTGGGTGGCTCTGTGGTCTAAACCACTGAGCCACTTGGGTTTGCCGATCAGAAGGTTTGTGGTTCAAATCCCCATGACGGGGGTGAGCTCCCGTTGCTCGGTCCCAACTCCTGCCAACCTAGCAGTTTGAAAGCACATCAAAGTGAAGTAGATAAATAGGTACCACTCTGGCGGGAAGGTAAACAGCGTTTCCGTGCACTGCTCTGGTTCACCAGAAGCGGCTTAGTCGTGCTGACCACATGACCTGTCAGCAGACAAATGCTGGCTCCCTTGGCCAGTAAAGCAAGATGAGTGCTGCAACCCCAGAGTCGGTCGCGACTGGACTTAATGGTCAGGGGTCCCTTTACCTTTTTATGGAATTCTCACTTGATCTCACTAGAAGCTGCTGCAGCCACACAACCCCAGTAAATAAGGCTTTGGCAGTGGGTTGTGGGGAAAAGTGTCTCCATCACGTTTCACCCCAGGTGGTAAAATGGAATGGGCGACCCCTGGGGTGTGGAATTTTTTTTTTTAGTCAAGGACTCTCTTATCCCTCTCCTTAAGTTGCTTCCCCTCCCTTTGGTTCCTTTCTTTGTTTATTTTGCTCTGTTAGTTTATGCTGCTCTGTACAGCACCATTCGGGCAGAATGAATAACCACCACCACCAATACCCATGATTGCCAGGTCAAGAAAGAACGTGTGTATCTGCTCACACCCTGCTTGTAGACAAGGTATTTGAAGGACAATTTGAATCATGTCAAACAGGCTCCTGGTCCACTTAAGCTGGTCCCCTGAGGTTTTCAGAGGAGATGTTGCAGGTCAGCTGAATGTTAAATCTATTTCAAGACTTTACTGATCAGCTGACATGATAGATATGCCTTAATTCATTATAAGAGGCAACTATGTTTTCAGTTTGTTTCTTTGCAATGAAGAGGGCTAGAAAGGTATGAAAGAAGTTAGAGAAAAGTATACTTCATGGTTTGGGACAGGCATGTCCAAAGTCCATTTCAGGGGCCTAATCCGGCCCGCTGGTCGGTTTAATCTGTCCCTTGTGGCAGTTCCCAAGTTCATTTCCTGAGGTAAAATCCTGAAAAAACCCTCAACAACTTCAATCCTAAAAAAATGGTCAACAACTTTGGTTGGCCCTCTGCTCAGCCCTCACGGCCCTTCACACCATCAAATCTGGCCCTCTTTGGACACCACTATTGGGAGAATTCAGGTTGATGCCCTTTTGGAATAAATGTCCACTGCATACCTTTTGACCTCTTGGTTTGCCCTAGGGTCTGATAACTTGCCATGTAAGGATCTTCTCTCCTTATTTTCACCACCATGAAAAGACCCACCCTTTAACCATGGAAATCTGAATGATCTCCCCAGTTCCCCTGAATATTTGGTATTCCTGAACAATAGAAGATGGCGTTTTGCTACCACGATTGAGTTATTTGGTGGGAGAGAGATGGAGAGAGATAGAGAACGAACACACCTGACTGTCATCTCCTGGCTTCTAGCATTTATTTCATTTCATTTCAAAGACCATTGTATCCAAACGTAAGATCCCTCCCTTTGCTAAACTCCACTACTAAAAGCAAAGCAAAACGCCACACAAAAAGAGGAGGAAAAAGGGACAGAGTTTGACATCCACGGTCAAGAACAATGAACTTTACTAAGCTTGTACGTCACTGCTTTGCCCTGCTCCTCCTTTCAGAGTGATAACAGTCCCACTGACAGAGAATGACAGATTTGATAAAACATGGTTATAAAACTTCATCACATGCTGGTAACTTTCCCACCAGTGTGCTTTGCAGCACACACGCTGGTGCAAAAGAGCGTGTCAAGGTTGTGTTCCATAATCATATCTGCGATTGGTAACAGAATAGGAAGGCCAAAGAGATAAAAATTTGAAACCTTGGTTATTTATTCACCTTTGAAAGTTAATGAATTAATCAGCGTACTGAAGGCTTTTCTGATGACTCAGAGGAGAATCTAATTCTTATATGAAGTACAGCACTTACGGCATAAAACTGTGTGCGTCTACATACCTGTGACACAGAGACGACGTAAGTCCCAGGCGCTGTCGGGTGTTCCTGCCCTGACTATTCTTTTGATTCCTTAATTGATGAGCTTGTCCACTGCCTCCCAACTCTTTGCTTTTAATTCCTCTGTGGACTCTGACCCTGGATTTATGCAAAAAAAAGAACCCAACAGGATTATCGGAATAGGAGCACAATATCATATCCCTGGCTTAGTTTAGTGGGTCTCGATGTCTTGCCCCTGGAAATGGCCAGGACTGAATACTTCAAAGAGAAAGAGCAAGTAACTCTATAATGGATGATTATAGGAACATAGAAGTATCTTTCAGACTCTCATTAGCTAGTAGTTAGCTTTTGCCCTGAAGCACAAAGGTTTACACATCTCCTGTAAAAGATTTTTCCTTGTGTTACATCCTCATTGCCCATATAAATGCCTATAATCCTTTCTGGTGGGGGTGGGAATCTACCAAGCTTCCTGACTTCACAAAAATGAAATGGTACTATGATTTTGAAAGAGGAATAAGTAGTTTCTTATAAACAAAGTTACCAGGTAATGACTAACTGAGCTGTTAAATTCAGCTGATACATAACGAACACAAATAATTCCATGGAGACGTTACAATTCGGCAAAGCCTCTCTGCTTATTGCTGTTATAAGAACAGCGAGACTGTTGGCTCTTTGCAAAACATTGACAAATTAATCCTCACACCACCCCAAAGAGTAAGATTAAGCCACAATATAAACCCTATTGTACAATTGGTAGAAAGGGGACATGGATAGCAGGGGTGGGGTGGTTCTCAGGAAAGCTTGACCTGCAGGGTGTGTGGGACAAATCTCCATCTCCTCCAGGGCTGGCCCACCCATGAGGCAAGCTGAGGACGCATCCTGCCCTCCAAGGAATGCATCGTCCACTGCTGCTGCCATGTGAAACACATATGATGTACTGTATGTGAAACACATGTGATGTAAGTACAGTGGTACCTCGCAAGACGAATGCCTCGCAAGACGAAAAACTTGCAAGACGAAAGTGTTTTTCGTTTTTTGAGTTGCTTTGCAAGATGAATTTCCCTATGGGCTTGCTTCGCAAGACGAAAACGTCTTGCGCCTTTTTCTTAAAACCGTCAATGCATTCCTATGGGAAACCGTCAATGCACAGTGGTGCTTCGCAAGACGAAAAAATTCACAAGACGAAAAAACTCGCAGAACGAATTAATTTCGTCTTGCGAGGCACCACTGTATTTTCAGTATCTACCTCACCCGTTCCCTTCATCCTCTCCTTCCCCTCCTCATTTTTCGCTAACGTTAAACACCTGTTGAGCAATTAGTAAGGAAAGAGTGTATTTATATCCAGATCCAAACAGGGTAACCTTGCTAAGCAAATCAGCCTCTTAAGCTTAAGCCAAGAAATAGTATTCTCTATAAAATGTAAGTATATTTGTATAAATTTTTGTAGTAAGTCTGATTTCACGTATAATGGATATGTATTTTTTATTTAATTGAATATTTAGAAGTGCATTAAAGGTAAAGGTAAAGGTACCCCTGCCCGTACGGGCCAGTCTTGCCAGACTCTAGGGTTGTGCGCTCATCTCACTCAAAGAGGCCAAGGGCCAGCGCTGTCCGGAGACACTTCCGGGTCACGTGGCCAGCGTGACAAGCTGCATCTGGCGAGCCAGCGCAGCACACGGAACGCCGTTTACCTTCCCGCTGGTAAGCGGTCCCTATTTATCTACTTGCACCCGGGGGTGCTTTCGAACTGCTAGGTTGGCAGGCGCTGGGACCGAACAGCGGGAGCGCACCCCGCTGCGGGGATTCGAACCGCCGACCATGCGATCGGCAAGTCCTAGGCGCTGAGGCTTTTACCCACAGCGCCACCCGCGTGCCTAGAAGTGCATTAAGTTGTTTCTAATAAGATTTGGTTTGAATTATTATTAGTGAATATCAATATATGTATCAAGGCTTTGAGATTAGACCACTGAAGAAGCCTGGAAAACTACCTTGGGAGTGTGTTACCTGCAAGCCCCAGTAAAAGGGCCCCATTGGGGGCAAACAGCAGCCTCTTGATTTCTTGGATTGATGGGAAAAGATTTATAATGAATTGAAAAAAATGTTGAACTATACATTTATAAAGAAACCAGAGGCCTTTCTTCTTGGAATAACAGGTTTGGAATTGCCCAAGAAAGATGTTAAATTATTTTTGTATGCCACAACTGCTGCTTGTATTTTGTTAGCTAAAAAGTGGAAAACCCAAGAATTATCAACGATAGAAGAATGGCAGATGAAGATGATGGATTTTTCGGAGCTGGCCGACCTAACCGGAAGAGTCCGCGACCAGAAGGAGGAGGAGTATCAGGAAGAGTGGAATAAATTTAATGATTATTTAGTTAAATTTGTTAAATTAAATTAACCGGAAATAGCTTGCAGATACTTAATAAGCTTAGGGTTTTATTTATGTTAAGTGATGAATTAACATGTTTAATTATATAAGGTGCAGATTTAAGGATGTTAATGTTTAAGTTAAATTTTATAAAAATTGGGATTTGGAAAACCGTTAAAAGGACATGCAATGAAATTCAACCAAGGAGAAGCGAGGAAGTCACTTAACAAAGTTAATAACTGTAATTTTCAATAAGGCTATGATTTATGTTTGTTATGTTTGTTTGTCTTGTGTGTTTGTTTGTTTGCTTATAATATTGTGAAAACCAATAAAAATTTTTTGGGGAAAAAAAGATTTCTTGGACTGCCAGGGCGAAATAGGTGCAAAACGCTGGCACCCTGTATACACCTTCATTAACATCTACCTACAACTTCACTAGCATCACTCAGTATTGTGAACAACACCCAAACGGAACCTTTTGTTGGTATTTTCATGAACTTACCTAAAAAGATAAAGAAAACAAAAGACTGAGTTAAACATTTGAAAAATCCATTGAAACCAGACATTATAAGTTCATCTTAGGTTGGGTAGTTCGCAAGTCTCTGTAGCTTTGCATAAGGTTTTGTATTTTTCTCAGAAGATTGATAAAGAATGTACAGTGGTACCTCGGGCTACATACGCTTCAGGTTACATATGCTTCAGGTTACACACTCCGCTAACCCAGAAATAGTGCTTCAGGTTAAGAACAGAAATTGGGCTCCGGCTGCGCAGCAGCAGCTTGAGGCCCCATTAGCTAAAGTGGTGCTTCAGGTTAAGAACAGTTTCAGGTTAAGAACGGACCTCTGGAATGAATTAAGTACTTAACCCGAGGTACCACTGTATAATTATTATTATGTGTATGTTAGTCGCCAACGTGTTGCATGAGTCGTACTACTTATGGCAGCAGCACAGGTTGCATTTTTCTAGCATGGTGACAGCAATGGCTGTAGCATGTTCCTTGGAGGGTAGACCTGCCCCCCATTGACCAATAGAAGGCACTGCTGGTCTCCTCCCATGATTGTTTCTGGTGCAGATCTTTATTCCCCCCTTGTTCCCAAAATAGATTTTCATTCAACCCTTCTTCCCTAGTTGGAGAGCTGCCATTTTGTGGTTCTCCTCTGGTGCCAAAATGTCGTGGGCCAACCCTGATCTCCCCTAGCATAAATTTTTGACTGGAAAGCTTCAGGCCAGCATGCCTTCTTGTTACTCTTCAGTGCCTGGTGGTTCCCAGCTTGATCCTTGCTATCACTCAGGAAGGAGTGCCATTAATCACATGGACTTTTGCAAACGTTATCTGTGTGTATTTGGATCTCTTCCAGTCGGGATTCAGGCCTCAACATGGGACTGAAACTGCCTTGGTTGCACTGGTCGATGATCTCCTGTGGGCTAGGGACAAAGGTGAGAGCTGTTTCTTGGTTCTGCTGGATCTCTCAGCGGCTTTTGATACCATTGACTATAACATCCTTCTGGACCATCTAGAGGAGCTGGGGGCACTGTTATACAGTGGTTCCACTCCTTTCTCCTGGGCTATGTTCAGAAAGTAGTGGTGGGAGATGAATGTTCAGACCCCATGGCTCTCATTTGTGGGGTGTCTCAGAGTTCTGTCCTTTCCCCCCATGCTTTTCAACATCTACATGCAGCCGCTGGGAGAGATCATCAGGAGGTTGGGGCTGGGTGTCCATCAGTATGCGGATGATACCCAGCTCTACCTCTCAAATCAGAACCAGTGAAGCGATGAAAGTCCTGTGTGAGTGTCTGGAGGCGGTTGGAGGATGGATGACAGCTAACAAATTGAGGCTGAATCCTGACAAGACAGAAGTACTGTTTTGGAGGACAGGGGAGGCGGGTGTGGGGGACTCCCTGGTCCTGAATGGGGTAACTGTGCCCCTGAAGGACCAGGTGCGCAGCCTGGGAGTCATTCTGGACTCACAGCTGTCCATGGAGACACAGGTCAATTCTGTGTTCAGGGCAGCTGTTTACCAGCTCCATCTGGTACGCAGGCTGAGACCCTACCTACCAACAGACTGTCTTGCCAGAGCGGTGCGTGCTCTAGTTATCTCTCGCTTGGACAACTGCAATGCGCTCTACGTGGGGCTACCTTTGAAGGTGACCCAGAAACTACAACTAATCCAGAATGCAGCAGCTAGACTGGTGACTGGGCTGCCAAGACCATATAACACCGGTCTTGAAAGATCTACATTGGCTCCCAGTACGTTTCCGAGCACAATTCAAAGTGTTGGTGCTGACCTTTAAAGCCCTAAATAGCCGCGGTCCAGAGGGTCTTTTTTGTGTGTGAAATGGAGTGCCTGGAATCTTGAACAAACTCCACGTTTGTTGGTGGTTCTACTACTCCACTTTCAAATTGCCCATGAGCTCTGCACTCCTTTTAGCATATTAGCAAAGCTCCTTCTTCCTGCCAATAATTGGCTGTCACAACATGCAGGTGAATAAGTAAGACCTTCAATAAAGTTCTTGGAATTTGAAACTAAAAAAGTGTTTAAACCTCCACCTCCAGTAAGAAGGGCTTTAGCAAGAGAGGGTGCATCCTTTTCCTAGATGATCCCACGCCAGAGGTGATTTGTCATCTCATGCACACGGCAGTCAGAATTGTATTGCTCTATGCGCACGACCCATAACTTTGCAATATTGTTTTCTGGGCATGCTCAGAATAAATGTGTCTTTGTGTGTGCATGGTGTCAGTAGCAGGATTCCAGATTCAGATGAATCTGTATTTGCCTAATGATAGGAAATGCCCACAATGATGTTGAACTTTCCATTCTTAAAGACAGGAATAAATTATTATCTTATGAGAATGGTCACCCAGTCTCCCTTTTTATGGTTTACTCCTGTATTTTGGAACGTCGTTGGTCTTACCCTTCAATAACACCATTGTCGTCATCAATTGTCATCATGATCAACATCAACAACCGAGACAGAAATACTTGTAAGTGAGAAGGAACATAAGATAATCTAATATGCAGTTGATACCATTATGCTCTTTCCTAATCTAATATTAGACCTCCAAAATTTAATTAGCTATTGCTTAAGCAAATTTCTGGTTTTAAAATTAATTATGACAAAACAAGCTTTGACTATTCCTGTTCCTTAGTCTATTCAAATTAAATTAGGAGGTACTTTTTCTAAAGTCAGCTAAGAAATCTTTCCCCAGTCAGAGCAGAAGGGATGTTGGGGTGCCTGGATCCAAAACCTATTATGGGCAGGTGACATTTGTTTAATCCACAGATGTCATCTTTCCAAAACTTATTCTCCATTGCTTCTCAGCTACATTTATTAACATCTGCCAACCTATTTCCCTTAGCTAGATAATAGGTAAACTGGTGTATAATATGACTACTTCCGATGCAGCACAACTTTACTAATCCAAACGACCCCAACACCAATTATTAGCGATGCCATCTATGTTAAGTTTGCTCTGATATGGAGCAACATGAGGGATTTCTAATTAATGCAAATAAACCAGACTGAGCCTCTTGGGCTTGCCGATCAGAAGGTCGGTAGTTCAAATCCCCACAACGGGGTGAGGGCCCGTTGCTCAGTCCCTGCTCCTGCCAGCCTAGCAGTTTGAAAGCACACCAGTGCAAGTAGATAAATAGGTACCAGTCCAGTGGGAAGGTACGGCATTTCCATGCGCTGCTCTGGTTCACCAGAAGCAGCTTAGTCATGCTGGCCACATGACCCGGAAGATGTACACCGGCTCCCTCGGCCAGTAAAGCGAGATGAGCGCCGCAACCCTAGAGTCGGCCACGACTGGACCTAATGGTCAGGGGTCCCTTTACCTTTACCTTTATTCTTATACTAGACCAGGGTGTCTACTACTACACAGACACCCCAATAAATTAGCTAGTTTATTACATTTGTATATCACTTTACACATACAGAGGCATCTGAAGTGATTTACAGTAGTAAAATGCAAAATACAGATTACAGAAGAAATTCAATAAAACAATGCAAATATAAAATACTAAAAATGCTTGTTCCAATAAAAGCAATCTAAAGCAGCACAACACAGGAGAGGCACCAGCAGCTATTAAATGTCAGGCCACCAGGGCTGTTCAAATGCCCAGTGAATAAAAATGTATTTGCCTGGCTCTGAAGAGATGACGCAGTCAGTTTCCTTAGGGAGCGTATCTCAGGCCATCTGAAGCGGTTGTCCCTCTTTGCCTAATGGTTGGGCTGGCCCTGGTCCTATGCCTGTAATCAAGCGAGGAAAAACAGAAGATGTGGATTCCCTGATACATCATGCTATTGATATTGTTCAACAAAACCTGTGTTCACAAAGTCCTAAGCCAGGCAGCAGCCATTTTGGATGTTTGTCACCAGTTCCGGTGCTCACAATCTCTTCTGTCTTGAGATGTAGAGTACTTTCACTCATGTCAGCCCAAACAGCAGGCCATGGGGCCAGCCCAGTTTGTATATTTCACAGAATAACATCCTCAAAGCTGTTTCAGGATCTTTCACAGCCTGGGTTGTGATGGTCCACGCTTCGGTGTGCATTATCTTGGTGTATGGGCAAGATTTGCCTGAAGGAATAAGATAAAAGTGATACACTTTAACCCCATCAAACCAAACTAGGATGGATACAAGCTCTGTAGAACTGAGTATGCTTACAATTTTCTGTTGGGGGTGTTGAGAGGATTCAGGGAGCCAGATCTATTATCATTTCTATCTCTGCTCAACGAACTTTGGCTTTATGAGCCATAGATTAGCAGGCAATGTCAAACTTAAGACTATGACTCAAGAAAAATGTAAATGTTTTTGAATTAATATAGCTGACCTGGCCACAAGTATTTTTATTAAACACACACACACACGGCTCCCCAATCTATCACTCTGTAAGGGAATTTATGCATACAATTCCCATTACTGTTAATGGGAAATAATCACATTAATCTTCTTCACATCAATAAGAGAATAAACCATTAAATCATTAAGCTTTAAATGACAATGAGAACCAAATTCTCCTCTGATTTTCATCTTTGAATTGTTGCTACAGTGATCAAAATGTGTTGCTGAAGCTGCTGCTTAGAATAACCTGTCCCTTAAGGTTGCCAGCCAGATTGACTGAAGGATGGTAATTGTAGGAAGTTTAAGCTACTTTTTTTCCTTCCAAAGAAATATGCATATGGAAACATGATGAGATATTGGGCTGTTATAAGCTGTTATAAAAGGGAAACAGGTAAAACCAAAATCAAACCACATGCCAGTAAAATATTCGACAATAGATGGAAGACTGGGTGGTGGAAGTTTTTTTCATGCCCTCAAAATGATTGTAAGGCATAGCTGTCAGCGTTTCCCTTTTTTAAAGGGAAATTCCCTTATTCTGAATGGGATTCCTCGCAAGAAAAGGGAAAAGTTGACAGCTATGTTGTAAGGGTGAACCTCACTGGATCTCTTTTGGTAGTTTAAGCGTAACTTGACAGCATTCTGAACGTTGTTATGAGGAAGCACTTTATTTATTTATCGCATTTATACGGCACCTTTTCCTCCAAGAAACTGAATTTCGTGTACCTGGTTTTCTTCTTCCCCAGTTTATCCTCACAACAACCCTGTGAGGTAGGTTTGGCTGAGAGATGGTGACTGGTTCAAGGTCACCCAGTGAGCTTCACGGCTTAGTGGGGGTTTGAACCCTCCTTTCTGAGGTCCTTGCTCAACACTTCAAACCATTACATTGAAATGGCTATCCAAGTGAGTATTTGTAAGTACGTAATTTGTATATCTGGGGGACGCGGGTGGCGCTGTGGGTTAAACCACAGAGCCTAGGACTTGCCGATCAGAAGGTTGGCGGTTCGAATCCCTGCGATGGGCTGAGCTCCCGTTGCTCGGTCCCTGCTCCTGCCAACCTAGCAGTTTGGAAGCAAGTCAAAGTGCAAGTAGATAAATAGGTATTGTTTCCATGCGCTGCTCTGATTCGCCAGAAGCGGCTTAGTCCTGCTGGCCACATGACCCGGAAGCTGTATGCCGGCTCCCTCGGCCAGTAAAGCGAGATGAGCGACGCAACCTCAGAGTCGTCCACGACTGGACCTAATGGTCAGGGGTCCCTTTACCTTTACCTTTAATTTGTATATCTAGACATCATGCCAGTGAATCCCATTCAGAATGGAATTTGAGATGTAATTATGGTTCTTTTCATCAGCTGGAAATTTGTCTGAATCCAGTGCCGTTTCCAGGACTGACAGAATCCGAGACCAGGGAGAAGAGACGGTGGAAGAAGATTGGAAATTTTTTTTAAAAAATCTATTTAGAGAAATATTGTAAAGTTAATGAATGTTGGGAAATGTTGGAATGAAATTACATGACTTTAGTAGAAACATTATAAGGAGTTAAGTATAAATAAATTTTAAGGTTTTGATGGCAAGATAATGTTAAAATAAATTAAGATAATTAAATGACAGAAAGCTGTGAAAGAGGGAAAGGATTTGCTGATATAGTTAATAACTGAAATACAAAAAAGGGAGGTGTGAGGAGGTTGAGGAAATAAGTTAATGAAAGATAAGGATAAATATTGGATGTGTTTTTAATTGTTTTTGTTTTTCTTTGTGTTTTGATGTATTGTGTTTTTTGTTCTCTTTTTATGTATTTTTTAATTTTTACCCTTCCCCCCCTTTTTTCCTTTTTTCCTTGTGCTTTTTTTTGGTAATTTTTAAACTTCTAATAAATATTATTTTTTTTAAAAAAAAGAATCCAGTGCCGTTTCCTCAGGCATTATGGGTGCAGAGAGGCCTCCTGCATCTATGTAGTGCAACACGGCCCAGTGGTGCCAACATTATCGTACCGCATTGGTGGAAAGAAGCTTCTGCTCTGCTGTGGCTGAAAGCAATTTTGGTTCTCATGCGCACTGGCACTGAAACTGCATTTCAGAATCTGAAATAGATTCCAGAGTCTAGTGTAGAAGCTTGGCAAACACGAAACTGATTCTGGAGCAGAAACCAGCCATTCTGTTCTTCTTTAGATGTGAGAGTCATGTGACACATTTGTGCTATTGCCTCAGAGGAACTCAGAACAAACCAGACCCCATCTGTTGTCAGACATCTTTTGTCATAGTAGCACCACACAAGCTTATTTCTAATGCATTTACATATATATATATATATGTATATATGTGTGTGTGTGTGTATATATATATATATATGGTTTTGGTGTCCTCGGGTGTCTTCCCGTGTAAAAGTTGGGGTGTCTAGGCGACGTTTCGACGAGGTCTCACTCGTCATCTTCAGGCTGGTGTTTTCGGCTTCTTGTTACTGGAACAGAGCAGGATCTCAGTGTTTGAGTTCCTATAAATACTGTTGAGGAGGTGTGGTGTATAGCCTCCAATGTTCTGGGCAGAGAGGAGGTTCCCAGGCTAGTGTGCCTTTTCTTCTTTTGTTCCTTAATTACTTGAGGGATATCTTGAGTGATTTCTTGAGTGATTTCCTGAATCCCACTTAGGTGGGTCATTAGGTGTGGATTAGTTGCTAAAGCTTTCGTGTCTTGAACTCTTGAACTTTGTGAAGAGTTTTTCTGAGAAGATGGCTGTACTGCACTTGGTTGTGCTCTGGCTTGGCTTCGTGTATAGGGGCGAGCTGTGGTTTTGTGGCCTGTGCCAGCCAGATCTGTGTAGGGATTGCAGGGGGGTGCAGCATCCGGAGGTGCCACCCTGGTTTGGCTACTGGATGGTGTCTGTAATTTATCTGTGGAGAGGGTCTGGGTTTGGGTCTGGTGTGGTTGATTGGTGATGGCGTTCTGTGTGCCTCTGGATCTGGTGTCAGATTTTGTGGGGAGGGCTAATTTCCAGATGTCTGGCAAGCGGGATGTGTCGTCACGCTTGTTCATGTTGTGAGGGTGTTTCTCTATCTCGATGGCTTCCATGATTATTCTCTTGTGGTGATGTTCCATGTTAAAGAGCAATTTGGAATCTGCAAAATTAATTTCGTGTCCTGTTTCTTTCATGTGTTGGAAAAGAGAGGAAGTTTTTTCTTCTTTTTTGACGGCATTCTTGTGTTCTGCGATCCGTGCATTTATTCGTCTGTTTGTTTGTCCAATGTACGTGGCTGGGCAGACTTTGCAGGGTATTTCATAGACCCCTTGGTTTTCCAACTGAATTTTATCCTTGGGGTTTCTGAGGATATTGGCTATTTTTTGGTTGGTGCAAAAGGCTGTTTTGATATTGTGTTTATGGAGGATTTTGCTAATTTTATCTGTAGTGCCCTTGATATAAGGAAGGAGGGCTATGCCATTGTTTTCTTCTGTGTCTTGGTTTTTGGGGGGTGTTTCTTTTTGGATTAGCTTCGTAACCCTGTTTTGCTGGTATCCATTGGCAATTAACACATTTGAGAGATTCTGTAACTCAGTTGTCAAGTGGTCTTCGTCAGCCAGGCACACAGAACGCCATCACCAATCAACCACACCAGACCCAAACCCAGACCCTCTCCACAGATAAATTACAGACACCATCCAGTAGCCAAACCAGGGTGGCACCTCCGGATGCTGCACCCCCCTGCAATCCCTACACAGATCTGGCTGGCACAGGCCACAAAACCACAGCTCGCCCCTATACACGAAGCCAAGCCAGAGCACAACCAAGTGCAGTACAGCCATCTTCTCAGAAAAACTCTTCACAAAGTTCAAGAGTTCAAGACACGAAAGCTTTAGCAACTAATCCACACCTAATGACCCACCTAAGTGGGATTCAGGAAATCACTCAAGAAATCACTCAAGATATCCCTCAAGTAATTAAGGAACAAAAGAAGAAAAGGCACACTAGCCTGGGAACCTCCTCTCTGCCCAGAACATTGGAGGCTATACACCACACCTCCTCAACAGTATTTATAGGAACTCAAACACTGAGATCCTGCTCTGTTCCAGTAACAAGAAGCCGAAAACACCAGCCTGAAGATGACGAGTGAGACCTCGTCGAAACGTCGCCTAGACACCCCAACTTTTACACGGGAAGACACCCGAGGACACCAAAACCTGCATTCCTGTACCCGTGAAAATCTACGAAAGCATATATATATATATATATATATAACAATAGAATAATAGAGTTGGAAGGGATCTCAATGGTCATTTAATCCAACCCCTTGCAATGCGGTATCTCAACACAGGGTCTCCCATCCAATTCGAAACCATTCTGCACCCTGCTTAGTTCGGTGACAAAAATGTTCAACTAGAACAAAGGAAGACTCAGGTTCAAATCTGAATTCAGCCATGAAGTTTACTGACAGTACTCCGGCCAACCTATGTTACCTCACAGGGCTGTTGTCAGGCTAGAAGGAGGAGAGCAAAAGCATAAACCCCCTGTGGAGGAAAGACAGGATATAAGTGTCATGGTTAAAGCAAATAAGAGGCTAATCAATAGGACATGTGTTGTCATGGTGGGCACAGGTGTCAGGAGATTCCTAAGTTGTGGAATTCCACCACACAGAGGTTCATCTGATACCTTCATAATACAGCCGTCGGAAAATGTCCTGGTCTTTGACATCCAAGATGTTGTTTGCTTTAGGACCCACCCCATTTCCTGTGACTGTGATATGTTTGTTGTTGTTGTTGTTTAGTCGTTTAGTCGTGTCCGACTCTTCGTGACCCCATGGACCAGAGCACGCCAGGTACTCCTGTCTTCCACTGCCTCCCGCAGTTTGGTCAAACTCATGCTGGCAGCTTCGAGAACACTATCCACCCATCTCGTCCTCTGTCGTCCCCTTCTCCTTGTGCCCTCCATCTTTCCCAACATCAGGGTCTTTTCCAGGGAGTCTTCTCTTCTCATGAGGTGGCCAAAGTATTGGAGTCTCAGCTTCAGGATCTGTCTTTCCAGTGAGCACTCAGGGCTGATTTCCTTAAGAATTTAGCTGTTTTTAATACTGAACTTTATTTTTTTTATAACTTGGTGGTGGTGGTGATGGTAATAACAGTAATAATAGACAATGCCTGAGACAGAATTTGGTGCTGGAGTCCTGCTTCCCTGGGCTGGCTACTGTCTGAACTGAGGTGATTCCAAGAAGCTGAAGAGAGGCCATGCTAAACTAACCTTGGAAGAAGGATTAACTTACATTCTTGAGTCCTCTTAGATGTTTTGCCAGAAAGGAGCTGGTTGGCAAGATGACTTTTAAAACATCTTTCAGCTAAATTAGAGATCCGAAGGCAACATTTAGCATGAAAGGGATATCATGTGGGTTTGTGAGCCTCCCTTGAAACACTGGTGCGAAAGATAATTAATACTTAGGTCTACCCTCATCCATAAATTTCATTGTCTTATCTGAATTGGCAGTGCAATTTTCATGGAACCGTTTCAAGCAACCACATGTGAACACAAGAAAACAGACGGGGAAAATTATTCCTACAGCATGTTCGAATGACATGAAAGCATTTCATAGCATGAGGCCAGGCCTCTTGGTGGGGGGAAAGGCTTGGAGCAGATTTCCAGCTGCGCCGAGTTTTGCCGAAGTCATCGCCATATGATATAGGTTTCGCATAAATGTGACTCACATACTTATGAACAAGGACTGACTTTGACAGCCACGGAAGGTCGACACCTTCTAGATTTCATGCACAAAACAGGAAGCAGCCAAGATGCAGACTTTTCCACGTGGCATCCTTAGAGTTCTTCAGTTGGTTTTATTATGAAGGCAGGGGGAGGGGGAGGGGTAGACTCTGATGTCTCTACAGTGGTACCTTGGTTCTCAAACACCTTGGAACCCAAACACTGCAAACCTGGAAGTACTGTATTTCTTGCTCTATAAGACGCACCGGACCATAAGACGCACCTAGTTTTTGGAGGAGGAAAACAAGAAAAAAAATATTCTGAATCTCAGAAGCCAGAACAACAAGAGGGATTGTTGTGCAGTGAAAGCAGCAATCCCTCTTGCTGTTCTGGCTTCTGTGATAGCTGTGCGGCCTGCATTCGCTCCATAAGACGCACATACATTTCCCCTTACTTTTTAGGAGGGAAAAAGTGAGTCTTACAGAGCAAAAAATACAGTAAGTGTTCTGGTTTGCGAATGTGCTCCGTTTTGAGTGTTACGCTGACAATTTGAGTGCCACACTTCCGTTTTGAGTGTTACACTGAGGTCTGTCTGTTTTTGCTATTTATTTAGCGTTTTTGATTTTGCTGCTCTTTTTTTTTGGTCACTGTGTGGAACCCAGTTCAGCTACTGATTGATTGTGTGAATGCAGCACATTGTTTATCGCTTTCCTTTTATGGATCAATGGCCTCGTTAGATGCTAAAATTCATGTTAAATTGCTATTTTAGGGGTCTGGAACGGCTTAATCCGTTTTGCATTACTTTCTATGGGAAATTGCATCTTGGTTTTAGAACGGACTTCTGGAACAGATTAAGTTTGAGGACGAAGGTATATATAGCCCTCCTTTCTGCCATTATAAACCCAGAGCCTGACTTTCTAGGGGTTTTCTGCATTTCTACTAGACCCAAAATGTTTAAGCAACATGGACTAGAGTCATGTCCCTCTGGTATTAGGGGCCCTGAGGTTTAAGCTTCATTCATTTCATAGTAGATCCGCCCCTGTATACAGGTGCTGGCCTTGTGTCAGAGTGGAGCCAGTGTGGTGAGTGAGAGCCAGTGTAGTGTAGTGGTTAAGAGCGGTAGTCTCGTAATCTGGGGAACCGGGTTCGCGTCTCCGCTCCTCCACATGCAGCTGCTGGGTGACCGTGGGCCAGTCACACTTCTCTGAGGTCTCTCAGCCTCACTCACCTCACAGAGTGTTTGCTGTGGGGGAGGAAGGGAAAGGAGATTGTTAGCCACTTTGAGACTCCTGAAGGGGAGTGAAAGGTGGGATATCAAATCCAAACTCTTCTTCTTCTTCTTCTGGAGGTGGCACTCTTGGTAGATATCTGCTGCTTGGATGGCTGGAATCTTTCAACATCCTTTGCTCTCTGAATTTAAGCTGGAAGAGAAGAGAGTTTTCAGGATAAAATTTTCTTTTCCTTTCTTTCTTGGAGGCAGATGAGAAATGAGTTCTGGGGGTGGGAGGCTACATCAGTTGAAGTGGATTTTATTTGGCCAGTCCACAAGTGAAATTATTTTTCCTTTTGGGGAGATGAGATTTGAAAGTTTGTTTTTTATGAGGCGGAGGAATGAACTGGAAGAGGAATTGTTTAGGGAAGATACATACCCCATCCTCAGCATGCGACCTGTGGTCAACTCTCTTGTCTCTCAGCATCACTAGGCACCTTCTGCTAAACAGGTGTTAAAACTAAACGATCTGGGGCTCAGCCTCTTCCTGTGATGGGACACAGTGGGTGGTCTTGGGCAAGTCATTTGTTTTCCCCAAGTCCAACCTTGGTCGGCAAAAATGCCTCTGGGAAGTTTATGAGTAGGAGTCAGTGGCAGAAAAGAAATATGGGTGGGTGGGTGGGAAGACACAGAAGGGGAAGGTATACAGTGGTACCCCGCAAGACGAATGCCTCGGAAGACGAAAAACCCGCTAGACGAAAGGGTTTTTCGTTTTCTGACGTGCTTCGCAAGACGGATTTTTCTAAGGGCTTGCTTCGCTAGACGAAATGGCCCTGCCTCTCGTGTCATGGCGACAGTCGCACGCTTGCTTCCCCGCTTCTCTGGCTCCCTCCCACCTTCCGGCCGACCTTCTGACCTTCCGGCTCCCTCCCACCTTCCGGCCGACCTTCTGACCTTCCGGCTGCCTCGCGCCGCTGCCCACCGCCCTCGCGCACTCCCCTCAGGAGCCGTTGCCGCCAGCAGCCAGCGTTGCAGCCGGAGTCGCGCTCCTGAGCCCCACCGCCCTCCAGCAGCCGCGTCGCACGGTGTCCACAAGGCGCGGGTGAGTCCAAGGACTGGCTGCGGCAGCTGTCCTGCTTCTCCCCACCCCTCCCTGCAGTGGTGCTTCGCAAGACGAAAAAACTCGCTCTACGAAAAAACTCGCGGAACGAATTAACTTCGTCTTGCGAGGCACCACTGTATTGCTAGGTATGTGAGTTGTGCCCCACATGTCTCTCAAAGGAAAATAACAGTAAGAGCTAATGACAGGAGTCCAGCAATGTAGGGCGGGGGAACAAACCAGTGTCTGGGGGTGAGCTCCCTGTTTGGGGGAGCACTTGGCCCCGCCCTCTTTCTGGCGCCACCCATGATAGGAGCAGGCAGTGCAGGAGGGCAGCACTGCAGAGCTTCCCTCTGTGGTGCTGCTGCCACTTAAATGGATAGTACGGGGCTTTGGGCTTCACAGGGGCACCAGTGTAGTCAACCTCGTATTCCTGTCCATCCCCAAGCCCATCCTCGTTCTGCCCTGCACCACTGGGGCTGGGGTGATGCCCCACAGCTGCCACATTGCATGGGGCTTGTTGGTTCAGGTAAACCAGATTGATTCATATGCTGTCGGTGGATTCTTGCCGTCGGCTTGTCAGGCTATGTATGTGATAAAGAGGAACCATACTGGAGTCAAGGCATCCTCTTCTATTTGTCCCCAAGTCAATTTCAGTTTATTAGTTAGCTTTTCTGGCAAGGCTGTTTCTCATACAATTTGATACCATTGGTCCATGTTTACTCCTGACAGGTCCCTCCTGTGTCTGGCTATGAGGCTTTTGGCAGCTGAGAGTAGGTGGGTTATAAGCCCTCTATAACATGGGTAGGTAAACTAAGGCCCGGGGGCCAGATTCGGCCCAATTGCCTTCTAAATCTGGCCCGCAGACGGTCCAAGAATCAGCATGTTTTTACATGAGTAGAATGTGTCCTTTTATTTAAAATGCACCTCTGGGTTATCTGTGGGGCATAGGAATTCGTTCATTTCCCCCCCAAAAATATAGTCCGGCCCCCCACATGGTCTGAGGGGCAGTGGACCGGCCCCCTGCTGAAAAAGCTTGCCAACCCCTGCTCTATAATGTGGTCATTATGATCTTGGAAGATGTTCAGTAGGGACAATTCTGGGGTGAATTCTAATACCCGTTTAGTTATTTTGCATATCTCTGCTGTCCAGAAGGATTGGATTTTAGGGCATTCTCACCACATGTGGAGGTATGTGATGTGGAGGTGCAGCCTTTCCAACGTCTTGGTGAGGTTCCTGGGCATATCAGCACCAGTTTCTGTGATGTTAAGTACCACCTGTAGGTGAGTTTCAGACTGAGTTCCCTTCCTTTGACTGATATGGACTTGAAGGGAGGTTTAGACCACATTCTAGTCCATTGAGTGGGGTTAATTTCATAGCCTATGTCATGCTCCCATTGTTCTTTGATTGCCTCAAGGAGGTTTGTGGGATTTTGTATCAGTATTTTGTATATTGTGGATACCATCCCTTTACTGTGTCCCTTTGCTTTCAGGAGAAGGTTTCTGAAGGTGGTCAAGGGCCTAGAGGCTGCTGATTTTACTGTTGGATTGTTTAAGAAGGCATGTAGTTGATGATGTGTTAGCCAAGGTATATGGGTGTTCCCTAGTTTGTCCTGAATTTCTTGTGTTGGTGTGGGTTTGTTGTTGCTATAGAAGTCTTTTAGACAGTGTAGGTGTTGGGATACTGCCAGGGAGACAAAGTCCATCATGACTCCACGTCGTCTCCGGACGTCCATCAATCTCCCGTAGACACGCAGTATCAGCAATTAGCGACACGAGCTCCAGAAATAGCTTGCCACATTCCAGAGCTGATGCACGCTCTATCAGCAGATAATGCACAGCGAAAGATGCACTCAGGAGAGCATTATTTACAAGTTTATTCAGCGTTGATCAGAACAAAGAAAACATGACTGCCTGCTTCAGTGTCTCAGACACACAGAGAGAAAACGAAAGCAATAGACACAACAGAAACATCCTGTGAACAGGAAATACGCAGACTCTGTGACTCACAAAGCCTGCTCCCTTTTAAGGTGGAACGGAAATATCCTAACAGTAGGCCTTTGGTTTGCCAAGTTTTTATCTGGAGGTTTTGTGCTGCATGTTGGAATAGTGGGTGGTAGGCCAGGGGGGTTAGTGGGGACGAGAATCGGGATAGTTTTACTGCTTTTCCTTTCGAAACTTTAAGCATGGACTGTGTGAACCTGTTCAGTGTGGTGGGGATTTTCTTTAGTTTGTTTGGGAGAAATGGGTATGCTGTTGTGGGGATGTTTCCGATGGTGTCTCTCTCCAAGTAGACCCATTGTTTCGTCTCCTAGAATATACAGGATTGTGTGGTGTACTTTGTTGGCAATGTAATATGATTCTATGTTGGGGATTCCCCATCCTCCTTCTGAGGTATTTGGGGCTTATTCTTGGCTTTTTGTGTGAGAAAATAAACGAGTGTAGTTTCTTCTGCCACTTCTGGAATTGGGCTGGGGAATCCAGATTGGGAGAGTTTGGAATAAACAGGTTAGTTTTGGGAGGGTGATCATTTTTATCATTGCTATTTTGTCTGAGAGGGTGAAGTTGGTGTTGTTCCATTTCCTCAAGTCTCTGTTGATTTGTCACCATAGGGGCTTGTAATTGTGGAGGTAAAGTTTGCTGAGGTTTCTGGTTATTGGAACCCCTAGGTACCTGAATTTGGTGCAGCAGTTTTATCTTTGTGATGTTGGTGAATTCCTTTTGGGTATGCAGTGTGTGTGTGTGTTTTGAAGCACATAGCCTCAGATTTTGCAAAGTTTACTTGTAGGCCCGACACCATTGCAAATGTGTTGAGTTCTTTAGTTAGGGCGGTTGCTGTGTTTATGGGGTCTGATGTTGTGACCATCAGGTCGTCTGCGAAGGTGAGATATTATTATACTAAATCAATAATAATAAGCCATGTTCAAATATATAAAAGGATGTCACATAGAGGAGGGAGAAAGGTTGTTTTCTGCTGCTCCAGAGAAGCGGACACGGAGCAATGGATCCAAACTACAAGAAAGAAGATTCCACCTAAACATTAGGAAGAACTTCCTGACAGTAAGAGCTGTTCGACAGTGGAATTTGCTGCCAAGGAGTGTGGTGGAGTCTCCTTCTTTGGAGGTCTTTAAGCAGATGCTTGACAACCATATGTCAGGAGTGCTCTGATGGTGGTTCCTGCTTGGCAGGGGGTTGGACTCGATGGCCCTTGTGGTCTCTTCCAACTCTATGATTCTATGATTCTAAAATTACTAAGGCTGCATATGAACTATACCTTTAAAGAACATTCCTTTCCCTAAAGAATTCCGAGCCCTGTAGTTTGCCCTACACAGAGTTACAATTCACAGGAACCCATAACAAACTACAGGGCCCATAATTCTTTGAGGGAAAGAAGGTTCTTTGAATGCGCTTTAAAGGTTATAGTGTGTACACAGCCTTGGCCAAGCAAAAGAGAATGAGGCAAGAGACTTGTAAATGCATGCATTTTTTAAAGTGGCATGAATGATGTTTTAAAAAGCAGAGCGAGGGAGAAAATATGAACCCTTTCTGAAATACACAGAGAGGTTCTGGTGACACCATAAACCATTTGCTCTTTGCTCCTCAGGTTTATGATGATGTCACCAAGATTCCTTGAAGCAGGGTCCTTTTAATTCTTCATTGCCACAGTCAGCTATAATTTATTTGATAATGCATCTGCACACTTTTCAGGAACAATTAATCAGCGTACAAGTAAAGTCTACAGTGGGAGACACACTTCAGACGGGCTTTTTCTTGTTCTGAAATTCATAGTCAAATGGGTCATTTTTCAAAAACCATGAATGTTACAATCAAGAGACATTATAGAACAACAGACGCTGGGGACAAGATTAATTGATTAGCAGCCATTTTAGAGTTTTAGAACACTCGGCGATGTTTTAATTGAAAGCTACAGCAACTAATGCATCAGTTGAATGCAGCACAGTTTCATATCAGATGTAACAATGTTTGACATTTCGATTTTCTTCTTCCCAATTTACATAATGGAGAAGATTGTACTGTAAAAACACTGCTGCTGTAAGTACATTTTTGCTTGCACCTTTTCTTTTCAGGGTGGCAAAATTGATCCATGTTTAGAATGTGCAGAATTCTTAACACATGAAAGAGGTGTTCAAAGAACATAATGGCTTCTTTCATCTGTAGTATGAGATTAAGATGTGTTCTGGAGCGTAAATCTTTGAATAACTCAACTTGTGTATCTGCCTAAAATGTTGGCGCAACATCCTTTTTATTTAAGTGTTATGTCGTTTGTGACATTATACCGTTACTTAAGCTAATTTGTACTCTGATACAACGAAATCTTTGTACAATCATGCATCTAGACAAACATGAATGAGCTTAAATAACCAACTTAAATAAGAAAAATAAGAAAAAGCCAGAAGCAGCTTAGTCATGCTGGCCACGTTACTTGGAAGCTGTCTGGCTTCCTCGGCCAGTAAAGCGAGATGAGCGCCACAACCCCAGAGTCGTCCGCGACTGGACTTAATGGTCAGGGGTCCTTTTACCTTTACCTTACCTGTCAGGGAACTGCCATCAGAGCTGGAGGCGGAGAGAAGGCTCCAGAGGGATGCCGGAGAGAGTCCCAGCAGGGAGAGAGGCAGCCCATCCGCTGGGGAAGGAAATCAGCGTAACACCAGTGGAGAAGGGGGACAGATGGGGGAATCGGAGAGGTGGCTCCAGGACTCTTCGCCGAGACCAGCGGAGAGGGCATGAGTACTCCACTGCCCACACCCTCCCTGAGCAGAAGACTTCCGCACAGGGAGAGTAGGAGAAGACTGGGCGTCAAACAGCTTTTATGCTGGAAGAGGTTCAAGAAACGCCCACTGACGGATTCTGCCAGCGACTGAAGCAGCCACGAAACTTGAGGCTGTCCAGACAGAAAGGGTTCAACCAGGTAACCTAGCCAGGAGTGGCGGCAACTTACGCACGAGCAACCCCTAGAACCATTACATTACCCAACCAGAACTTTGATCAAAGGGTTAGCTGGCTGAAAAACTGGGCCTTTGCAATCATGAAATTAACATTCACAGTGTGCCAGAATGTATGACTATTCACACTTCCCCATGGACACAAGGGCTAATAATGTTGCCCATCCTCTGTGTGATATGCATCAAAACCTGTTTAAGCATTCATATACCCTGCGGGTGGACGCGGGTGGCGCTGTGGGTAAAACCTCAGCGCCTAGGACTTGCCGATCGTATGGTCGGTGGTTCGAATCCCTGCGGCGGGGTGCGCTCCCGTCGTTTGGTCCCAGCGCCTGCCAACCTAGCAGTTCGAAAGCACCCCCGGGTGCAAGTAGATAAATAGGGACCGCTTACCAGCGGGAAGGTAAACGGCGTTCCGTGTGCTGCACTGGCTCTCCAGATGCAGCTTGTCACGCTGGCCACGTGACCCGGAAGTGTCTCCGGACAGCGCTGGCTCCCGGCCTATAGAGTGAGATGAGCCCACCACCCTAGAGTCTGTCAAGACTGGCAGGGGTACCTTTACCTTTATACCCTGCTAGGTGGATCATGTGGGTAAGACTGAAGCCCCCTGGGCATACTGCACAGGATGAAAAGCTTCCCTAAACACCAAGACCCCCTGCTAGCATGTCAAGCAATGGTTGCTAGTGATGTATTTCACTGGGCAAAGGGACACGGGTGGCCATACTGCAGTGACCGAGGCATGAGGGACCTGCGCATGCAAACACACAGTTGCTAAGCAGAAGGTAGTTTGGTCACAGGCACAAGCTGCTGACATCATCAGGGGCAGGAAGGTGTCCCACGAAAGGTCAGGTGTGAAGTCCTCCCTCCACTTCCAGCCCCACTGGTTTTGATTAAGAACTGCCTTAATGGCAGGAGCATAAAAAGGCAGGATAATGGACTACAACCCTTCTGCTTGGCATCCACTTTTCTGTGTGGAGGGAAGTTTTATATGAAGGAGAATTTGATCAAGAGTGCCGCCACCTGTTCCTTGAACTGGTACAACCCACATACTGGTTTCATATATCTGAGATAGGAGACAGAGAGTGAATTGAAGATTAATACTCCCGTTTTCATCAACCTAGGAGTAGGAATGATGGAGCCTTCATGCATCCTCCTAGGTTCCAGAACTATAATAATAATAATTTATTATTTGTACCCCGCCCATCTGGCTGGGTTTCCCCAGCCACTCTGGGCGGCTTCCATAGAAACAAAAAATACAGTAAAATATCACAGATTAAAAACTTCCCTGAACAGGGCTGCCTTAAGATGTCTTCTAAATGTCAGGTAGTTATTTATCGCTTTGACATCTGATGGAAGGGCGTTCCACAGGGCGGGCGCCACTACCGAGAAGGCCCTCTGACTGGTTCCCTGTAGCTTTGCTTCTCGCAATGAGGGAACCGCCAGAAGGCCCTCGGCGCTGGACCTCAGTGTCCGGGCAGAACGATGGGGGTGGAGACGCTCCTTCAGGTATACTGGACCGAGGCCGTTTAGGGCTTTAAAGGTCAACACCAGCACTTTGAATTGTGCTCGGAAACGTACTGCGAGCCAGTGTAGGTCTTTCAAGACCGGTGTTATGTGGTCTCTGCGGCCACCCCCAGTCACCAGTCTAGCTGCCGCATTCTGGATTAGTTGTAGTTTCCGGGTCACCTTCAAAGGTAGCCCCACGTAGAGCGCATTGCTACCCATGTAGAGCGCATTGCAACTACATGTCAATGAACATAGGCGCATTAATGGTTGAAAGTGGTTCAAAAGAGGTATTGTTCAGAAGGTGTAGGCACAGTTTAAGAAAAACAAAATAAATTATTTAATTAAAAAAAACCAATTTCAATAGATAGCAACAAGAAATCTCACGCCCACCTATTTCTTTTGTCACTTATCAGTAAGTAAAACTTTAGGTCTTGAAGTAATAAACCCTTCCCTGCAAAACCTGACTACTGTAGGCAAAAGTGGGTTAAATGTAGACCTCAAAAGGCACTGTTCCTCTCCAGCAACCTTCAACTCTCTGGAAACAGCAACTCATGCTTGCGATTTGCAAAGTTCTTAAGACATCTAGTGTGGGGACTTGGTGGCAGGGGGTGTGGTGTGTATGGAGGGAGGGAGACGAGAAATGTAGGGTGGTGCTTTGTGTGTGAATAGGTGCTTGGGGTGTGCATTATGGGTGACAACATGAATAGGGGTGCAAGGATGTCCTGTGCCTAACTGCTGAGATGTATAAAGTAAAAATGCTTGCCTACCTTATTTTGGAATGAGCTTCAATCATCTTAAGGAGGCCTGCTTAAAAGTAAAAATCCACAAGGATTGGTTCCTATGGCTTTATTACTTGCTATAAACATGGGATTGAACTGCTGTATTTTCAAAATTATTCTGAATAGCCATCATTTTAATACCAGCCCTTTGCTATGCTTCTTGCATTCTTCCCTACATGGTTTTGAAAGGCAGGTTAAATATTAAATAACAATCTAGTTATTACCGATGGTGTACACAAAACCGAAACAAGAATTCTTCCAAACCTGGAAAGTACAACAACTACATTTAAATGCTAAAAAAAAATAATTAAAATAAAGCAATTCACTCCCTTCAGTTTTCCTTTCTCACCTGAATTTGTTAACCACATTTCATCTAAATACCTGACACAACAAAACCAATTATTTACGCATTACTACAAAGCTGACTTGGATGGGGAAATGCTGTTAAACCTGTGTCAAAGAGAGTAACAAAAGTAGAAATATCGCACTGTTTGCTTAATGAGCAAAAGAAGAAGAAGAAGTGTGAAGGTGAAAAGACAGATTCTGGGTTGGAGTGACAAGGCGAGACGGTGTCTCGATCACACTTATTGTGGTGCTGGGGAGCTGGAAACATGGCTGTAAAATCAGCAAAGAACAGGACTGGGCATCCTGAGTTGTGGCTCCTCACGGCCGAAGGGAGAAATGCCTCTGGCTTGTGTAGCATCTTTATCCCCCTGTTTCATGGGAACTGTCAGTTTGCTGCAGTAACTTTTAATTGGTTTATGAGTGACACAAAAGTCAAGTTGCTTATTCTTTAGACATCTGTTTTTGCTTTACTTCCCCCCTCCCCACCACACTTTGACACTACACGAGCCATCTCTTCATATTCCTGATGTCAGCTTCTTCGCATCTAGTTGGTCACTGTGAGAAGATGCTGGGCAAGTTGGGTCTTTGGCCCAATCCAGCAGGGCTTGTCTTACATCCTGGCTTTTCAGGATACTGCCTACTTTCCTTCAGAATAGTAATAATAGTAATAATAATACCCTGCCCATCTGCCTGGGTTTCCCCAGCCACTCTGGGTGGTTTCCAACACATATAAAAACATCATACAGTGGTACCTCGGGTTACATATGCTTCAGGTTACATACGCTTCAGGTTACAGACTCCGCTAACCCAGAAATATTACCTCAGGTTAAGAACTTTGCTTCAGGATGAGAACAGAAATTGTGCAGTGGTGACACGGCGGCAACGGGAGGCCCCATTAGCTAAAGTGGTGCTTCAGGTTAAGACCAGTTTCAGGTTAAGAACGGACCTCCGGAACGAATTAAGGACGTAACCAGAAGTACCACTGTAAAACATTAAAAACATCCTGATACAGGGCTGCCTTCAGATGTCTTCTAAAAGTTGTGTAGTTCTTTTTCTCCTTGTCATCTGATGGGAGAGAGTTCCACAGGGCAGGCACCACTACCAAGAAGGCCCTCTGCCTGGTTCCCTGTAACTTCACTTTGTGTAGTGAGGGAGCTGCCAGAAAGCCCTCAGAGCTGGACCTCAGTGTCTGGGCTGAATGATGGAGGCGGAGACACTCCTTTGGGTTTACAGGGTTGAGGCTGTTTACAGCTTTAAATGTCAGGACCAACATTTTGAACTGAGCCTGGCTACGTACAGGGATCTAGTGTAGATCTTTCAGGGCTAGTGTCCCAGAGGCCACTCACAGTCACCAGTTTGGCAGCCGCATTCTGGATTAGTTGTCGATTCCAAGTCACCTTCAAAGGTAGCCTCACATGGAGTGCATTGCAGTAGTCCAAGCGGGAGATAACTAGAGTGCACAGACAGGTAGGGTTTCAGCTGGCATAACAGATGGAGCTGGTAGATAGCTGCTCTGGACACAGAATTGACCTGTGCTTCCATGGACAGCTGTGATCCCAAGATGACTCCCAGGCTGTGCACCTGGTCCTTTAGGGGCACAATTACCCCATTCAGGACCAGGGAGTCCCTCCCCCCACTTGCCCGCCCCATGTCCCCCAGAAACAGTACT
Source organism: Podarcis tiliguerta (assembly GCF_965153285.1). Lineage (NCBI taxonomy): Eukaryota > Metazoa > Chordata > Lepidosauria > Squamata > Lacertidae > Podarcis > Podarcis tiliguerta. The sequence continues at coordinate 112,854,157 of NC_139536.1, read as the reverse complement.
TCTGTCTTGGGATTCAACCTCAATTGGTGAGCCAGTGTGGTGTAGTGGTTAAGAGCGGTGGACTCGTAATCTGGTGAACCGGGTTTGCTTCCCCGCTCCTCCACATGCAGCTGCTGGGTGACCTTGGGCCAGTCACACTTCTCTGAAGTCTCTCAGCCCCACTCACCTCACAGAGTGTTTGTTGTGGGGGAGGAAGGGAAAGGAGAATGTTAGCCACTTTGAGACTCCTTCGGGTAGTGATAAGAGGGATATCAAATCCAAACTCTTCTTCTTCTTCTTGACAACCAGCCATCCTCCAACTGCCTCTAGACACTCACAAGGGACATTCACCACCTGCGTTGGTTCTGATTTAAATGAGAGGTAGAGATGGGTATCCTCTGGATATTGGTAAACACCCAGCCCAAACCCCCTGATGACTGCCCGGGACTTTCTCCTCTCCTACTCTCCCCCCCAGAATGTTACATTTTGGCTGTTTTGGCATCCTCCTTCGACAGTCTCCCTTCCCAGGACACGTCCTCCCTCTCAGGAACATAGATGCAAATAGATCAATGTGGCAGCTGAAAATTAGCATAGATCATAAAAGGGCTTTAGTTTCTTTTTAAGCACGCAAATGCTACCCTTCTTTCTATAACTGCAGTTTTGTTGTCTCTGTGTATGAAATAATAAGCGACTGTCTTTAAAACTGGCAGCAGCCTGCTTGTTTTACTTTAATATAGGCAGGAACTACAATTTGAACTTGCATCCCTTTGAAATACCTTGTAATATGTATTCTGTAAGTGGATAATGACAGTGTGTGTATGTAGTTGTGTTTTTGTTTAAAAAAATTGCTGTCTTGTATCTAAAACTCTCATTACCTTACTGTTGCTTATCTGAACAGCTATTCAGCTCCATTGTGTGTTTACTTCCTACAGTACCGTTTCAGTACAGACTAGTCCATCTTCTGTCCAGGACTGCTTCCCCGTAAGTTCTGCAGACCTAAGTATGAATGAGGGACGCGGGTGGCGCTGTGGGTAAAACCTCAGCACCTAGGACTTGCCGATCGCATGGTTGGCGGTTCGAATCCCTGCGGCGGGGTGCGCTCCCGTCGTTCGGTCCCAGCGCCTGCCAACCTAGCAGTTCAAAAGCACCCCCGGGTGCAAGTAGATAAATAGGGAGTGCTTATCAGCAGGAAGGTAAACGGCGTTCCGTGTGCTGTGCTGGCTCGCCAGATGCAGCTTGTCACGCTGGCCACATGACCCGGAAGTGTCTGCGGACAGCGCTGGCTCCCGGCCTATAGAGTGAGATGAGCGCACAACCCTAGAGTCTGGCAAGACTGGCATGTACGGGCAGGGGTACCTTTACCTTTTACTTAAGTATGAATGAACTTCAAGGGGCTCTGAGAAGGATCCCTGCCAATGGATACAACCCCAAATTTTTGCATTACCTTTTGGCTGACTTTGAACCAGACCACAATAGCCTCATTCCTAGGCAACCATAATGATGGTACACGCATTACAGATTCCTTCTTCAGTGTAGATACTTATGGACAGACGTCCAGCCATTTCCTTCAAACTGTTACGCTTTCCCAAGGTTATATGTGAACATTTCCTCTGCTTGGATATGTCCTATGGGTCTTTAGGGTGACTTAGATTGAATGGCAGCTGCCTATCTAAAAGTATAAGGCTTCATTGAGAGTTGCTGGGCTGACATCAGATTACCCAACTAAACATGACTTCAGTTCATATGATAATAATGTCTGCAGGTCCGTATGTATGTCTGCCCACCTCTTCCTCCTTGAACCACCCCATCAGTGCAGTCAGAAAAGGTGCCATCAAGAAACAAAGGAGGAGACAACTATGCTTGATTCTGTGATCCGGTGCCCCCCTGCCGGCAGTGCCCCATATCAGTTAGGAAATGGCTCTGTCAGTGCACAGTCAAAGGCCATCATTACATAAGCAGCTAGTAGACCACTTCTCCCCTTGCCCTGTCTCCTACTTCCAGTTCTGAAAGTGTCCAGCTTTAAACTGCAAACTGGATGGACAGGCTCTCTGTTTCATTCAAAACAGTTGTAGTCCTAAGAGCTTCCAGAAGGGAGCTGCTGCAGGAAGGGGTGAGTCTTCCTCTGGTCAGACCTCACCTGGAGTACTGTGTCCAGTTCTGGGCACCACAGTTCAAGAAGGACACTGACAAACTGGAACGTGTCCAGAGGAGGGCAACCAAAATGGTCAAAGGCATGGAAACGATGCCTTATGAGGAACGGCTAAGGGAGCTGGGCATGTTTAGCCTGGAGAAGAGGAGGTTAAGGGGTGATATGATAGCCATGTTCAAATATATAAAAGGATGTCATATAGAAGAGGGAGAAAGGTTGTTTTCTGCTGCTCCAGAGAAGTGGACACGGAGCAATGGATCCAAATGACAAGAAAGAAGATTCCACCTAAACATTAGGAAGAACTTCCTGACAGTAAGAGCTGTTCGACAGTGGAATTTGCTGCCAAGGAGTGTGGTGGAGTCTCCTTCTTTGGAGGTCTTTAAGCAGAGGCTTGACAACCATATGTCAGGAGTGCTCTGATGGTGTTTCCTGCTTGGCAGGGGGTTGGACTCAATGGCCCTTGTGGTCTATTCCAACTCTATGATTCTATGATTCATGCAAGAGCTGTTTCAAGAGGAAGACCTGCGAAGGAAGAGTCATTCTCTGATGGCCAGCAGGAGATGGTTAGTTTCACCTGTGTTGCTACACCCTCCAGTCCTAGCAGCCTTTATAAGGGAGTTGCCTAATGGATATTTTGACTTGACAATTAATAAGCTGTACGCTTGCTTAAATGTCTATATATATTAAATGAAATGTTATTTGTTGATTGTGTGTGTTATATTGCAGTGATATCATACGTCTTATCATTGTTGATATTACTTTAGACTTTGATTTTTCTGTGAACTGCTTTGTTCACAGTTTTTACCATGGAAAATTTGGTATAGAAATAAACTGATAATGACTACGCTTATGTATTTTTAGTATTTTCTTTTGGTCAATCAGCTAGGAACTTTTTGTGGAGAAAAGCAATATATTCATCTAAGAAACACAAGCCTTGTCAGGCATTTTTGAAAGGCACAGGCATCATGCTACAAAAAAGTGGCAGCCCTTGAGGGACCATGTACCAAGGGAACACTATTATTATTATTATTATTATTATTATTATTATTATTTCCTTCATCCACAGATCTCAGGGTGGTTCACAACATAAATTTCCAATATAAAACCACAAAATGCATAATAAAAATAAGAACAACAACAAACCAATAATCTCCCCCTCCCACGACATATTTAAAAACACGAGCTGGAAAGAGCGATGGGAAATTCCAGCATTCACTCATCCCCTCACTCGGAAACAGGCCACATTTCCATTATTTCCATTTGGAAAGCGTCTCGCTAGTTTTAAAATAATGGTCATTATTCATGTGAAAAAAGAAGGAAAGCCCAAAGATGCATTTAGTCAAAATAATACATTTGGAGGAGGAAAAGCTTGAAGAGGGATATCCTTAACCAGCTCATTTGCAACCCAACAAAATCAAACGGTAGGGGGAAAATCCTCAGTAGATTTGTACAGCACAGCAATAGCCTTTATGCTTGGAAATTTATGGGCCATGGACAGTTTATAAGAAACGATGTAGTTCATCAGTGAGCCAAACTGATGGAACACATGGGAGCATTCGGTAGAGGAAGTTGAGTTTTGGAATAATACTTACTTTGATAGAGTTGTTTTGTTAGCTAAGTAAAACAGTAGGGAAGCCTATGGCCACTTAGGCTTCAAACATAAATATATATTTATAAGTCACCCAGCTGCTTAATTGAGATCCCTAATGTTTTCACAAAGTATATCTTATCCAAAAAACAATAAAACCAGAAAACAGAAGCGGCGGCCAAGACCTGCTGCAGGCTGAAGTTCGATTAATCAGTCAGCGGTTGCTAGGAAGTAACAGAATGTGACTTAAGGACCAGATTTGGATCAGGGCACGGAGCTCAACAGACAGTCTAATTTTGGAAGCTCTTGAGAAGGAAACTTCACGGACACTGGAGCGTCTGGGTTAAAAGGTTGATTAAACACAAATTAGTATGGTAAATTTAATTTCAAGCTGATGTCGTAAGCAGTATGGTATTCTCCTGGATTGGGAGTAGATGGGCAGGGCATAGAAAATAAACAAAGAAGTAAATTGCCTGGGATCCAAAGGGTGCCTGGTGGGCATCTGCGCATGCTCAGAGGCTCTGAAGGTTTCAGCTTCTGACTGGAGCTAAGTATGGTGCCCCAGAGGGTACGGTTGCTTTCAGCATCATTTGTGATGTGTGTGTGCTGTGCTTGGCTGGTTAATTTTCCAAGTCTGCCATTTTTGAAAGAAATACATTTTCAGTTCTGACAAAAGAAACAGAATCCGTTCCAAGTCAAATGTTTTCGTACATATGACTTGTAGCAGTGAGTGTAGATCTGTAGATCTACACTCAAAGTGTAGATCTGGACACACCAGGTTTGTTGCCAGAATATTAGCAATGGCCTGTACAGCAGAAAGGAACTAATGTCTGGCTCATGTTCTATCTGTTTTTGAAGGATGAATGGGAATTACATAAGACCTGAAGTAACAAAATGTGGGAAAAGCGAAAGCAAAGCTGACTAAACGTCACAAGGATTGTGCAGAAACTGACTAAAAATCACAAGTAAAATTCAGGAATTTCAATTAAATTTCAATTTAATGTGGAAATACCCAAACCCGACCCATGAATGTGAAGCCTGCTATTTGTACCACTCCAAGTTGCAATGAACAGGAGAGGACTCTTACATTTTGGAGATAATATTTGTCTCAGGGTAAGTGTACATTTTGTAATGAATGAAATGATTTTTTAAAAAAATGACAGGAAAGTGAATCCTATGAAGCATCATTTAGTAGCTCATTTTCATGTTGAATGGTTAGACTTGTCTCATCCCTGTTGCTTTGTTTGAATTCTGAACTTTTCTTGTTTCACTATAAAATAAACTTTAATTCAATTCTTCATTTAAAATAAATTATGAAAGCCATTTACTCTTCACAAGCAGGAAAGAGACATCTTGGGGACTTTTCCAAATCTCCGCTTTGTTTACAAAGAGGGGAAAATACAATTTCCCTGGATGCTTCCAAACCTTCTCACGTGGAGGTTAAACAGGAGGCGGCTCATTAAATTTGAGCAGAGAACTGGAAAATGAGATTTCACACTCCTGGGATGGGGGAGCTGGCATGTTTGGGGTTTCACAAAATCTTTTAAAGATATTTGGCAAGTTGCGTGCATGGTTCATGAAATATTGTGGGGCTTAAGTGAAAATATTATTGCAAGTCCTCTCCAACTGGAGTTAATTGGGTTTATCTACTCAATCAAAGGGTAGATTTCATGATAGGAAGCTCACAGGTTTTCAATTAGACATAGGCCCTTAATCAGTAAAGATTTGCTGCCAAACCATGCACTGTTTAGAGAACAGGAACAGAAAAACACCATAAGTCAGTAGGATCCATGATAGAACTAGCACGTGCTCAGCAATTGCTTTAAAACAGGGGGAAATACAGGTAGTTACCTTCAACACAGGTAGCTAGGTAATGGAGGTGAGAGAAAAGGCCTGCCAATTGCACCCACGTTCCCTACTTGGTGCTGACCTTTAAAGCCCTAAAGAGCCTCGGTCCCGTATACTTGAAGGAGCGTCTCCACCCCAATCGTTCTACCCGGACACAGAGGTCCAGCGCTGAGGGCCTTCTGGCAGTTCCCTCACTGCGAGAAGCCAAGTTACAGGGAACCAGGCAGAGGGCCTTCTCGGTAGTGGCGCCCGCACTGTGGAATGCCCTCCCACCAGATGTCAAAGAGAAGAACAACTACCAGACCTTTAGAAGACATCTTTAGGGAAGCTTTTAATGTTTAATAGGTTATTGTATTTTAGTGTTCTGTTGGAAGCCGCCCAGAGTGGCTGGGGAAACCCAGCCAGATGGGTGGGATATAATAATAATAATAATAATAATAATAATAATAATAATAATAAATAATTTTGAGGCTTATGATTTATGTGGAAATTTTTCAATTTGGTTGTGTACTTTTTGATGTTTTGTTATGTTTGTAGTTATGTCATTGTTTTATATGTTGCATCTGGAAAGGAGGCATACAAATAAATGATTATCTTCTATGGCCGCTGGCTGAAAAATCATTTGAACCAAACTGAAATTGAAATAACCACAACCAAAAAAACTGCTTTTCCAGGAGAAGAGGGTTTGAAACCAGAAACGTAACATATGCAGCTTTTAAAATGGTGAATCAAATGTAAATATTTAATAGATGAATTATTGGCCCCTGCTGTGAGGATGTTTACAACACCTTGAATAGCTCTGATCACTATATGCTTTAAATGTTAATTCACAACCTGCATTTGTCACATATCTGCTGTATACAGATGCCAGGCCATTTTCTCCCATAATATCTCCCCAATGGCCTTGACCCTGCAGAAAATGGCCTGGAACATATATCTATGTGCTCAACTTGATGTCTCTTATAGGGTTGCCATATTTCATACAGTGAAAATCCGAACAGAAAAGTTGTTGTGCTTTTTTGGGTGGACACTGCTGCTGGCTGCAGTATTCCGGATGTGTTCGAGAAATTCCAGGCGTATAGCCACCCTGTCTCTTATCTTGTCCTCTTTCATTAGGAAGAAGAATGCCCCTACATACATGTGCTTTTTCTTTCACATAGGAAATAATGGATTTTGTGGATTGTGGTTGTAATCTCTACCGGCTAAGAGAAGTTCATGCCCATTTTAGCACACCACTGAATTCACACAGGTTTTTTGAAACTTCTACAAAGTATGAATGAAAGAATGAATGGGACGCGGGTGGCGCTGTGGTCTAAACCACTGAGCCCAGGGCTTGCCGATCAAAAGGTCGGCGGTTCGAATCCCTGCGACGGGGTGAGCTCCCGTTGCTCTGTTCCAGCTCCTGCCAACCTAGCAGTTTGAAAGCACCCAAAAAAGTGCAAGTAGATTAATAGGTACCGCTCCGGCGGGTAGGCAAACAGTGTTTCCATGCGCTGCTCTGGTGTCGGTGTTCTGTTGCGCCAGAAGCGGCTTAGTCATGCTGGCCACATGACCTGGAAAAACCGTCTGCTTAAGCGGACAAACACCGGCTCCCTCAGCCTGTAAAGCGAGATGAGCGCCGCAACCCCAGAGTCGTTCGTGACTGGTCTTAACTGTCAGGGGTCTCTTTACCTTTACATAGTATGAACTGGAGCAGAATAATCAGTGACCAGGCCTAGAAGAAGAAGAAGAAGAGTTTGGATTTGATATCCCGCTTTATCACTACCCGAAGGAGTCTCAAAGCGGCTAACATTCTCCTTTCCCTTCCTCCCCCACAACAAACACTCTGTGAGGTGAGTGGGGCTGAGAGACTTCAGAGAAGTGTGACTAGCCCAAGGTCACCCAGCAGCTGCATGTGGAGGAGCGGAGATGCGAACCCGGTTCACCAGATTACGAGTCTATCGCTCTTAACCACTACACCACACTGGCTCCTCAGCACACGTAGAAGTTAAGGTTAAGCTCAACACTTCTGTGGATTTCTACAGGCCCAGTGGAATCCTGTTGCTTACCTATTTGAAGGCATGGTCATCTGACAGGTAGTCAGTAGCAGTTGGCATGGTGGGGTGGAGATGCTTAACACTCCCAACAGCAAGTGTCATAATGTGGTTTGCCAGTGCAAGGGTTGGGGGGGGGTAATGTGCACCCACTGGGGCCGATGCACCCCTTGGCAGGCAAATCCCCCTGATGCCTGCAGAGAGGAGACCAGGCGGTGCTGTTCTGCCTGCCTCCCTCTGTCTGAGCCTGCTCACCGTCCCAGAAATGTGAGGAGTGAGCAAGCGCTGGCCAGCTGGCCATTCAGCAAAGGGGCCAGGGATGTGGCAGGAAGACCAGGTTGGACTTTGAGGCCCAGAGACCCAAACAGCAGCAACTCAGCTGGTGGTAGGCCAGTAAGTGTATCCTCCCAACCACAATGTCTGCTACTATAAAAAGGTAAAGGTACCCCTGCCCGTACGGGCCAGTCTTGACAGACTCTAGGGTTGTGCGCCCATCTCACTCAAAGAGGCCGGGGGCCAGCGCTGTCCGAAGACACTTCCGGGTCACGTGGCCAGCGTGACATTGCTGCTCTGGCGAGCCAGAGCCACACACAGAAACGCCGTTTACCTTCCCGCTAGTAAGCGGTCCCTATTTATCTACTTGCACCCGAGGGTGCTTTCGAACTGCTAGGTTGGCAGGCGCTGGGACCGAACAACGGGAGCGCACCCCGCCGCGGGGATTCGAACCGCCGACCTTTCGATCGGCAAGCCCTAGGCGCTGAGGCTTTTACCCACAGCGCCACCCGCGTCCCACGTCTGCTACTATGGATAATGTGAAAAGGCATGGTATGAAACGAGGGCTGTGCAAGTTGCTTTTGCTCTGGAGCATGAATAAATCGTATGGTTCATAGAGAGGGGGGAATGAATGGTGAAATGGGAGCATGCACAGACTAAAGGTCAAAGAGCGAGTTGGCAGTAAATCACACCTTTAAAAGTTGGAGTTAACTCTTTCTTAGCAGAAATACAATTTTCTTTCTTTTTTTTTATTGATTTCAATTCATTATACAACATCAAACATTTAGACAACAGAGAAGACAAACAAAACACCAAGAGAGAGAGAGAAAAAAAGAGGCAAACAAAGAAAAAGACATTACATACCATAAAACACTAACAAATTATACTTACATTAACAAATATTTACTAAGTCACACAACATTAATTGACTTCCCTTTGTCTCGGCTTCGGAATGTGTTACAGTGGATTTTCTATCTGCAGTTTCATTTTCATAGCACTCTTTACATCGCAAGCGTTATATCGAGCCTACTGTGATTTTTAAGTTTTTTACATCTGTTTCAATATATATCATAAATTTATTCCATTCATTATTAAACTTTGTGTCTTTTTGGTTTCTTATTTTCTGTGTCATTTTTGCCAATTCTATATAATCAAATAGTTTAACTTGCCACTCATTGATAGTTGGGATTTTTGATGTTTTCCAATTTTGTGCTATTAGTATACTAGCAGCCACTGTTGCATATTGGAAGAGAGTTTGGTCTTCCTTTTTGATTTCCTTTTCGCAGAAATACAATTTTCACAGATCTGGCTGAGTGTCAGGTCCAATGAGCACAGCAGCTCACATCTAGTATGAATCAGTTACAGAGACTGAAAGTCTCTGCTGCCCCACAGCTCCCTGTGTTTCACCCCTCTTCTGGTTCTGGGAGGCCAGGGAAGAAAAGGGAATTGTAGTAGCAGGAGGGGGAGATAGCCATGACTCTTCACCAGCCTGACTTATTTCTGCTTCTTGGTTTCGAAGGTGACCCGGAAACTACAACTAACCCAGAACGCGGCAGCTAGACTGGTGACTGGGAGTGGCCGCCGGGGCCACATAACACCGGTCCTGAGAGATCTGCATTGGCTCCCAATACGTTTCCAAGCACAATTCAAAGTGTTGGTGCTGACCTTGAAAGCCCTAAATGGCCTCAGCCCTGTATACCTGAAGGAGCGTCTCCACCCCCATCGTTCAGCCCAGACACTGAGATCCAGCGCCAAGGGCCTTCTGGCGGTTCCCTCATTGCGAGAAGCCAAGTTACAGGGAACCAGGCAGAGGGCTTCTTGGTAGTGGCGCCTGCCCTGTGGAACGCCCTCCCTTCAGATGTGAAGGAAATAAGCAGCTATCTTATCTTTCAAAGATATCTGAAGGCCGCCCTGTTTAGGGAAATTTTTAATATTTAATGCTGTATTGTTTTTAACACTCAGTTGGAAGCCACCCAGAGTGGCTGGGGAAACTCAGCCAGATGGGCCGGGTATAAATAAACTATTATTATTATTATTATTATTATTATTATTATTATTATTATTTCCCTCCTCCCATTTCTGCCTCTAATTCTGGACTTCTCTCTGCCACCGACTCTCCCAGCTCACTAAGCCTTGTTACGTCTTCAGCTTCCAACACCTGCCCTTCCCCGTCTTCTCCCTGTGGCTGCTTCTCGTTGTTCCCCCGCCACTCCCCATGCTCTGAACCTTCTTCCCTTGGTGGTTTCCCAACTAGTTCCTCCCACTATTCCTCTGCATCCAACCAGCCCAGGACACTAACCACCCCCTGCATAGTCCTTTCACACTGTCTGAATATGCGCCTGTGCACAGGACTGGCTTGGAACATTTTGCCACTTGAGGCTAAACAGAAAATGGTGCCTCCGAGACCAGGGAGAAGAGTCGATGGAAGAAGATTGGAAAAAAAATTAAAGTATATTTACAAAAATATTGTAAAATTAATGAATGTTAGAAGTATATTGGAATGAAGTTATACGGTTTTAGCAGAAGGGTTATTAAGAATTATATGAATATTAAGTGTTAATGCGTTAAATTGGGAAATTGAAAGTTAAATTGTATTATGATAAATTAAAGATTAAATTGAATAAGAGGGAAAGGATTTGTTGAATTAGATAATCTGAACTAGAATACAAAAAAGGGAGGTGCGAGGAAGTCGAGGAACAAGCTAATGAAAGATTTGGATATAAAATTTGGATGTGTGTGGTTTTTTTATGTTGTATTGTTGTATTGTTTCTATTTCTTTTTTCATTGTTGATGTATTGTTTGTTGAATTTATGTATTGTTTTTTCCCCATTGTCTTTCTTGTTATAAGTATAAAATATCTAATAAAATGTTTTATTAAAAAAATAAATAAACAGAAAATGGTGCCCCCCCCCTTCTCCTCATCTGCCATCCACTGAAGCACCCTGCTGCTCCCACCGAAGCTGCCTCCTTCTAGACCCATGGAAGCTGCCCCGTGGGGAGAAAAAAGGAGGCTAGGGAGGAGCAGGCAGCAGAGGTGGTGAAGCAGCAGCCAGTTCTCCCAACTGTCCCCCAATCTGACGCCTGAGGCAGCAGCCTCGCTGTGCCTCATGGGTGGGCCAGCTCTGCTTGTGGATCTTTGCTGGAGGGACTTTGGGAAATCTGTAAGGACCTTTTAGGAATGGAGGAGAAATCTATTAAGAAACAGGAACTGAGAGACAAAGGAGCACATGGGAAAGGTGTACTGAATATCACTTCCTCCTGCCCTATACTTGTGTCTGTGACATTAACATAGGAGAGTGCTGGAGGTGAAATAGTTAAACAGGTTACCCAATCAGAACCCAGGGGGGTGGAGTCAGAGGGACTATAAAACCAGCTCTGGGAGGGGCAAAGGAGGAGTTTGTTGGGAGTTGGGTGATTGGTTGGAGTGGGAGTGAATTGGGATAGAGTCTGTGGGTAGGTTGAGTTGGTGTAGTGAAATAAGCTGAGGCAGGAACAGTTAGGAGCTAGGAAGACAAGTAAATATCTGAGAGGTGGTTTAGTGAGTAAGAGCAGGTAGCGGAAGTTATAGGTCTGGATAGGCACCCCGTGATTGTACAGTGGTACCTCGCAAGACGAATGCCTCGCAAGACGAAAAACTCACAAGATGAAAGAGTTTTTTGTTTTTTGAGTTGCTTCGCAAGACGAATTTCCCTATGGGCTTGCATTCCTATGGGAAACCGTCAATGCATTTCCTATGGGAAACCGTGCTTCGCAAGACGAAAAATTCACAAGACGAAAAAACTCGCAGAACGAATTAATTTCGTCTTGCGAGGCACCACTGTAATTAACTGAGACCGTTTATGAAACCACACGCTTGTTAAACTGCAATAAATAAACAGAAGTTTATGTTCCAATTTAACCCTGGCTGGACTCAGTATTTTCCCAGGTAGGGCCTGGGTGGTGGCAGCGAGAAATAAAGTGGTGGCACAGGGATCAATAGACGGTGAAACGTCCGGGGACCCTGTGTGATCGCCAACAGTGTCCACCTAAAGTTGTTCTCTCTCTCTCTCTCTCTTTCAGCATATGTCATGAGTTGATGCTCTAATAGCATTAAGAGGGATTTCCAGATGAAACACCACTTAGAGCTGCTTCTGGTGTCGTAAAGGAGGAGCGCTAAGTAGGAAACGCCAAGAGCATGGCACGTACTTAGTCTCATATGACATTGTGCATTTTTGTTTCATTGTGATCATGTGCCAGGAAACTCCCGGCCAACTGCAGTTTCCCAGCACAGTGAAGCATATGCATGTTTCAATTGCCACACATGATTATTCCGTTTCCACTCTTCCCCACCCACCCCAACCCCCAGCAAGTAGTGATATTCATGTAGATAACTTGTCACATTTGTAGTGGCCCTTAGGAGAGAAGCAACCAAGCAAATCTGTTTGATCAGACCTTTCCCACTCATTATGTAGACTGCTATCTGCATTAAAGCTTTTAACCATTACGTACACCACAGAGCTAAAGCTATTGTTAACCTAGGTGATGGATTACAATTCAGAATGTTAATGTTACCTAAAGGAACACTTTTCATGTATGTTGCTGTAAAATAAACAAGGTCATCAAAATTAAATGGGATGTCAATGGTCTACGAAGATCACAAAGTAAACAAAAGTTCTTAAAATAAGCATGAAACCTGAATACCCCTGAGATTGTCGTGTATCAAAGACATTTGTTTATATGAAGTAAAGAGAAAATTACTTACTGGTAATGCTGTTTGTCATAAGTCTACATCTAGGCCCATCAGACTGCAAAAATCCATCATGATGAACAATGCTGTGTCTACTTCTAAGAGGAGGCGAGGAGAATGTGAAAGTGACTCATTACATTCAATTTTTTAAAGAAAATATAATATTATGGGCTTGTAGCTTATTCACTGGCAAGTCCAAACAATTGCCATTTAGTTCTACTGTAAAATAATCAATAATCCACTTTAATGCTTTCCAATAACATGGCAGATAAGTCCAAATGACGCATATTGACAACAAGTTTGTCAGCTATAAACAAATTATTTTAAAGGCCATGCTGTCATTACATTTCTTTATTCTAATTTTTAAAATATTTGCAGGGAGGCAGAAAGAAAAAGCCAATGGGTGCATTTTTTTAATAGGACAAGATTCAGATATCGCTCCCAGAACATACCCAAAGGTTCACACATCTTGTACCATATTTATTTGGGTCTATGGGTACTAAGATAATGGGTGGCTATCTTCAACTGAGTTTTACGCAGAGTAGACCTGTTGAAATTAATGGGCCCAACTTAATCATGCTAATTAATTTTAATAGGTCTACTCTGAGAAAAGTTAGTTGAGTACCACCCAATGTATTTAAAGCGTTTCCCCTCTCCAGAACATGGTCAGTTTGCTTAGAACAGCCTCTTGAACATGATGCCCTGAAGACGTCCAACTTCCATTAGCCAAAGCTGCCACAGGGATGATGGGCATTGCAGTGCAAAACATGTGGAGGGCACCAGGTGAGGGATGGCTTGCTTAGAATGTGTTTCTCAGGTATTGAAGAATGAGATAGGCCTACTGGAGTACGTGGACGTGAACCAGAAGACTAATGTAAAGATTATAATTGTTGGTAACAACCTTCAAATAGCCTTCAGAAGATGCCTCAGTGCCTGTGTTGGGACTCTGCCATCAAGGGCAACATTGGGCATGTACCTCCCAAAAGGCTGCTTCACATCCCATAATGTCAGCCATCCATGCATACCTTGGCAAGAGGTTTGTGGACTGACTGCACTAGTTGTTTCCTCTAGGAAAAATGAACATTTGGTTTCCTAACCCATATGTTTTGGGGGTGGGTTGGTATTATTTTTCAGCTGACCAAAAAAAAAGTGTAGCGACTGTTCCTACACTGAAACCCAAGATAACTCAGTACAGGATGAAGTAAAAGCTAGAATGCGAAATGGCTTAGTGCTTTTACTATTCCCGATTAAGTAATATCCAGTTAATGTGTGTGTTTTTCCTCCTGAAATTTTACACATGCATGGCTACATTCCAAAATATATCAATGAGAGTTCAGAACACAAATGCCAGTTTTCCCTTTTGTAAATCTGCTCCTTTTACATTGTGATACGTTCCATGTGGTCATTCATTATAATTGCAACAGAAGTGGGATAAGTATGTTTTTTTGCACAAAACAAAACAAAAAAAGGAGAGGGGCATGGGGAGGTCACCCATGGAGGTGATGAAATTGACCCATGGGAAGAAGGGGGTATTTAATCTCCCATTGCTGATAGGTTAAGTGTATCTTAGAGTTGGACAAGGAGCCAGCCATGAAGGGAGGTTTTCTGTTCAAGATAAATGAGTTCCCTTCCTTCATGAGGCCATTTCCCTGGCTACCTGATTTCTTTATGACATCCTGGCAGCCACTCCAGTTTGTCTCTCACTGTGAGACAGTCAGCACCACACTCCTAGCACGGCAGGAAAAATAAACTCATCCAAACCAAGTAAAACACTTGGAAAAACATTGTCATGAATTGTGGTTGACTTGAAAGTTATGCATAAAGGGGTGTGTTTTTTTTTTTAATGTGGTAGGGAAGGCAAACCATGTGGAGACAGGCACTTCTTTATTCGAGTTCCTTTGAGCTTCTTCGAAGGATGCTGGCTTGGAAAAGGCACATGAATGCGGAGGTTGAAATGAAAGGGAACAAAATCAGTTGAGTGCAAGCTATGTTAATTTGACCACAGATCACTTGACCTTGTCCAGAGAAATGCTCAGACGGGACTGTGCGCACATGAGGTTCCCTCCAGAAATCAGATTCTCGGGCAGAAAGTGTGCAGGATGTGAAAATGTAACTGTCACTTTCTTTGGTTCCACTTTGGTAATCTTCATAAGGCCAAAAATAACTGCACCCACTCAAGAGTAGAGCTGGGTTCTTCTTCATCATGCAGGGAGGATGGTGTTGATGCCTTTGAGGAGTGGGCATGCAGGTCCAGCCGCCCACGCACCCCAAATTCTTGGACTTTGGTTTCCAGTGTGGTGTAGTGGTTAAGAATGGTGGACTCGTAATCTGGTGAACCAGGTTCGATTCCCCGCTCCTCCACATGCAGCTGCTGGGTGACCTTGGGCCAGTCACACTTCTTTGAAGTCTCTCAGCCCCACTCACCTCACAGAGTGTTTGTTGTGGGGGAGGAAGGGAAAAGGAGATTGTTAGCCGCTTTGAGACTCCTTAAAGGGAGTGAAAGGCGGGATATCAAGTCCAAACTCTTCTTCTTCTTCTCTTCTTCCTCAGTGGTCAACTTATAAGATGTGACTGGCAGTTTAGAGAATCATAGAATCATAGAGTTGGAAGAGACCACAAGGGCCATCGAGTCCAACCCCCTGCCAAGCAGGAAACACCATCAGAACACTCCTGACATATGGTTGTCAAGCCTCTGCTTAAAGACCTCCAAAGAAGGAGACTCCACCACACTCCTTGGCAGCAAATTCCACTGTCAAACAGCTCTTACTGTCAGGAAGTTCTTCCTAATGTTTAGGTGGAATCTTCTTTCTTGTAGTTTGGATCCATTGCTCCGTGTCCGCTTCTCTGGAGCAGCAGAAAACAACCTTTCTCCCTCCTCTATATGACATCCTTTTATATATTTGAACATGGCTATCATATCACCCCTTAACCTCCTCTTCTCCAGGCTAAACATGCCCAGCTCCCTAAGCCGAAACTCCCTTAGAAGAATCTGTGCTGGTAATAGTGATGAGGATAGTCATTTTTCAAAGACACGTCTAGGGACTTACAGAACAACCTAGGACAGAGAAGACTTAAGGCTTTGCATCTATGAGCTGTGTGTGAAATCTTCACAACCCACTGCCTGCACTCCAAATCACTTCCTGAAACATTTTAGGATTGTTAAATAGATCCTGGGCCTGACCTAGCTGAGCCTGCTGTTGTGCCCCTCATTGCACCATCTCATCACTAGTGCCCCAAACACCTTCTCTACGCTCTTCACGTTGCCTAGAGCTGCCTCTCTTTGGCCACACCTATTATATTCGGCTGTTGGACATGAATTGAGAAAGCTAGAGGCAGTGTTGAAATGAAGCTGGGAGCGATGCCAAGGCTCTGGAATTCCATCCTCAGGGAACTTGCCATCTCTTTCATGGTTTTGTGCCATGTGGCAAAGGGATTTCATTACCAACCTTCCTCCTTATCTTTTAGAGACATTTTAACAGTGAAGTTTGATCGGTTGGTGTTTCTATATTACCACTATTTTAAGTCGGGGTAGCCAACATGATGCCCTCCAGAATTTTGGACCACAATTTCCCTGCAGCTGGCTGAGGCTGATGGGAATTATAGTCTACCCCTATTGTCATAGAATCATAGAATTTAAGGGTTTCCCCCCCTCTTTTTCTTTATTGCTGTGGAATGTATGTTTCGTTCTGCTGCTTCTGGGCATTTAACTCTGACTTCAATAATTTTCTTTATTTTCTTTTTAAAAAAGTATTTAACACCTACTGTTTTTAGACTATTAGCTACCTTGGCAAGCTATACATGCTTTAAATAATATAAACAAAGTCTGTCTTAGCTCATCTTAAGGGTTTTGATGTATATGGCATCTGCTAAGGGATAGCAAAATTTCCAGCAATACGTAATCCTAGTGCTTTACCATTGCTTTGGTTTGGTGTCCTTGCTCAGCTGAAGAAAAGGCAGGCCTCTTTACCAAACCTGGAAAGGCAACGGATTCTGTACTGAACACAGTTGCCAGGTGCCCAGTCATGTTGCATCTTCTTCCTTTCTTAGCAGCTGGAAGAGAAGAAAACATGCATTGATGTCCTTCCCAAACCTGCAATACAGATATAAAAGGATATAATGTGACGGATTAAAATTGATATAAGCAAACATAAAATGCTTCAAAGTTTTTGCTGTTTGAACTGCTCACTTGTCCTGCAGACTTTATACTGGTGGTTGACTAAGGTTGCCCCAAAAGTTGTTGAGCTATTTAAACGAATGCCAAAAGAATGTGATTTTTCAATTGACTTGCCTAAGATCCAGAACAAAGCACTGCCTACTGGACATATGGCAGCCCTAGGTTTATAATTGTTCCTTTTACAGGTGTATTTCACTGGCTACGAAAAGGCCATAATCCCCAAAACACAACTGCTCCAAAAAGTTTCAAAAATTGAAGAGTTGTCCAGACTAGTTATTGATAAAAGAAAAGAAAAGAAAGTCATGTCGAAAGCCACTGAATAATGTCCTCTTTGGTTCTGGACCAAATGTGAAGACATATTTCCATAACAACTGCTTGTTTATTAATTAAGATGTTTGTTAACATTCACAACTGGTTAAAAAGATATTAAAGCATGAACCCTAAAAGACTTTGCGCAACTGATCCTTCTCCTTTCCTTCTTTCTTTCCTTCCTTCTTCCTCTCATAAAGTGTGCGTACCTGTTAAAGATTGCACTAAAATGGATAAAGCAAAAAATACACTTTGGTGAAATATGGAAAACACAAGCATGACATACTCTACAAAGACGAACCCTTCAGTTGTTATGCAGTAGAGCTTCTATTCATTGAATATGCAAATAAATAATAATAAAAATGCAAAAAGTCGTAAATGAGCAACAAGAATATAAGTAAAAGAGAGCTCTGCTCTATGAGAGCGAGATTGAAAATATGACAGGAAATATTAAGCGGGAATGTATTTCTCTTCAGCTTTCTGTAGTAAAAAAAATAAGGCAAAGAGGAGTCGTTCTAGAGGATTTCTTGACCACTCTTGGTTGCAATATGTTTTCTGTGGGGAATTTTTTTTTTAGGGTGATCCAATAGGATTTTTATTACATTTCATACACCAACCAACAATGGGTTCCACAGCAGCCTAGAACTGGATAACCTGGCTCTTTCTCTTCTTGTCTCCTCCCAACTCGAAGTGCTTGCACCTCTTAATGGCCAGCATCCTCTTTGACCTGCAGTTGGGCTCCACACATTCCAGTCTCAGCACGATCTTCTTTGTGGTCTTTGCCTTTTTGCGGAAGATGGGCTTTGTTTGGCCACCATAGCTACTCTGCCTGCGATCATATCGCCGCTTTCCCTGAGCATGCAAAGACTCCTTGCCCTTCTTGTACTGGTTTACTTTGTGGGGCTGGTGCTTCCCACACTTTTTGCAGTAAGTCCTGCGGGTTTTGGGGACGTTCACCATCTTGCCAGCATCAACGTTGCCTCCACAGAGAAAGAAACCTGTGGGGAAAATGTTGAGTTAGGAAATGTCATCTTAGCCACCAACGTGATACTATAACAAACTTTCTTTTCTTCTTGCATGCTGTCATGGAATCAGCTCTTGTTTCCAACAGTAAAGTTCCCTTCTCCATACCATTGGTGTGAATTATCTTCTACAACAGAAGGACCCAGGTTATGCATGCAGCATGTGGGAACATGACAAATGTCATATGCTGCTGATTTAAGCCACAGATGACTGGAAGATACATGCAATTCGACTGGCAGCTGGATTAACCCTGATACAATCATCTTTCAGTGCATCAGAAGATCCTTTGGAAAAGGACCAAGAATTGTAAATCTCTCTGATATTAAGAATTCCTTTCTGGAGAGTGTAGGTTTTAATTTGGGCGCCATAGCTCAATATGCTTGTGTGTTATTCACATTATGTGCTGATGGTTTTTGCCAGTCATCTGTACAACTGCCTCTTCGACTTCTCTGGCGTAGAGAGAGGGGTGGGGGTGGGGAATGGTTGTATTTCAGTAGCAGAGAAATGATGTTGTGTTAATTAGTGATACCAGACTCAAAGGTGTTAAGAGGCAGAACTATAATCCTGGCTCTCATTAACTGTTTCATTCTGAATCTTCACATGAATTTGTATATTTAATCAAGAAGCTTGCTTTGTAATTGCTCCATAAAAATCCCTGTAAAACTATTCAAAGGGAATTTTTCTGCACGGTGAATAAAACATTCAAACCCTTCAAGTGCTATGAACATTCTCCTATTAAACACACTCTGTATCCCCTGACTATTGAATATTGTTAGGAATGGTCTATTGTGGGGGAATCCTGCAAACCAAACCAATTAAGTCCCTGCTACATTTTAGGCATGCAGCGTGATCCTTTGCAGGTTTAAGTAGAATGGAGGCTTACTCCCAAGCAAGCCTGCACAGGAGTGCATTCTCAATGCGATGCTAAAGCCGGAATCCTAAACCTGCTTACTACAGAGGAGATCCCATAAAACAGAGAGGGGCTGACTTCAGAGTACAACTTGCAGCTTTGGATATTATTTCTCCATGGCCACTGGTCCCATCACCTCCTGGCAAATAGAAGGCAAAGAAATGGAGGCAGTGAGAGATTTTACTTTCTTGGGCTCCATGATCACTGTAGATGGTGATAGCAGCCATGAAATTAAAAGACGCCTGCTTCTTGGGAGAAAAGCAATGACAAACCTAGACAGCATCTTAAAAAGCAGAGACATCACCTTGCCAACAAAGGTCCGTATAGTTAAAGCTATGCTTTCCCCAGTAGTGATGTATGGAAGTGAGAACTGGACCATAAAGAAGGCTGATGGCCGAAGAATTGATGCTTTTGAATTATGGTGCTGGAGGAGACTCTTGAGAGTCCCATGGACTGCAAGAAGATCAAACCTATCGATTGTGAAGGAAATCAGCCCTGAATGCTCACTGGAAGGACAGATCGTGAAGCTGAGGCTCCAATACTTTGGCTACCTCATGAGAAGACTCCCAAGGAAAAGACCCTGATGTTGGGAAAGATGGAGGGCACAAGGAGAAGGGGACAACAGAGGATGAGATGGTTGGATAGTGTTCTTGAGGCTACCAGCATGAGTTTGACCAAACTGCGGGAGGCTGTGGAAGACAGGAGTGCCTGGCGTGCTCTGGTCCATGGGGTCACGAAGAGTCGGACACGACTGAACGACTAAACAACAACAACAAGAGAGATCTGCAATGGGCAGAGATCCTGCACTAAATAACTCATGCTCATAATCTGTGATGATAGCCCAGGCACTACCCAATAAATGCCCATTCAACAACCCTGTTCTCAGGTGGAGCCTCATCTGGTGAAGGTTGAGGGAAGACTGCGGTTGGTGGGACATCTCTCCATTTGCTGTGATGGACCAGCCTCCTTACTTAGACAGCAATCCAACAGTCCCTGGAAAGGCGTCTCAGGGACCACCGGATTGCAGTCTAAGTAACAAAGTTACTTTGGCCTTTTTTCACCCTAACTTTTGAGCTTCTCTTTCTTTTCCTTGCCAGATTCCATTTCTTTCCACATATCGCCCTCCTCCCCTCCATGACGACGCTGACCAGACATAACCCAGATGGCAGACAGCAGAGGAAAAACCCTCTCCATCACTTGACTTCATGCACCCATTTAAAGATAAAACACAGGAACAATCCAGCTAAAAATAATCATTCCTTGTTATTTTTTTCATTCTTCAGGGGAGGGAAGAAAGATAAGCCTGCAGTCCTCAACACTCTTACTCATTAGTTAAGAGAAACTCCCAATTAAGGCTGACATTCTACGCAGACTTGCTCAGAGGTACATTCTAGTTAAATCAATGGGACTTATTTCCAAGTTAATAAGTTTAGAATCGGACTGTAAAAGAATTTAGAGTTGCAGCTGATATATTTCATGAACAGCAGAAATAAAATCAATGAAGAGTTTCTAGTTTCAATGTTCCTGTAAGCAACTTCAGGCCTTCTTAAAAATCAGGGCCATTTCTCTCATTACAGCAAAGCTGCTTGTGATTCACAAAAGTATAAATGAGTCAAAGGAATCTGATATTTAAATATATACGCAGCCAATAGATAAACAGTTCAAATCCATCTTGATTAATCTTTTATAAAGGCATACCTATCTAATTATTAACAATATCGTCTATTTTTGTTTCTATTCTTTCCATTGCTTCATAAGACAAAATGACAGCACACACATATAAGGAGGTGCCATCAATAGGCTCAGGGATATCGGAGATTTGTAGAAGTGTGTGTGTGTGGGGGGAAATAGAACAAACCCTATGCGGGCACCTGAGTGTCAGCCACCCCCCATCCAAAAAAGAAAGGAAGGGGGGAGGGAAATCCAGTGAGAACCAAGCATATTTCTTGGGCATTGCATTCTGGGTGACTGTTGAGAGGACAAAATGGCACCCCTTCCACTGTCCACAGAAAGTCAGAGATAACCATTATTGGAAAAAAGTAACAAACGTAGTAACTTTCTATATGGAAAAAAAGATACACACACAAACAGAAGGTCGGAGATAATGGGACACTGAATGGTGGGAGTGGCAGCAGGAGAAGCTGTGTTGTTCTCCCCCTTGCCAGGAATGATGGGCTGGCGTAAGGTCTGAGCTACACTGACCACATTACTCGCCCTGTTAAAATGACATGACTATACTGTCCATTTTCATTTCTTGGAAGGGGAGGGAGAGTGCAGGAGCTCTATTCTGGAGCAGGCTCCCACTCTGGATTGGGGCCCACACCAGTTTCTGCAAATGCATGGTCCTACGCCTAAACCAGTGAGCCTAGGGCTTGCCGATCAGAAGGTTGGCGGTTCGAATCCCTGCAATGAGGCGCGCTGCTCTGGTTTGCCAGAAGCGGCTTAGTCATGCTGGCCACATGACCCAGAAGCTGTCTGCAGACAAACGCCGGCTTCCTTGGCCAGTAAAGCAAGATGAGCGCTGCAACCCCAGAGTCGTCTGTGACTGGACCTAACGGTCAGGGGTCCCTTTACCTAGGCCTAATAACACTTTAAGCAGACGGAGAGTTGAAAGGTTATCAGCCCTCTGAATTGGGGCCAGAGGAGAATTACAGGTTGCCACAAAAGTGGAGGAATAAGTTCTCACCTTCCAACATGTATCAGCAACAAACTCTTCCAGCTAAAGCTTATGACTCATTCTCAAGAACACACCACACTTGACCTGTGATATCTAGAGTGCATTTTACTACAATATTAATCAACAGGATCAATGTTTATTATAAGAAATTGGGATCTTATTTGAACTTAAGCTGCAATAAAACCAAATTTGGGTTTGGCTGCCCTGTCACATGATGGCTGTTCTTTATGTTCCCTATATAAGTCCCTCTGTAAATTGTCAGCCTACTATGGGGTACATTTGCTTTATTGTTGGTGGCAGTAGACTGTTGCTGTTCAAATTTCAATAGTTTTTGACAGCAAGATTATGCGTCCTAACAAAGGGGTGTAGTGGGGAATAGTCTCTATATCTGTCATCTTTGCGACTAAGAAAAAATGAAGCCCAGATTTTTGGGTTACTTGTGGGGTGAAGGGCGACGATGACTGTTTCAGTGCACTTAAGCAATACATTTAAATGTGTGATTTATGCAGTCTGACATTGACTTTAATTTAGCTCATGTTACAAGTCAAGTAATTCGGTCCTTAATGAAGTGTGTTTCGCATGACATACTGAACATGTGATCTGACAATCGCTGCTTTTAAACAGGCCTAGGTTACATTTTCTTTTTGTCATTGAAAGTGGCCTGTCAGTTCATAAACTTGAAACAAGGCCTGCTGACCTGTCATTTTCCCTGAACTGTGTTATTGAAGTCTATGGAAGGCATACATTACAATACGCTCTTGTTGTAATCGGATGAGAGACAAGGAAAAAGTGCACACTGGTTGCACTGTTATACAGAACACTTCAGAATTGTGTAGGCAAGTCCTACCTCTCTCTCTCCCCCCCCCCCCATTTTTGAAAGCAAATTAGTGGGGGGATGGGACAAAAGAGATTTCTTTAAAAAAACAAACCCCAAAATACCCCCCCAAACAGAAGGAAAGTACTCATCTGCTCAAAGAGAGGCTGACCACGACTATCCAGCAATTGGGACACACCTAAGGCAAGAGCTTTCTTGGGAGAAAAGCAATGACAAACCTAAACAGAATCTTAAAAAGCAGAGACATCACCTTGCCAACAAAGGTCCATATAGTTAAAGCTATGGTTTTCCCAGTAGTGATGTATGGAAGTGAGAGCTGGGCCATAAAGAAGGCTGATTGCCGAAGAATTGATGCTTTTGAATTCTAGTGCTGGAGGAGACTCTTGAGAGTCCCATGGACTGCAAGAAGATCAAACGTATCCATTCTTAAGGAAATCAGCCCTGAGTGCTCACTGGAAGGACAGATCCTGGAGCTGAGGCTCCAATACTTTGGGCACCTCATGAGAAGAGAAGACTCCCTGGAAAAGACCCTGATGTTGGGAAAGATGGAGGGCACAAGGAGAAGAGGACGACAGAGGACGAGATGGTTGGATAGTGTTCTCGAAGCTACCAGCATGAGTTTGCCCAAACTGCGGGAGGCAGTGGAAGACAGGAGTGCCTGGCGTGCTCTGGTCCATGGGGTCATGAAGAGTCGGACACGACTAAATGACTAAACAACAACAACAACAACAACAAGGCAAGAGCTGAACACTGCTGGCCTAAAACATTTTGATGCCTGAGGCAGAGGACAAGATGGTGCCCATTCCATTTCATGCCATAAGTGGACTGCTGGGTGAATATTACCACAACACTGTGTTGGGAAACGGTGCCAATGCCTCTCCCCCAACGCAACGCTGCTTGGATGATTCATCATTCCTGTGTCCCATCGCACTGATGTGACCCATATCCAAGGACATGAGCACACGACACCAGCAGAGTCCAAACGGAAGCTGAGCCTTGAGGTGTGACATCTAAGCCTAATTTATTATGTATAAAGTCTAACGTAACAGAACAAAGAAAATATGGCTCCTCTCCTCCTTTCTGCCTCGGAGAATAGCAAAAGCAATACAGAACGGAACTTCCACTCACAAGGCTCCAACAATCAGTGCTGGAATGTAAACACACAGACATGTGATAAAACAGGGGTCAGCAACCTTTTTCAGCCATGGGCTGGTCCACCGTCCCTCAGACCTTGTGGGGGGCCGGAATATATTTTGAAGGGGGGAAATAAATGAATGAATTCCTATGCCCCACAAATAACCCAGAGATGCATTTTAAATCAAAGCACACATTCTACTCATGTGAAAACACCAGGCAGGCCCCACAAATAACCCAGAGATGCATTTTAAATAAAAGCACACATTCTACTCATGTAAAAACACGCTGATTCCCGGACCATCCGTGGGTCGGATTGAGAAGGCGATTGGGCCTTAGGTTGCCAACCCCTGTGATAAAACAATCCTGTATCTGGAGAGGAGGAATGAAATTCGCAACACACTGCTGCCTGAAGAGTGTCTTCCCCTGCATCTGAGAGCAGCAGGCAAGCTCAGCCAAGTGGCTCACAAACACTCCTGTTCTTCAGCATCCCTCCACTACCACCCCAACACCCACTGCCCAGGATTCGACTTCCACCCTGTTCTCCCTTCCCTCGAAGAAAATGCTCTGTGAAGCAGCACCCTGTTACAACTGAAGGCATAAGCAAGAACTACTTTTCAGCGCTGCTGAAATGTTCAACAGCGGCCATCAGATAAATAGAGAGATGAAAAAGGGCGAATCACCATAATTTATTTTTCATCCTATACATTTTGGCCAGTTTCACTGGGGTCAAGTACCACCTATACATCATTTTCATTACGTTTTCTTTTAAGGCCATGCATGCAGTAAATTACTGTTGGAAGTGTAATGAAAAAGATGGGAGATTTTTACCATATGTGGTGAACTTGTGATGAGGTAAAAGCATTTTGGGAATTGATCTACAATGAATTAAAAAAGATGTTTAAATATACTTTCCCTGAAAAATCAGAAGCATTTTTGCTTGGCTTGATGGGAGAAGAAATTGCAAAAGTAGATCGAAGATTATTCATGTATGCCACAACAGCGACAAGAACTTTATTAGCCCAAAGGTGGAAACTACAGGAATTACCAACGATTGAGGAGTGGAGGACGAAGATGATGGACCATGTGGAGTTGGCCAAGCTGTTAGGATCTGGAAGCAAGGCGACCAGAAATTTCAAAGAGACTGGAGTAAATTTATTGGGTCTTTGAATGATCATTGTAACAAATGTGAAGACACTAGCAGGACTGAAATAAATTGTGCAATGAAATGTAAAAATAGTATCTGACCATGGAGAAGAGAGGATTTTAAATATACAGTCATACCTCAGGTTACAGACGCTTCAGATTGTGCGTTTTTGGGTTGCGCACCGCGCCAAACCCGGAAGTACTGGAACGGGTTACTTCCAGGTTTCGGCGCTCACGCATGTTCAGAGACACCAAATAGCAACCCACACGTGTGCAGATGCGGCACTGTGGGTTGTGAATGCTGCGGGTTGCGAACGGGCCTCCCACACGGATCACGTTCACAACCTGAGCATCCACTGTGTAGATAGACAGAAACTGACAGTTAAAGTGCGCATACAATCTACTTGGAAATAATAATAAAAACAGTTAAAAGGATGGAGAGAAGTCACGAGCTCAGCGGAGCAAAAGTATTTGATTTGTTACTGTAATGCTGGTATATTTTATGCTTTTCAAAAAGAAAATAATAAAAATTATATTCAAAGTAAAAAGAAAAGAAAAAGGGCGAATCGCTAATGCTGCACCACAAACAACCACAAGTGCTGTGTGTGTATGCATGTAAGTGAGTGCATGCATCCCAATGGAGTTAATATTTACATCCCAATGAGGTTAATAATTACAACTACAAGGATGCCCATCTTGACAAGTTTAGGAGATGGTTGTAGTTAAGGATTGCAAATTGGTCTGTGTTAGGTTACAATTCCATTCTTAAGGAAATCAGCCCTGAGTGCTCACTGGAAGGACAGATCCTGAAGCTGAGGCTCCAATACTTTGGCCACCTCATGAGAAGAGAAGACTCCCTGGAAAAGACCCTGATGTTGGGAAAGATGGAGGGCACAAGGAGAAGGGGACGACAGAGGACAAGATGGTTGGACAGTGTTCTCAAAGCTAAAAACATGAGTTTGACCAAACTGCAGGAGGCAGTGGAAGACAAGAGTGCCTGGCGTGCTCTGGTCCATGGGGTCACGAAGAGTCGGACACGACTAAACGACTAAACAGCAACAACAACAAGGTTACAATAGCTATTTATTCAGTATCTCTACATCATGTGCTGGGCCAGCCAACAGGAGGCCAGGGGCAAAGGAAAACAGGGCTCCGGCACCTTTAATAGTTGTGCAGAAGATTGGGTTTCACCAGGTGTAGCTTGCAGGACAAGCATGAGCATCTGACCAGTCTAGCTGACAATGGAGGGAAGGGAGGAGGGGAGTACGAAACATACACTGATTGTTTTTATTCTACATAACCTTGAAGAAGAAGAAGAAGAAGAGTTTGGATTTGATATCCCGCCTTTCATTCCCTTTAAGGAGTCTCAAAGCAGCTAACATTCTCCTTTCCCTTCCTCCGCCACAACAAACACTCTGTGAGGTGAGTGAGGCTGAGAGACTTCAAAGAAGTGTGACTAGCCCAAGGTCACCCAGCAGCTGCATGTGGAGGAGCGGAGACGCGAACCCGGTTCCCCAGATTACGAGACTACCGCTCTTAACCACTACACCACACTGGCATGGGAAGGAGCCCTATCCTTTGGGAACTTCAGCAGTCAGGTTGTCAACAGGGCAAGACAGTTTGAGCATATAACCCCAATCCTGGCCCAACTGCACAGACTGCCATCTAGCTTCTGGGCCCAATTCAAAGTGCTGGTTTTGACCCATAAAGCTAGAGTTGCTATACGTCCGGACATATCCAGAATACTGCAGTCGGCAGCAGTGTCAAGGCAGAAATCGGTAAAAAATGTCTGTGGAAATCTGGACATATGGCAGCCCATGTCAGAAGTGCTGTTTCCCCATAAAAATAGCTCAGAAACTTTTTTTGGGGGGGAGGGGGATTTTGCCCAAAAAGCTCAAGAAATTTGGGCAAAAGTAAAAAAACAGCCTGGATTTCCACTGTTTGAAATACGGCAACCCTACATAATGCCTTAATCCTACCCAGACCCTGTGATCACCATCTGAGGCGCTTCTTCACATGCCTTCTCTGTGAGAGGTCTGGATGGTGGCAACAAAAGAACAGGGCCTTTTCTCCAGTGGCTCCCAATTTGTTGAATGTTCTCCCCAGTGAGGCTCACTTGGCACCGTCATTATATATCTTTAGGTGCCAGGTGAGAACATGTTTCTTTTCTCCTTGGCCTTTGGCTAATCCAACAATCTGTGGCCTTATAAACTCTGTATGTGGTATTTTTGTTTGTTTGTTACTATGTTATGTACTTTTGTGCTTTTATATTGCAAAGTGCCCTGTGATGAAGGGCAGTATAGAAATTAAATCATATTAATTATATCCTCTTCTGAAACTGGCCAGCCTAGCCAGGCCAAAGCCCTTCTATCTCAATCCTATGCCTATTTATTCGGATGCAAGTTCCACCCTGTTGACTCAAGCCTGAATATGCGAGTTATCCCAATTGGCCTCATTATTCAGGGTACGTAAAGAGGAGATATGCACCCACTATAATGTGCCATTTCTCACGAGAAGGAAGTCTGCCTGTAGTCCTTCTGCAGAGCTCCTTTTTTAAAAAAGGCATTTGGTCCTTATTTCGTATTCTCGTGTTTTGATCCCCAGTTGCGCCGGCTGAGGCTGCAATCTAATACACACGACCAGAGAATAAGTTCAGCTGAACTCAGTGGAGATTTCCTCTGAGTAGACGTTCACAGGATTGCGTTGTTAAGAGGGCTTCCTCTTGTGAGTTAACGTGATCTGACCAGATGTCTCATTTTTCACCAAAGCCGACTAAGTAACACTTTGCGCTCGTGTTTTAAAGCGATCAGAAGGAAGCCGGTGCCCCAAAATATCAATTTCGCTTTTTATTGCAGCAAAGCTAATGCCAATGTTTCTAATATAAACCCCTGCTTGTAAAAATTAATCATTTTGCCAACAAATGTCTCCTCCTGTTGGTATAGGGCAAACCATTAAAGTAGAAGGAAAAATCCTCCTCGGAATATGTTTGTTTAAACAGTTGTTTTCAGTGTGTTTTGCTTTATTAATATTGTATGGAAAGTGCTGAACAAAAAATAAAGAAATGGGGCTTTGCTTACCCAATAGGGCATTTTAGCACTTACCAAATTCAAAATGAAGTTTAAAGGACCATCTGCATATCACAGCTCTTCTGTGCCAGGAACACTTCAATCTGGTTGCTTTATTAATATTTGAAATCAAGTAGGGTTTTTGTGGGCAAAAGCCAAGCGAAGCTGAGTCTCATTGATTTCATCTGCATATCCACTCAAATCAATGGGATTTAAAAGTGCTGAACATTGGCTACAGCCTAGCAAAGATTCCACACTCCTTTGATGAAACATCCATTGTAACCACACAATTTCCTGTGATACTTGATATATGTTATACAGCCCTGAGAAAATATTAGATTATGCTGTAATCCCGCTTTAAGATGTTATGTACAACAGTGTGTTTCTTTCCCTCCAGTGTTGCGTAATTTCTGGAATTTTGTGTGCTACATCTTCCAGCTGGAAATCAGTTAAAGCGATAAGACTGAGCACTAGGAAAAATGTGTTATGTTTACCTGGCTGAAAATCCTCGTAGACCCAGAATATGATAACTACAGTGGTGCCTCGCAAGACGAAATTAATTCGTTCTGCGAGTTTTTTCGTCTTGTGAATTTTTTCGTCTTGCGAAGCACCACTGTGTATTGATGGTTTCCCATAGGAATGCATTGG
The DNA here is from genome assembly GCF_965153285.1 of Podarcis tiliguerta. Taxonomy (NCBI): domain Eukaryota; kingdom Metazoa; phylum Chordata; class Lepidosauria; order Squamata; family Lacertidae; genus Podarcis; species Podarcis tiliguerta. The sequence continues at coordinate 112,825,640 of NC_139536.1, read as the reverse complement.
CGGTTTTAAAAAAAAGGCGCAAGATGTTTTGTCTTGCGAAGCAAGCCCATAGGGAAATCCGTCTTGCGAAGCAACTCAGAAAACGAAAAACTCTTTCGTCTTGCAAGTTTTTTGTCTTCCGAGGCATTCGTCTTGCGAGGTACCACTGTATTCTCCCCATGAATTGGGGAGATGCCTTTAACACAGATTGAAAGTCAGATCAAATTGTAGCTCATGTTTAAGTGTACTTGCGTCTAAGAGGTTTCAGGTAGTAGCCCTGGGAACAGGATGAAAGGAGAATGGACGATGAAAGAGACTGGGAAGAGACTGGGAAGCAACAGAGGGAAGCTTTGCCTGTAATAGTTGTGTTAGTAAAGGGAATTTCAACAGCTGCAACTTTTTCCAACTCCTTTATGCAAGACTTGACCATAAATTTGGAGCTACCGTATTTTTTGCTCTATAAGACTCACTTTTCCCCTCCTAAAAAGTAAGGGGAAATGTGTGTGCGTCTTATGGAGCGAATGCAGGCTGCGCAGCTATCCCAGAAGCCAGAACAGCAAGAGGGATTCCCTGCTTTCGCTGTGCGAATATATTTTTTCTTGTTTTCCTCCTCCAAAAACTACTTGCGTCTTATGGTCTGGTGCAGCTTATAGAGCGAAAAATATGGTAAATTCCAAGCAAATGTGTTTGGGAAAACAGACAACTATGGCAAAACTCCTATGGCTTTATTGGACTGGGATTTCATCAACTTTCCTGAAGCTACTTGCCAAGGCTGTATTATACAGGATAGTCAGTCAGTTTTATTGCACATAGCCAAAGGCTGCCACAATGTACACAGAATCATACCAACAAACGAACATGTTTGCATTAGGGGATGTCCTGAAGTAGAGGACCTTATGCATTATATCTTGCACTGCCCCTTATATAATGAAGCAAGAGAAAGTTTTTTAGCACATATAATGACAAGGTCCCCTGGCCAGAACCCCTCTGACATTATTTTATATCTCCTCACAGACACAGATAAGTATGTGACCAGGCGTGTAGCACTCTTTGCAACTGCTCCTGCTAGGAAAATTAGAGCAAATTATATAGCCAAGGTAGCCACCAACTGTAAAGGAGATGAATTTATTCGACCCTATCTACATCTTCTATCTTTATCACCAAACTCTGAATATAATTGCACATTGTAGTAATTAACATTATTTTTCAATATATTAGTGGCCATGTGATAATTTTAGCTTATAAATTTTATTGTTTAAAGTCTTAATTTGTATATTAAGGTACTTTTATAGCTCTGTTTAGAGTAGGTAATGTCTTGATAATATAAATGTTTTAAGTTTTTTGTACACAGGATAGAAAGCTCCTCCATACAGTCCACCCCAGGGTGAAAATGTCACACGCTCCCTGAAAATCTTCAAAATGTCATTATATTTCAGTTTTATTTCCTCATTTGCAAGGTGGCATACAGATTTGCTCTGCCTTGCGAGGTTGTTGTGAAGATAAAGTCACTGGGCGCTGCTGTCCATTATGTCTTTAGATGGGAATAAATAAGGCTTGCTTCTGAGTAAACCTATCCATGAAAATGACTTTATCAATCCTTATCAGCAGTTGCCGGCGATTGGGGGAGCATTTAGATGGAACATAGTTCTGGCATGAACCAGTCAGAATGGAAAAATCTGGTCTGGATGAAAAAAAATCACCTGAACAGCAGAACCTTTTAGGGCCAGCTATCCCAGGAATTCTCAAACAATGCCTGCTTGTCATCTTGTGGTTTGCATACCGGGAGGCTGTGATTTAGCCACGGCATCAGCATACCATTTATATAAATTAATTAATGTTTGCTTGACCACTTTTATCCAATTTCTTTCACCAGCACATAAAAGAAAACCAGACATAAATTTCTCTTTCAAAACAATTGACTTAGCAACTGCTGACCTTCTGTTCTGTCATTCTAAGGATTGATTGGATATTGTTGAATTGTTTCATTCTACAGTAATTAAACATAAAATTAATTATGCTGGTAACCCATTATTTCTTTGAACCAAGGACTAAGTCATTTATTTTTGCTTGGTTACTCAATCTGAGAGTCTGACACCAGGCAGGGAAAAAGAGCCCCATTGTTGCAGACAAACGAAATAGGACGAAGGAACAATTTATGAATCAAAATATACCATAAAGGCTTCTAATTTCCGTATGCCCAGCATATTGTATTAAACTAATATAATTTGGTCTATCAATCTTTTAAACCATATATTTGGTAATTTAAACATTTCCTGGATGACTAATCACGCAGAAAAGAAAGCATCAAGAGAAAACACACTTCAGAAAAGAGAGGGAGAGGGAGGAGAAGAAAAAGATAAGGCATAACAATTGCATAATGCTCAGTGATCCCAGGACATTATTGAATGCAGTGCTCTAATAAACCTTTGCTATGTTCAGCTTTGGAGCAAATGTCTAATATTTTCTTGCTGTGAAAGGATTATTAGTTCCATATGCATTTATAGAGTTAGGTGAAGACAGGACCATTATAAAGGCATTCTGGCCCTGGCAAGGCAGGTAGGTAAGCTCAGTGCCTTTTGTGGGGGCTGGTCTTTATTATATGCCATATTAATTTAATTAGAATTAGAATTTAATCAGAATTACTGAAAGTAGAAAGTGATCTTACATTTTGAGCCATCAGATACCAGGAACCGTTCTGTTATTTACTTGTGACTGATGTATTTGCTAACCAAAATATTAGCAGGCTACATTTTCACATTCAGACTTTGCTTGAAAGGTGACAGTAACCAGATAAAGCTGAAAGTATAAACATTATGCTTCCCCCTGGTTGTCCTCCCCACAAATAAACAAAGTTTCTCTGATTCCCACTCAGTAAATTTAGATTCTGGTGGTCACTTTGTTTTCTTTTCAAGGCAAGGTGCTAAGTTTCTTGCCAATATATCACACATGTGCACTCCCTTTCTTTAGAAAGGTCATCGGGCCTCTTGGTCCTTATTTTTCTAAAGGTTTTGTCTGTCACTGGGAATTTCACATTATCTCACTCTGCTGGTGAACAACAGACTGACCAGTCTACTGGGCTCCTATACCAAGGCAGCGGGAACAATTTTAGAATAACCTCCTCCCCACTTTTATATGGAAGCCTCCTCCTTCCTATTATCAAAAAGGACCTATAATGAATCGTGCCATCATTAGCAGCAAGGAATGTGCATTCTACTTTTTAGCAAAGCATGAAAATAATGAAGACCATGCCTGATCCTAGCTCAATTCAGTTTTTGCCAAGTGGTTGGCGCATCTCTTTCATGGTTTGGAGTGAAAGATTTCGGCTAAGGGAGCTGGGCATGTTTAGGCTGGAGAAGAGGAGGTTAAGGGGTGATATGATAGCCATGTTCAAATATATAAAAGGATGTCACATAGAGGAGGGAGAAAGGTTGTTTTCTGCTGCTCCAGAGAAGCGGACACGGAGCAATGGATCCAAACTACAAAAAAGAAGATTCCACCTAAAAATTAGGAAGAACTTCCTGACAGTAAGAGCTGTTCGACAGTGGAATTTGCTGCCAAGGAGTGTGGTGGAGTCTCCTTCTTTGGAGGTCTTTAAGCAGAGGCTTGACAACCATATGTCAGGAGTGCTCTGATGGTGTTTCCTGCTTGGCAGGGGGTTGGACTCGATGGCCCTTGTGGTCTCTTCCAACTCTATGATTCTATGATTTGTTCTGGAGCTCCAACAATTCACCTGGTATCTTCCACTAGTTGCCATGTTTGCTGCCTGTAGGCTTCCAATCCATGGACTCCGTTAAAACAAACTAGCAAAACCCATTGTGTCTTCGCCCTCAGAAGAACACCTCCAGTCATTCATGAATCATTTGATGACCTTGTGATGCTACAGAACAGATGTTGGCTACAGTCTGAAGGAAGCAATGAGCTAAAAAAAGACTGAAACAAGCGGAGACCACAGCCATGGCTTCCTTCAACAATATTAGAAGAATATTAAAGCTGGAGCCATGTTTAAGATTATTTTAATTTTTGCACTCAAAATTCACGAATGGCAAAATCGAGGAGGCCATTTTGCCAAATAACCTTCAGGGGAGGAATGAAATTCTTTAGTGGTTCAGGAGGAGCTTCAAAAAGGAGATTTTCAAGTACCTCTGGTTAAGAACTTAATTCGTTCTGGAGGTCCGTTTTTAATCTGAAACTGTTCTTAACCTGAAGCAGCACTTTAGCTAATGGGGCCTCCCACTGCCGCTGCGCTGCTGCTGCACGATTTCTGTTCTCATCCTGAAGCAAAGTTCTTAACCTGAGGTACTATTTCTGGGTTAGCGGAGTCTGTAAGCTGAAGCGTCTGTAATCTGAAGCGTCTGTAAACCGAAGTACCACTGTAAGTATTTGCTGTGAAATTTTGGTCCATCCTTATTGTGAGCTACAAAGGGTTTTTCAGCCCCCACTGCCACATTTTTTCATTAGATCTTGGGTAGGAGTTTCAAACTGACAATCCTAACTGATGCATACATATGTTATAGAGCCTGTTCTTTCCTGTGAAACTCTCTGGTTTTGATTCAGGTGGGTTTATTCAAATAAATCAGATGGTGTGGTTGTGGTGGGGGCAGAGGCACTTACCTGACCTCCTGGCAGGTGAGCTGCTGCTGCTTACTGGGAGGGGAAGATGGCGGTGAGGTTGGTGTGCAGTATATCCACTGGTCAATCCAGTCCAGCATTTCTGCCAGTGCATTTGTACTGTTGGTAATGATAATGGCCATCGCCTCTGCCTCCTACGAAGCAGCAGCAACAGGTAAGTGTCTCCAGCCCATCACGTTGAATAGATGAAACCAGAATTGTGGAAATTATTTAAGGCCAAGGGGGAAATACATGGGCAATCAATGTGCTTTCGAATGTCCAAAGTGTTTGATAAACATTATCTCAGTGTAAGATAGGATTCAGTATTACTACCCGTATTTTGCAAATGGGGATGGAGATGGTTGAGAAATAGTGGCACATCCAAATTTTACGCTTTTCTATTGCAGTGTAATTATCTTGTTAGCTGTTTCAAGAGGTGTGTTTCATCAAGTTAAGAAGCTGAGAAATGGAATAATGATGATGGTAAAAACCAGTGGCGGTCAGAAGGGCAGCCGGGATTACCTGACCTCTCTTCACTGCCCTGGCTTTTCCAGGGGTGATAGGAAACAAGGAGCACTGTTGGGAGATTTCACCTGAAAGCTTTCTGGCTCCCATGCTTACTGTAGATACTGCACTAAGCCAATGGTGCAATAGAGCCAGAGTGTGGAGGGGGAGCACAACTTGAGAACTTTTTCCAAGAGATGATACAATCTTCTAGCAAGGATGAGGACATCACCCTTCCAGTCAATGAGGTGATAAGAAGGTTTTCAATTTCCCTTTTGTTGAGAGATTAGCCAGGATCAAACATTGTGGAAGATAACCAAGCAGACCTTAAAGCATGAAACTCTTCTTAATAGGAGTTCCAGCTACATGCTAGAAATACCCCCCCCCCCCGCTTCTTAGCAAGACTTTTTTGCATTTCTGATTAAAAGTGAAAGGCAGCATTTTAGCTGGGTCAAGATCATTTGTTCAAACTCAAGCAGTCAGGAGTAAACACCACTGAATTCAATGGAATTTATTCCCAGGTAACTGTGGCGCTGTGGTCTCAACCACAGAGCCTAGGGCTTGCCGATCAGAAGGCCGGCGGTTCAAATCCCCATGACGGGGTGAGCTCCTGTTGCTCGGTCCCTGCTCCTGCCAACCAAGTGCAAGTAGATAAATAGGTACCACTCCGACGGGAAGGTAAACGTTATTTCCGTGCGCTGCTCTGTTTCCCCAGAAGCGGCTTAGTCATGCTGGCCACATGACCGGGAAGCTGTACGCCGGCTCCCTCGGCCAAGAAAGCGAGATGAGTGCTGCAACCCCAGAGTCGTTCACGCCTAGACAGTTATGTCACAATAGTAATCAGGGATGTGAACCAAGGACTGTTCAGCCCAGTTCCAGCAGGGCAACAACTAAGTCACCCATTGTCAGTTCAATATGCTCTTACTTTCCTGCGATTCTATCCTTCTCCTAAGAGACATGGCTATGGAGCCTATCATGATGAGCAGTGGCGTAGCGTGGGTTGTCAGCACCCGGGGCAAGGCAAGTAATTTGCGCCCCCTAACCCGTGGATTTGCGCCCCCTAACCCTAACCCCCAGATGTTGCGCCCGGTGCGGCCGGCCCCCCCTGCACCCCCCACGCTACGCCACTGATGATGAGTTTCCATACATCAACATTTACCCCTACACTACAGTATTAAACCACTTCTCATTTCCCTTTCAAGGGTAATTCTTGAGTGTTTGTGGACTGCAGTGCAGGTTGTGGAGCCTATGCTTTTGTGGGGGAGGGATTGCACACCTGCCAAGTACACAATTCTGTTTAAGCCCTGAACCATATCTTTGCAACGCTAGTAAACTTCTTGATCTCATATCTACACGCCGTCTCTTGAATCTGCTATTAGTATATAGATATAATGTTCCAATGCATAATTTTCTAGTTTTGTACATTTGTGGACATGCAACTCAAGCTGATCTTAATTATCAATGAATGAAAAGAAGAGGAAACGTGAAAGGAGTTCATTGAGGTCCAAAGGAATTTTGAGTCTGCGGGTTCTTTTTTTGAAGAGCATCAGTTTTTCGATGGACAGCTAAGGCAGCTTTGCATGCTAACAGTCCCTTGAAGAAACTGAGAGAGAAGTAGATGGCTTGGTTGCTGATAAAGAGAAGTGAGCAACAGAACTACTGAGCTTCATGCTTTAAGTTTTGCGTTTTCCCTAGAATGGAAGAGACAAGAAAGAAAAATGACCAGCCAAATCTAGTCTTAAGACTGAAGTGGCTTAGCGTGCCCTTGCAGATAATAAGCTGCTGAATAATGAGTTAGCCAAGGAAAGAAAGAAAGAAAAAAGAAGAAAAAAGACCCTTGCTAATGATAGTTTATGGTGGCAAAAAAGAGAAAGAAGAAAACCTGTTACCATGTGCTGCTGGTGTTTTCAGATTAAGATGGGGGATTAAGGAATTTTACTCAGCAATTTGAGATGCTTTGTTAAGAATAGAGGAGATTTGAACTGCTTTGTTCTGAAACCACATGTTAGTGAAAAAGCAAACAGGCACTTAATCCTGACAGACAGCAGAATTTGACATCAATTTGTCCCTTGGGAGGTGACCAAGAGTTCTTTGGGACAGACGAAAACTGCTGGGACCTAAAATGGCTTTGAGAACTTAATGCCAGGGCTTGTACCCTCATGGAAGCCCTCGAATGCCATAACTCACAATGGCTGGGGGGACCGGTCAACAGTTTTATAGACCCAAACAAGGCTGAGTGTTTAAAAAACACATACAAGGTGCCAAAGTGTTTACCAAATAGAGTTAAAATATGATCTAGTTTAAGGTCATGCCTTTAGCTTTAAAAGAGATGAAGCCAAGAGCGAAGAAAAAGCTGAAAACTTTCCCGTTTGTGATGTTGGATGGTTTCCTGTAACAATAAAAATATAGCAGCTGACATCTAGACAGTTGAATATATACAAGGCTATATAGTGGCCTCTGATATACACACAACAATATCTTATGCAGATCTTTAAGGGGGATTAGTTGGTTGTGTTTTTTTAAAAAAAACACAACAATGCTGAACAGCTTTTTAAGGTCGGTCATAGCTAACAGTATTTGTTTCTAAAAAATCTTACTGAAGCTGGCTTTATTTTTCCATATAAATTCAAAGAATGTTAAAGTCTGGCAGCAAAGCTAAATTCTGATGCAACGTTTGACTTCCTTAGTCCTGTGTTTTAAAGTGCAAATGTTGTACTGTGCAGAAAACTTGGCAAGTTCATGTTCTGAGCCACTCGCTACTCAGATCTACTTAGAACACGCTTCTTAATAATCTTGTTATAGGAATGCGGGAAGATAAACTAAAAATTAATCGCAGCCATTCTGTGGTTTAAGTTTTACAATACAGAGTAAATATCTTCAACACACAACACATGCACAAACTCTGTAAAAATGCCCCTCTATGGAAATATAAGCATTGGGAAGTTACAGTTCTACAGATCCCATTACTGAGGTAAGTAAACAGTACCAACCCAATCAAGGAAGAGCCATATTGGAACGTTTTTCTTTCCTCTGCAGTTTATTAGTACTGAAATACTTTTTTCAAAGAATAGCTATCTAGGTCTTAAGGAGACATACTTTAGGTAATTTGATAGACTTTTTAAATTTGCTTATATTCCGTTTACAACATCCATAGCTCGTGATCATGACCTGGTAAACTTTTAATAGCATAGTCATCTATTGACTACAATATAAAATGTACATGCTTCAAAAATCCCCCCTCTTTTTTTGGATTAAATATCTTTCTTTCCCATTAAGAGAAGGCATATTTCAACATAAAATACAATAAAATATCCTATATATGATCAGGGCCAATGACTATATTTTTAAACTTAAAGCAAAGCACAGAAAAGCAACCCCCCGAAAACACTCTCCTGTTTCTGGTTTTTAATGATCACATTAGGCAAAATATACTCGAAGAACTATAAAAGAATACCTTGACCCCCTGTCCTTTTGAAAATGATCAGATGCTTGTTAAAATCCCGTCACACGATGCATGATTTTCATTACCTCCTTGTACATAACATAGCAAACGCTGAGAGAGTTAGATGCTATAGCCTTCATAGGAAATACCAATTTGTTAATTCTGCTTTTGTAGAAGAGCAGATAACCCAAATCTTCTGTGTGTGTGTGTGTGTGTGTGTGTGTGTAACGATAGTAAGACATGGGGGGGGGGTAAAAGGATCAAAGAAGGGGTGAGTTGAAATCAAAAACACAGTATTCATTCATTTAGCTCTGCTATAGCAGAGCAAATCTAGGGTGACTCAAGGGACACAGTGTCTTGTAAAACATATGTACTTAATATAAGGGTCATAAAACTTATTAAATTAAAAGCTAGGTTAAAAATAGGAAGAAAATTTATGCGGCTGTCTGAAATAGCAATAATTTCCCTTTGGCCTTTCCCTTTGCTTGCAACCAACATGAGCTTTCTTTCTTTCTTTTCCTTTCTTTCTCTTTCATTCCTTTTGGCAAAGAGATCATATTTTGGAATGGAAGTGTCTCAGTAAGCAGGCTGTTTGATTGCTCATACACTAAACCTTAAGGCTTAAGGTAAACATAACTGGGTGCTAACAAGGAAATGGGGCTCTTCAACGCCTCATTCTAGTGGGAGAAAAAGAGTGAAGATGGCTGTGATCCAAAGTCTGAACATGCAAAGTCTTCCTACTTTCTGACATAGAAGGAAAATGGTTCATGTGCCAGGGAGCATATTCTGCTTCAGAGACTGAGCAGTTCTCTCATAAAAGGATTCTGGGATACTGCTGGCAGACATGGCCACCAGACCACAGGATGTAAAAAGTGCTGTGTGAAATTCTTCAGCAGGCATTGTCAGTATTGTCATATTGTGATATTGTGATGTCTGGTATCAGTTCACCACATGACTGAAGCAACACCACGTGATGACTTGCATGTCTAAATCAAGAGTCTGAAACAAGAGTCTTCTGTCTGCAATCACAATGTTTTTCGATAGAGACACAAAACATTGCATGTACAGTAATTAAATGCAAAGCAACCAAGTGATGCGAAGCAGTCCTTTATGACTAGAAGCTCAATATGTGAACTGACACCATAGAAAAGTATTGTTTCGGAGGTGGCATGGGTTGATAGTGTGACATCCAAAACAACCCATTCATTCATGCATGCAAGTTATCACTTGGTATTGCCATCATCAAGTGAGGAACATGCTACTGTGAACATTATGGATTTGTCTAGGCCCGAAAATGTTTCTAGCTTTCCAAACATGCCTGAAGTGGCCATTTTTGCAATGGAATTGAAGCACCAGGCGTTGTTAGCTATAGCTTGCAACCAGCACTTCATTGTTCAACCTGATGGGATGGCCCATTCTCAAACAAGCCATCTGAATTCAAAACTAATGCTCAGACTCATCCACTCATGCTCATTCCTGAAACATAGCTGGGTTTTTTTGGGTAGAATTTAGCCCAGGGACATAGGAATTATATATATTTTAAAAGGACATTAGGTCTGTGAATCTTCAAAGTGACTTATTGTACCACAAGTGGCCATTACATAAGTGTGTATTATGTAGGGACATAGTCAGGCCAGAAAGTGTGACGGTGACAATTGCTCATGCCCCAGAACCTTATGTTTTAGAAAGGTGAGTGAGCATTTGTCAAAATTATTGCCAACTTGGACCTCTTCTTCTGATATCAGGTTTATTTGGTGCAGTTAGAAGACCAAAAAACTAGTCCACTTTTTTCTTGGGGGAGAAATGACACTGAAATTGGCAGCCTTTATGAAATTTAAGCACATTGCTAATCATGTAATTATAGATGAAATATTAAAGAAGTGGACTAATTACACACAATACTCTTGAGCCCAATTAAAGTAGCATCTGTAGTGTAACGTAAGGGTATTCTCTTCCACTAATAAGAGATACTTTTTTTAACAACAGAGAATAAAACAGCTAAATTGGATAGGCAGTGGAGATTATAAATTTCCTATTAGCATATAAAATGAGGATTAACCTTATTTAATCACTTCATGCTTGATCATCAAAAGTCATGTTTCACCTCTATAATGTAGCTGTATCTAGTCTGGGGGGGGGGGGGGAATCATTAACACGTTTAGTTAACAACATGGTTTTCGTCTATTGACAAGAGCTGATAGCAACATGTAAAGCCCCCGCCCAGGTCATTTAGAAACATAACAAAGAGCTTCATTCTTCCATATAGTTGGGTGTCCTTCAGCTAAAGTCCGAGGGACTCTGGCAGCCTAGATCCCGTCCACTTACAGGCAGACCAAAAACAACCATTGGATTTCAGGACACTGGTTTTCAGGTCCTCCTACAATTCCTCCACCAAAGAGGAACTCCAAAGAAGGTAAAAGTAGTGCTTGCGATCCTGGTATCGTTGTGATCCAAGGAACTGTAAGCCATTCATTTAAAGACAGACAGGAAGTCTATGAAAATGGGAGCTGTGTGACAAAGGGTTTTCTGGGATTGTGTTGGCCAGACTGCAGCGCCTAGTGTCACCTCTCTTGCTGTTCTGTAGGGTCCTGCAACCCTATAGAGAAGCTCTGCAGGGCATACAGGATTGGGAGCTTGCCTGCAAAGAGTCCTACACAACTGTGAGCAAATACTGGGCTTAAAGAAAAAGCCTCTGTACAATAGATAGAGCCCTTGGTCACCTCACTCAGTTCCTAAGGAACTTCTCTGCTCCCTTGAATCTTTTTTTTAACAATGAAGTTCTATCCTTTCCCTCTCTTCCTTTTCCCCTGTAGAAACTTCATTTTGCCTCCAACCACCTATGAATTGTTGAAATAAGGACCTTTGGAGGTTCAGCACAGGGTGGCTCTACAGCGACGTAGCTTGCCTAACACACTCAGTGAGCTCACAGGGGCATGCAAATGTTCATTTCTTAGGATGTCTTGCTGCAGATATGCACCCAATGTGTGGATAGGGTCGAGGTGTGTTTGGCACAACGGGCAGGAGCACTTGCCACCCTGCTGTCCTGTTGCATGATGTTGAACACCTGAATAAGGCTATGTGCACATCGCAGGTTAACCTATTTATTTATTTATTTATTTATTTATTTATTTCAACACTCAGTAGACCACTTGATCACGTTCATCTCTAAGTGGTGCACAAGCCTAATCATATGCATGTTTGTTTGGAAGCAATTCCCTACGGAAGCTAGTGGGATTTATTCCTAAATTGGAGTGCCCAGGATTTCAGCTTGGATCTCTGAAGGCTTCTTTGATGAATCCTGTGGCTTGTGGGCCACAGAGGAAGGTCAGGATGTCCTCCTTCCAGTCCAGGGGTCCTTTACCTTTAGTGGAGGAACTAACAAAGATTCATGAATGATTCCTGTGCAACCGCTGATGTTTTTCGCTTGCAAGGATCCACATGCCACATTCTCAAGGACTAAAGGAAAGCTCAAAATATATTTAATTTTTTTTTTTTAAATGTCCAGTAGCACCTTGTTGTTGTTTAGTCGTTCAGTCGTGTCCGACTCTTCGTGACCCCATGGACCAGAGCACACCAGGCACTCCTGTCTTCCACTGTCTCCCGCAGTTTGGTCAAACTCATGTTGGTAGCTTCGAGAACACCATCCAACCATCTCGTCCTCTGTCGTCCCCTTCTCCTTGTGCCCTCCATCTTTCCCAACATCAGGGTCTTTTCCAGGGAGTCTTCTCTTCTCATGAGGTGGCCAAAGTATTGGAGCCTCAGCTTCAGGATCTGTCCTTCCAGTGAGCACTCAGGGCTGATTTCCTTAAGAATGGATGCGTTTGATCTTCTTGCAGTCCATGGGACTCTCAAGAGTCTCCTCCAGCACCATAATTCAAAAGCGTCAATTCTTCGGCGATCAGCCTTCTTTATGGTCCAGCTCTCACTTCCATACATCACTACTGGGAAAACCATAGCTTTTACTATATGGACCTTAGAGTAAGTAGCACCTTAGAAACCAACTAAGTTTGTTCTGGGTATAAGCTTTCATGTGCATGCACACCTCTTCAGATACTGGACATTTTTAATATTTTTTAATATATTTCGACTGCCTCAGACCAACACGGCTACCTACCTGAATCTAGAACTAAAGGAAAGATATTATGAAGTGCCTTTCATGGAATGCATACGTTAAGGTCTGATTTTCCTTGCACACATGGAATGGGGATGCTACACTGAGAGTCAGTGTGGCATAGCCATTAAGGCTGTGCTTTCTGCACTGAAAATCCAGAGTTTGTCTCAGACATGGGGCTCAGCCATACTGTCCTGCCCCTTGGGAAAGCTCAGTCTTTAACACTGAATCACAGCAAATGCCAACAGGGTTTTCCTTAGACTGACCTTTCCCCTGATTTAGTGCTAAAGGGTGGGTCTTCCCCAGGAAAGCAGTGGGACAAATAGAAAACTGCTTGGGCCCTTGCCTAGGAAGCATGGGGGAAGAGGAAAATCACTCAGATCCACAGGACAAGTGGGGACAAGCCCTCAGCCATGTCTTCACAGGACAAGCCGCTATTTCATAGAATCATAGAGTTGGAAGAGACCACAAGGGCCATTGAGTCCAACCCCCTGCCAAGCAGGAAACACCATCAGAGCACTCCTGACATATGGTTGTCAAGCCTCTGCTTAAAGACCTCCAAAGAAGGAGACTCCACCACACTCCTTGGCAGCAAATTCCACTGTCGAACAGCTCTTACTGTCAGGAAGTTCTTCCTAATGTTTAGGTGGAATCTTCTTTCTTGTAGTTTGGATCCATTGCTCCGTGTCTGCTTCTCTGGAGCAGCAGAAAACAACCTTTCTCCCTCCTCTATGTGACATCCTTTTATATATTTGAACATGGCTATCATATCACCCCTTAACCTCCTCTTCTCCAGGCTAAACATGCCCAGCTCCCTTAGCCGTTCCTCAGCCTCATCCCCTTTGCCATGGAATATGCAAATAAAAAGACTGTCTTCTCTGACATGCCTGCTGCAAGGATTTACTGAGATAGTGTGCCTGTGAGATGCTTGAACAATTTAGAAGAAAAGAGCCATGTGAGTACTCTTAGGAGAACAGCAGATGGGAAAAAAGTCAGATATTTCCATGATTTCTCCCAGAAAGTTCTCCACCAAAACTGTAGCCTTTAATTTTTTCCTGCTAGTCTTTGGAAACTACTTCGATTGGTACAAACAAATAAATGAAAGCAACATTATAGCAGGAGTGTCTGTAAACTGCTGCAAAAGCAGCACCATATTTTAGTGGTCAAAGGCTCTAAGCACTTCTGAATACTGAAAACAGTTGTGACAGATAGCTGTTTGTGTTCCTAAACTGGTACTCTTCAAAATTAGCACTTGTCGAAGTCATCTTTGCCACTCAGGCCACCTTTCCCACTTGTGGTCTGCTTCTCTTGCTTATTTTTGGTCCAAGAACTCACATCTAGTAAAACTTGCAGTGCAGCCTCGGATGCAAATTGAAAGTGACTGGGAATAAAATGGGCCTTTCCATTCTGAGGGATTTGAGGTGTTGTACTGTCAGAGGACTGTGGGCGAAGTGACTGAATCCAGAAACATACTGAGAACTGTAAGGTTTCCTGCTGAGTCTGACATCAAACACATGATAGAAAGTCAGCTGCATGCTTTGAAAATGTGAGTTCAGGGACATTGCTGCAGACAAAATATGAGAACATATGTAAAGTAGCCTTCTCGTTTTCAAGGTAAAAGAGGTCTCTGCTCCCCCCCACCTTTCCCCTTTACTTCTAAAAATATTTATGCTTAATTTAATCTCCACTAATACCAAATGTACAAAACATATTTTGAAAAGCCTGCTCTCAATGCCAGTTGAAATGTTATGGTGAAATGTCATGGAAGCTACCAAAACTGCTGCTTTGCAGCAGTGGTTTGGTGTGGGGGACATGATGACATAAGCTGCTTTTTCACATGCATCAGCCCAGATGTATTTGTCCCAGAAATGACCAAGAATGTGTGGCACCAACACAGAAACCCCCCCATGTTGATCAAACCAACCCACATGTTGGGCTGTCTGCAAATGTTATGGGTCCTTGATCAAGTCTTGGATGGCAGTGGTCTTATGAATCATTGACCTGGCATTGCACAGCAGCACCTTCAGGTCATGTGGGTATCCCTTTCTGATTCTAGTATCTGTCCGGTCAGGACCAGACCCGGAGGCAGGGATAGTCCTCAGACAACGACTAAACCTACCTCCTCTGTAATGACATGGTCTGGTCTTAGCGTAACTCCTCCTCCTACCCATGATCACTGAGATTGGCTGTCCCAGCGCATCCCCCCCTGTGGAACATGCCCCAGCCATTTTGTTGGCTGGGACCCACTCCCCGGCAGCCCTGACCCCTCCCCTTAAGAACAAAATAAAACCTTTTTAAAAAACCAAACACAATAAAACAATACAAACAAAAAACTGTAAAAATTACAAATACATCAAAATCAAACAAATTCCCAAGCCCAACCAAACATCCATCCCCTCCCCATACAAAAAATTCAAACGGGAAAAAGAAAATTTTAAAACATTTTTAAAAGAACTCTGCGCCCCTCCAAGTCCTCCTGGGCAGCAGCAGCAGTAGGCCCCGCCCTGAGCCAGGTGGTGAGTGGCAGGAAGTGTGGACAAGCCCTCAGCCCTGTCTTCACAGGACAAGCCGCTATTTCTCAGCCTCGTCCCCTTCGCCATGGAATATGCGAATAAAAACGAGACCAGGGAGAAGAGTCGGTGGAAGAAGATTGGAAAAAATTCAAAGTATATTTACAGAAATACTGCAAAATTAATGAATGTTAGAAGAATGCTGGAATGAAGTTATATGGTTTTAGCAGAAATGTTATAAAGATTTAAGCAAAAACTGATTGTTAATGGGCCAAAGTGGAAAATTTAAAGTTAGATTGTGTTAAGATAAATTATATAATACAAAAAAGGGAGGTGTGAGAAGGTTGATGAAACAAGTAAATGAAAGGTAAAGATATGGAAATATTGGATGTGTTTTTAAATGTTTTTGTTTTTCTTCTTGTTTTGATGTATTTTTTTTGTTTTTCTTTTTATTTTCGATGTATTATTTGTTAAATTTTCTGTTGTTTTTTCCCCCTTTCCCCCCCTGTAACTATTAAACTTTTAATAAATATTATTATTATTTTTTTAAAAAGGAATATGCGAATAAAAAGACCGTCCTCTCTGACATGCCTGCTGCAAGGATTTACTTTGTGGAGTCACTGTGTGTGCCCGTTTTATGTTTAATGAAGATGCTGTGATATTTGTAGCATACATGGACTTTCTCAAGCCACCTGAAATATCTGTTGGCCCACAGGAAAGAATATGGGGAAAGCAACTGTTTTGCCTGGTCAGTCGTAAGTTCAAAAGGAAAGGAGAGGAGAGGCGGGATGAAGGGGGGTAGGCGAGCTAAAAGTGTGCTCAGATTGGTTATTACAATCACAATGAAACAGAATGAAATTTATGTGGGAATGTTGAGGGTGGCAGGAGAGGATATATTGTCTATTAATATCCTTCCTAACTTGCGCTAGCAAGTTTCTTCACTTAGCAGAGTGCATTCCTCATCTTACGCAGCAGAAAGCAGTTGCAAACTCATGTGAGTTTCTCAAGACAACAAGCAATTCAATCTGGCTTGTTCTAACATTCCTGGTAAGACCCCTTTTGAATCCCTCCTTAAAGAATGAAGACACCACAGTCATTTTGGACTCACAGCTGTCCATGGAGGCACAGGTTAAATCCATGTCCAGGGCAGCTGTGTACCAGCTCCATCTGGTACGTAGGCTGAGACCCTAACTGCCCGCGGACTGCCTCGCCAGAGTGGTGCATGCTCTGGTTATCTCCCACTTGGACTACTGCAATGCGCTCTACGTGGGGCTACCTTTGAAGGTGACCTGGAAACTACAACTAATCCAGAATGCAGCAGCCAGACTGGTGACTGGGAGCGGCCGCCAAGACCATATAACACTGGTCTTGAAAGACCTACATTGGCTCCCAGTACGTTTCCCAGCACAATTCAAAGCGTTGGTGCTGACCTTTAAAGCCCTAAACGGTCTCGGGCCAGTATACCTGAAGGAGCGTCTCCACCCCCATCGTTCTACCCAGACACTGAGGTCCAGCACCGAGGGTCTTCTGGCGGTTCCCTCACTGCAAGAAGCCAAGTTACAGGGAACCAGGCAGAGGGCCTTCTCGGTAGTGGCGCCCTCCCTGTGGAATGCCCTCCCACCAGATGTCAAAGAGAACAACAACTACCAGACTTTTAGAAGACATCTGAAGGCAGCCCTGTTTATGGAAGCTTTTAATGTTTGATGTATCACAGTATTTTAATATTCTTTTGGAAGCCGCCCAGAGTGGCTGGGGAAACCCAGCCAGATGGGTGGGGTATAAATAATAAATTATTATTATTATTATTTCATAAGTAACAAAAAGAAGTTTTACTCACGATCAGGCAGAGCACAGTGTGTTCCCTGAAGGCAGGCTTTAGGCTTAAAGTTAGAAACATGTACAAACAGGTTTACCACATAGGAGAGATAACCTGAGGAACTGCTGTGGCGACCAGCAGTCCAGTCCAGGTGATGCAGAAGAAGGCAGGATGAACAGGAAGGTCGAAGAGAGGAAGGTAGCAGCGTGACTTGGCCTTTTACCAGGTCTAGAAAGGTCACGCCCCCCAATCTAGTTATGTACCACTCTGGATATGTAACTTTCGGGTTACGAACGCGGGTTTTGCCATGCGTGCATGCGCAGAAGTGCTCAAACGTGCTGCCTATGGACTTTTCGGCTTGTGGACGGACCCGCAGAATGAATTTAATTCGTATCTGAAGGGTCCACTGTAGTCACATGCAAGGAAGGATGCTGCAGGCCAGGAGGAACAGGAAGTTTCGACTGGCTGGACCAAACATTCCCTTGCATGTCCACTCTAACAAAACAAGGAATGTTGTACTTGACTGCTCTCATAGAATCATAGAGTTGGAAGAGACCACAAGGGCCATCGAGTCCAACCCCCTGCCAAGCAGGAAACACCATCAGAGCACTCCTGACATATGGCTGTCAAGCCTCTGCTTAAAGACCTCCAAAGAAGGAGACTCCACCACACTCCTTGGCAGCAAATTCCACTGTCGAACAGCTCTTACTGTCAGGAAGTTCTTCCTAATGTTTAGGTGGAATCTTCTTTCTTGTAGTTTGGATCCATTGCTCCGTGTCCGCTTCTCTGGAGCCGCAGAAAACAACCTTTCTCCCTCCTCTATGTGACATCCTTTTATATATTTGAACATGGCTATCATATCACCCCTTAACCTCCTCTTCTCCAGGCTAAACATGCCCAGCTCTCAGTGGATTACATCCCACAATTTACCCAGTGGCTGTAGGAACTGATGGCAGCATGGTCATAATACTGGAAACTTCCAAGTCATCGCAGAGGCAGCTGCAGCAATTCTTAATCAAATAATACAAAGGGTGCAATAGGTTCTCTATTCCCTGTGCTTCTCTTCTTGGAAAAAAGGGTGCTGGTATTGTGTACCCTTGCATACCCCCCCGGAAAGCGCTGACTACTCTACACCTCCCTTTCAAGCTTCTGGTGCTCAGAAATGTGCCCACAGCCTTTATAAAGAGAGCAGCATCAAATCATGGCCTCCAGGAGGCCACCCAAGGTGGAAGCTTCAACTTCTGCTTATCTGTAGCCTCTTGGTTGAGAGTATCACCTGAAAAGGGGCACACTAAAAATGAGCACGGACATTAAAATGTTTGAACTGGTGCTTCGGCTGCAAGCATGTGATAGTCCTCTGTGTGTGTTGCACTATGACACTTGTACAACGTGTGATGTTGCTCTGGGAAACATGCAAGGGAGCAGACTGCAGAAACATCTAAAGCGGCTCATACTGAACCAGTGATGAGCCTTGTGAGAAGGCCAGCAACAGTGCAAACTCCAGCAGAGGCCAGAAATTGGAATATCTTCTGTCGCCATGCATCCATTTTGCCTGTATCACTTGCCTGCGCTGGGTATACCCACTTCAGGGCCGTCTTAAGCATATCCGGCGCTATGGTGCAAAGATCCCTCCGGCGCCCTCCCCATATCCCAGAGTTGTCGACCCCTTTTTTTAGGGTGGGAACACCAGCAGCGCCGGAGGAAGCCTCTTGGGACGGGATGGCGCTGCCAATGACGCGCCCAGCTTTGTGGGGCTGGAAGAGGCGGGCAGCAGCTGGAGGGCGGCTCCGGTGGTGAGGAGGTGGAGGCTGGACATGGGGTCTCCCGGCTCAGCTGGCTGCTTCGTGCTGTGGTGGCCATGGCAGGTGAAGGCTCCAGGCACGGTGCTGCTTTGGCATGGCATGGCGGAGGCAGGTGAGGGCAGTGAGTGGGCTGGGGGAGCCAGCCCCGTGGAGATCCGCGGCACCTGATGCCTGGCTCGAAAACAAAGACGCCAACAGGATGGGCGCCATGCGTGCCTGCGCCTCAACGCATTGGGTGAGTGAGCACACCAAGCGAGCAGTGAGTGAGCACTGCCAAGCGTCGGCTCAGTTTTTCCCCCCTTTAGCCTTCTGACGCCCCGCAGAATTCGGTGCCTCGCTCAGTGCACTCATTCGGTGTTCCCCAAACTCTCGCCTGGTGCCTTCTAGAACTTGGCAGCCCGGTGCCCCACACCACTAGCGTCTATGGGTAAGACGGCCCTGCTTCAGACATTACGCTACATCAATGGAAGGGCAATGATCCCTGTGTTAGCGTAACAAAGCCACTTCCGGCTTGCCCAGGAGGTGGGGTTGCGGGCTTCACGCCCACCCCACGTGAGCGGGGGCTGGTTTAGCCCCCACAAGAGCAAGGAAATCCCAGGGGGCATCCTCCCCCCCAGCCAGCCAATCGGCTGGCTTGGGGGGGCGTGACTTGCTGGTAAGAAGGGGTTAAGAGGATGTGTGTGGGGGGGGAGGAACGCCATCACCTCCCCCCAGTGAACGAAGGGTGGTCCGATAAAGGACTCCGGGGGGCGTGGCCCTGTCCAAAGCCTATGGAGGTGTGGGCCAAAGGCACGCCCCAGAGCGGTGACCCGGGGGAGCTCTTAGTTGACGTGCCTCAGCAGGAGACTCCCCCACTATGGTGTTAACCCTTCCCGTGTCTCCAGCAAATGGGCTGGAACCGGATAGTCGGTAGGACCAATGCCTAAGCCAATGCCTCTCATTCCTGAATTCAATAAAGTTGTGGCCTAATTCGCCCATTTTAACCTTAAATGATGGTGTCTCGTGTCTTTATTTATCCTTGGTGGGGGGCGGGAACTCGCCAAGCAAAACAACTGATGTGCTCCAGGATTCCTAAAGAATGACGGTC
The DNA here is from genome assembly GCF_965153285.1 of Podarcis tiliguerta. Classification (NCBI taxonomy): domain Eukaryota; kingdom Metazoa; phylum Chordata; class Lepidosauria; order Squamata; family Lacertidae; genus Podarcis; species Podarcis tiliguerta. The sequence goes on along the minus strand of NC_139536.1, from coordinate 112,805,781 downwards.
TTTCAAAAGAGGTTGATGTGTTTCAAATATACTGAACACCTAGCATTCTCCACCCTCCCCCGTTAGTGATATTTGCCCAAGTTTTCAGATGATGGATTAAAGCAGAGCTGAGCTCTTTTGAGAAATCTTATCCCAGCAACAAGTAATGAATCAGCCTGAGTGCTAATTTTTCAGCATGAATATGCACAGCAAATTAGTCTCAGATTTGCTGCATTGTAGGTAAGTGGTCTCATTGTGGCTTTAGGTAGTTGGAACTTCTGTAAGACGGGTCTGACTGGGAAATGATCTTTATTGACAAGATCAAAGGAATGCAAAGAGGAGGGTTGCGTTTCATTGTAACAGGAAGACAGATGATCTCTCTGTGTCCTTATTGTAATTCATTGCTTGTTTTCAGGACCCATAATAAAAGTCTGGCATAATACACAGAGGACTTGGTTAAATTGTAAATGTGAATTACTTCAAGCACTCTGTAGAAATATTCTCCACTCCCTATTGCCATACATTATTTTTTGCTAAGCTTATAGCAGCTCACATTTCCTGGAACTATCCCACACGGTTTCATTCTCCCTACACAACATCGCTTTAAAATTGTGGAGCTCTCTTTTTAATCAACCTTTGTATCAGCTACAAATTTGCCGTATGACCTAATTTGAAAAATGTCCCAAAGTGCTGACTCAAACTGTTAGTGAATAAAGGCCAGTCATTACCACCATGACACTAATGTGATGCAAAATAAAATTGAGTTGCATCAGCTGAACATTAGTTTACAAAAATGTTAGTGATTGAAGCCATTTTCTCTTCATATTTTATTTATACTTCTGAGATTTATACTTTTTCCCTTCTTTCAAACAGCTTGGCCACAAAATTTCCCTGAGTGTGAGCGCAAAGAAACATTTTAATCTCTCTCTCTCTCTTTGTGCGTTTGGTGGTGAGTAGGAATCAAGCCAGAAACATACATTCAATCTGCATTATATGCTTATCAGATCCTAAGCCTGTCTTGCATAAAACAGAGGAATGCACATTATTTTACAACTTTTATTAAAATATTTATACAGAAACATATGAGAACCTTCATTCTAACAGGCCATTTTACTTTGCCTTCTTGGATGATATTTCACAGCCCCCCCCCCCCCGCCCCGGTAATAGAGTTAAGAACTTAAACTGCATGCAAACCTGGAAATGGAATATTCAAGGGTATGGAAGGGCATGGAGGGCTGTTGTTTCCAGCTGATTTTCTTCATTTTAAGAGATTGGAAAATATAAGCAGAAACACTATTATTATTACTGTCGTTGTTGTTATTATTTTGCAAGATAACCAAACAAACAAAAGTGTTACAAACGATACCCTTTACATTTCTCACTTTTGTTCGTTTCTAGAAATCATAATTCTTGAAGGAAGTTCTGCCTTTTCATTAAGAGTTTCAGATCCGGGCCTGTTACAAATGTCACCTATACCATCAGTGGGAAGCAGCCCCCCCCCCATTATGGAATTCCCTTGCTCAGAGAGATTTGTCTGTCACCCTTCCTCCTTCTGTGAAAAAGCAGGCAAATCCTATTTTCTTTTGGTGAGAATCTTGCTTTTTAGAATTGTAAAAGCTGATTTGGCTTTTACTGGTGTTCTTACGGAACTGTTGCTAATTTCTTGCATTATTTTTTGTATATTATTGATGAATGTTGTGTTGTCTTATAATGCTGTTTTAGTGCTGCAGTTATGTTTAATGTAAAATGCTCTGGGAGCTTTTGTATAGATATATATTAAGAAATCAGCATCAAAGCTAAATAGGTTCACAAGGTTTAATGACATGCATATTTGGACTTGTCGTGTGTTGCTGTTCTGGATTTGTGAAAATATTCATAGTGACTCTCATTTCTTTCTGGTTCTAGATTCAGGTACGTAGCTGTATTGGAATGACGCAGTCGAAATATATAAAAAAATTGTCCAGTAGCACCTTAGAGACCAACTAAGTTTGTTCTTGGTATAATCTTTCGTGTGCATGCACACTTCTTCAGATACATAAGGGTCTGGTGACTTCTGTTTCAGTGTAGCTGAAGAAGTGTGCATGCACACGAAAGCTTATAGCAAGAACAAACTTAGTTGGTCTCTAAGGTGCTGCTTCCCTTTTGAAGGAAATCAGCCCTGAGTGCTCACTGGAAGGACAGATCCTGAAGCTGAGGCTCCAATACTTTAGCCACCTCATGAGAAGAGAAGACTCCCTGGAAAAGACCCTGATGTTGGGAAAGATTGAGGGCACAAGGAGAAGGGGACGACAGAGGACGAGATGGTTGGACAGTGTTCTTGAAGCTACTAGCATGAGTTTGACCAAACTGCGGGAGGCAGTGGAAGACAGGAGTGCCTGGCGTGCTCTGGTCCATGGGGTCACGAAGAGTTGGACACGACTAAATGACTAAACAACAAGGTGCTATTGGACAATTTTTAATTTTTAAAAAATATATTTCTTTCTGGGTTCAAGAGCTCTGAAGTGCAAATGATGCCTTCAGGTTTGCAACATAGGAAAGCGCCTCATATCAAGCCAAACCATTGGTCCACCTTGCTCAGCATCATCAACACTGAATATCAGAGGCTGCCCAGTGTTTCACCTGGAGTGAACCTGCAGCCTTTTGCATGAGAAGTAAGTGCTATGCTCTTTTCTTACACCATCTTGAGCCATGGAGAAGCAAGATAGAAATGTATTCCGTAAGTAAAGTTCTGCTTCACTAGTTTCTATGCGGAACATTTTGTGTGTGTGGAGGAATGAGTTGGGGGCGCAGGGAGGAGAGAGATTGTGTGAGCTGTCTTCTCCTTACACAACCATTAGACATACCCCTTAGAGTTAATTCAAAAAAATGGCATCCCTGTTAGATGTAACGGGGTGTCTACATTATAACATAAAAAGGTAAAAGTAAAGGGCCCCTGACAGTTAAGTCCAGCTGCAGACGACTCTGGGGTTGCAGTGCTCATCTCACTTTACAGGCCAAGGGAGCCAACGTTTGTCCGCAGACAGGTTTTCTGGGTCATGTGGCCAGCATGAATAAGCTGCTTCTGGCACAACAGAACACCAAAACCAGAGCAGCGCACGGAAACGCCGTTTACCTTCCCACCGGAGTGGTACCTATTTATCTACTTGCACTTTGACGTGCTTTCAAACTGCTAGGTTGGCAGGAGCTGGGACTGAGCAACGGGAGCTCACCCCGTTGTGGAGATTCGAACCTCTGACCTTCTGATCAGCAAGCCTGAGAAGCTCACAGCACCACCCGCGACCATTATACTGCATTATAATGTAGGTGTCTACATTACCTCCAGGTATACCGACAAACATAAAAAGGAAATGAACTATGAAGCATAATCATAGTAACAGATTATGCTCTGCAGCTATTATTTTAGCTTGTTTTATATAACAGATTTCATTAAAATTAAAGCATGTCATGGTTTTTTTTTTAATTCTTTCTCCCACTGGGTGTGTAGGTATTCTGTTATTGCCTCATGTTCTTAAATAGACCTCTGACCAGAGCATTCCATCTGAAGTGCATTTTCAGTCCTCCACCCATCACTCTCCCCACCTCCCACAGAACTGCACACATTTGGAAAAGCCTTTGTTTCCCCTGTATGGAAGCAGGAGGAAAATACTTTGTCAGCATCACCAATGCAGATGTCCCCAATCTGTCCTCTTCCTGTGGTTTCTGCTGAAATTGGCCAGTTCAGGAGAAAGCAGCTTCAAGGCAGTTTTACCAACACTAAGCAAAGTCTGCTCCTATCCTTTCCGCCATTGCTGCTGCTGTGAGGAGGGGAAAGGGAGCTTTTGCTGTTGTTTTCCTTCAAAGGGACATGTGTGTACCAGCATGGTGGGCACAGCATCAATCAATCAATCAATCAATCAATCAATTATGAGCACCAGTGGAACTCATAAGGCTTCCCTCTCCTTCCCTTATGTCAGTTTCATTGTGGCGTAGGGAGAATAGCGGAGTACAGGGCAATGGGATGAGCAAAGGGAATATTTCTGGGATTTCAGGAGAGTTGTCACAGGGATAGATCTTGTTACCATGATTTGCAGGAGGAAGGTGGGATAGCCTTCAGGATAGGCAAGTGGGGGGTTGACCTTGCAGGGTGGGTGAGATATTTAAATCAGGAGTAACATAACTGGTGAATTGTTATAATGCACATTAAATGAAGTGGGGGAAGATTTCTGAGTGATAATTAAAGCACTTTAAAATGCATGTATAATTTCAGCCTTAGTGATAGTGGCAGATGTAAGAAAGCTGCTGCTGTGTGTTCTGCTTCCTTCCTTTTCTCTCCCCCACCTCTTGAAGCCTTTCTTGGTTTTTTACCTTTTTAAAATCTAAAACATATGTGTATTTTATGCAACAAATGCCCAGAACCATAGCCTTTTTTTTTTAGATAAAATGGAATTATTGCCACTCTTGATAAGACATCAAAACAAATTCAGATTATTGCAAATGATATGCAAACCTTTTAATTTTTTTTGCCTTGTGCATTCGTAAAGTTCACCACGATTTGTGAAAATATAATATTCATTATTATGTTGAATTGCATTTTCTGCAGCCCCATTCCTTGGCATTAATTAATGTAATAAAAGGATGACCGTCATTACCACTGGGCTGGGTTTCTTTGTCCATCCTTGCAAAAGCGAATGTTAAGAACCACCTGAAGCTTTTAAAATTGTTGTTTAACCTCCCACCCTCCACTTCCCATGCAGCACTGCTTTTGGACAATGCCTGATGATCTGAAAGCTTGTTGAAAAATCCTGAGACAAATACTAACTATAATCAATATATTAAAAAAATAAAGGGGGAGGGGGAGAAGGGAACGCAATGAAAATTTATGACCTTAACATTCCTTCAGGGTCAAGCCATTTATCAAATTCTCTCACTCTGGTTTCAATTACACAGCTCTTGTGGAAGGAACTTATTTTAGCAGGTCCATTTGCCTCAGTAGGGAAGACAGGACTTTGGCCTAATGCCTCACCTTCAGTGCAGGCTATTTGAGCCTTAGAACAAATACCAATCATCACTCTTTGGGAGGAAAAAAAAATCTGCATCAGAGTGGCCTATTGGTATGGGATTCCTGTCAAGGTAAACGGTTGTCGGCAATGACTGTGGTAGAGTGGGTGATAAATCCCATTTTATTGCTGAAAAATTCCAGCCTCTCTCCATGCCTGACAGCTCCCCACATTCTCATACACATTTGGGCAATTTCTGCACTATGTCCATCTGGTTCTTATTACCTCTCAACCTGCCTGTGTCTGGTCCAGAAAAAAAGTGCAGGTCACAAACAGGGGAAAGAGACCAAGGTGTTGGGCCAGAAAGAAAGAAATGATCAGGGCAGCAGCTATGTCTATCAAGCTAGTACTTTTATAGCCTGTGTAAATATACCATCAGGTAGCTGTGATCAGAGGCATAAGGTTTGAATGGACTAAATCAGACACTTAAGGATGCATAATCTCTCCATTAGAACATAGTGGAAGCAAGTTCACACACACAAGCTCCCAACCCAGTATGGTCCAGACCAGCTACAATTATGGAAATTGGGCTGCCTCACCAGCTGCAGCTAATAGCAATTTATATGGTGACAATACACTTCTTCTGCCTGTCAGGGCCATAAGGTGGCCAGTGCCTTGTGCACTTGCATGCAGCCCAATTTACATCAGCATTTTCCGATGTGGTACAGGCATGGCCACACTTAACATGTGTGAACAAGTCCACTTTGTTCCAATACAGATCCTGTATTTAGCAGAGGGCTCTGCTACACAGCCATCAAGGTCCCTTACAATTCGAGTTGTGCATAAATTGCATCATGTTGCAAGATATATCTTGGTAATCAGCAGCTGTCTGCTATGGTTGCTGAATTATTCACCTACGGAAACACTAAATGCAGATCAAATCAGCGGAAGTGAATGTTTGGTCCATGGGCTGCAATGGCTGAAGACCTTTTCTGAAGCTTGGGTAGCCCAATCCTAGAACCACAAGACCGTTCATCCGGGCAGGGAGAGCTTTGGTAGTATCTGTGTAATGTGGACCATTACCCCGAATCTCAAGACATGTTTTTAAAGAAAGTGTTCTGCATTTAGAAGTTTGAAGACATTTGTCCTAAGGCTATGGTCACAGGCTCATTCAGTCTGAAGCACGTTTCACTGATGTTAGCTGGATTTGCTCCCATGTTAAGAATATTGGGAAAGAGGTGGCAGATCCTGAAGGCAAAAATTAATATAAAATTATTGTTACGTTGTGTCCAGGAAGCTGAATGATAGATGATCCCTAATGAGAAATAAATGCACATAAGAAAAGACATGCCAGATGAATCACACAAACTCAGTGTTAAAAAGTATGAAACATTTGAGTACTTTATTACATTAAAGGTATGGGATATTTCAGGAAAATCCACAGTCCATTTGGTAAAAATAACCCTTTTACACAATCCATCTCAACTTTCTAGCTTCTATCTGTTCATTTGATTCATTTGAAAATAATTCTAGAGACTTTGGTTGATTCCTTTGATTAAATCTCATTTTAAAGAGTACTTTGCAGATACCTTCAGAGAGTGGTTTCTTGCCAGTGTCTGTTCTTGTGTATGCAGCTGTAAAGGAATTATTCGATAAATTAGTTTTTTTGTGCCAAAAATGCATTTTCTACAACATCCAAGAACCAACACCTTCAAATTACAAGGAATATACAGAGAGCTACATATTTTTTGATGCGCACCATTTTCCCATGGTCTATCTTTCTTGCCATCTTCTGTTATATGGATATACCATGAAGTGTGATGTTCCCCTCTTGAAAATAGGGGACCTGTGGCATCTGGGATCGGATCTCTTTCCTTTAAAGATGACTTTTATATTAGAACTTTAGCATTTATTTAATGGGATATAGGTTGTCACCTGCATAAACAAGTTACTTGGTGGCAATGCTGTTCCAGCACACCCGTGTTGCTGAGCATGGGGACAGGGAGACCCCTGTTATCAGACCAAAACTATGATGTGCCCATGGGCAGGGGGCTTGCTGTCCCCCCCCCCCACAGCAAGTTAATAAATGAAAACACTTAACTAAAAGTAGAAGTTGTAGAAAGGTTTTGACAGATTTTTCTGAGCGCTTGGTGGGGTGTGTGTGTCAAAAGAGAGTAATTTAAAACAACTGTTGTTCAGACATTTCATTCTGAATTTTCTAGACAGAGGATGATGACAGGTGGGTGTCCATAACATAAATCCTAGCTACGTGCATGGATGTGCCATGTCATTCTTGGCCAGCTACTGAAAGGCAAGCGTGCTGCAGCCTAGGTTCTTGTGCCCAGAAGGCCTGGCGATGTGCACAGCGGTACAACCGCAACACGTGTTGCAGTCCATGTCTGCATGGACTCATCAACACTCATTGTTGTAGGGCGAGTGGAGGCTGGGAAGCCTTTTATACTGACCGGGGGCTGACAGTAATGAGAAGTGAGTCAGCCAGTCCACATTGTGGCCAGTTCACAGCAGCCCACAATTACGATGTTATCATCCTGGACTGTGTGTTCCTTGTATAACTGACAGCCAGCAGTACATATATAGGAGGTCCTCCACACAACCCAGCGGCCCCCTGTGGATAGCCACATGCTCAATGTGCTCCACCCTGTTGCATTGCAATCAGCAGTTTCCCAGAACCAAGAAGGTTTTCTCTAAATATGAATACAGATGAAAGATGAGCCACCATCTTTAAATAACTTTTTTGAAAATCTAATAGCAATTTTTGTTTTGTAAGGTTGTTACACAGGAGGCTATGGATTAATATCAACTGGAAAGAAAAGAACCAAGTTGTAAGAGTTCACATTTTATTTAAGATCAGATAATTTGGAGAGAGTTGAGCTTCTGGCTGATGGCTGAAGACACATGCAAGGAAGTAGTCTTTTAACTTAACTGGGTTCTGCATACATATAAACCAACACACCATGCCTGGGGAAAAGCCAAATGCCATAAATATATATATATATAAAACATTTCAGCATCAGAATGGTTAACACATAGGATAGCCTGAAAAGAGCCTATTGGTTAACCCTAAGGGATGGCTGACAATTGTTAGACTCATCAGATGAAGATAATCTTCTCAGATAGCTTTTAGGTTTGCCTAGCTGACGGCAAAAGCACAGTATACCAGTAACACACGTTTTTTCAAAAAGGAGTGTTTCATATACAGAGACTCATGCGACCAAGCAGCTCAGAAATGAAAAGATGTAAAGCTTTGCTGCAAAACTGACTCACGCACTGTCAGAAATATGAAAGTCTTCTATGCTTTGGCCTTCTTTAGATCATTCCTTATTTGTGCCTCCCCTCCTCTTTGTTTCAGATTGCAATTTAAATCAAACTCTTTTCTGTGACTGTCTGTTATGCAGCATTTGGGTAAGTCCCATTTTTTTCCACAATTTTAAATTATATCTATATTTATATCTCTGTATACCCTAGGAAATCTATACCAGCAGGGCACTTTACAGAGTAAAATACATGTGATAATCTTTTAAAACCAAAGAGAAAATTGTTTCAGCAGAGGAGCATGTGAAACTGTACAGAACACTAAAATTGGAATGTGCATGTATGGTACATACCCAAACTCCTATTATAAAATATTCCCAGCATTTAAACCACTACTGGGTGAATTTGGGATGATATTTTATTTGCCTTCTTCTTCTTCTTTTTTAAACGAGACGCTCTTTGAAAAATGACACAAAAGTAAATAGTTTTACAAAGCAACAACCTAATCAGTCTCTCAAGCAGAATATAAATCATGGATTTCATTAACTGTTGGTAGCCAGTTTAAATTGTAGTCTTGTCCATAATGTCTATCTATCTATGTATGTCCGAGTTATATTAAAAACCTTTAAATGGCTTTGTAATACCAGCCACATCTAGCTATTATAATTATTAATGATAGTGTTTTATAAATCAATATATGTATTCTTGATAAATTCATATCCAGTTAATGGTGTAATTTAAATAAAAAATTAATGCAATAAAGGACATACAGGCATAGGCAGAAAATCTTTAAAGGTTAAGAGGCAAATTTGTCTAAATTCTTTTTTTATTTTTTATTTAAAAAACCTCTCATTTTTTAGGGCAGCAGGGCTGGGGGGAATAATTGCCCACTGAAACCCATTTGCCTAAAAGAGTCAACCTCATATTTTGTTTGCCATTTGGTTTTACTATTATCTATAATTTCGCAAGCCTGATGCTTCAGAGTCTGTAGTTTTGTAGAAGATTTAGGTTACAACAAATCAGGAGTTAGAGCAGGTGCTCTCAGCATGGATTCAAGGGGGGGAGGGAGGGACCCCTTTTAAAAATGTAATTTTACGTTTTTTAAATTTATGAACTTCTTATTCCAGATTTTGGTAGGTGAATGTTCTTTATTATATGTGCGCTCCATACTCCATAAATATGAAAACGCAGCTCCAAAATCATAAACGCATTGCAATGATTGTGTAAATCCTCAAGAATGTTTTCAGCCAACAGAAATATGTTCCTTATCTGCTGTTCTAAGTACAGTTAATCCAGTTTATTCAAAAAAATAACATGGGAGTAACTTGGGGGGGGGGAAACTTATCATCCCCCTCTTTTCCTCCCTAAGCTGCACATTCATATTAAATTACATAAAGTTTCTTTTATGGGTTATTGTATAGTTTACAGTTTATTTATAGCCTATAACAAAATGCATCCTGAAAAATAACACAAGGTTAGAAAAACAACAACGCTCACTGTGTATTATCATCCACAGCAATCTTAAACATATAATAATTGTTGCTTGTTTATATGTTGAACATTAAGCAAGGAATAGCTCACCAAATTTATGCAAAAAATTAAGCATGGCTATTGAGGCTGACATGATGCAGAAATGTTACTTTAATCCGGAGAGATTTGTTTCTGACGTTTTTCTTAACATTGCATTGCCTTATTTAGAACAGTAAAAGTGATTCGTCCAATCTCCCTTGACAAGGATGGAGGGCTGCAAGATCCCTCATGGAAGGAAAAAGGAATGGATTTGCTGTTCTTTCACCTTAATAATACACCTTCATAGCCAATTTTTATTGTTTAAAAGTTTACATTTGCATTTCCACATGCAATTATATATAGTTCAGTGCTTGCTGGAGGGGCAGGGAGAGGGAAGATGTGCTGGGGGAGAGGAGAGATAAAAATAAAAGTACAGTTAATAAGTGCAGGTCAAAGTGAGCTGGTATAACGCAATCCATTTAAGATGTATTGTGATTTTAGGGAGAAAAAAACATGCCACAGATTTCTAGGAAACCTAATAAAAGAATACATCAACTGGTACAGATAAGTGAAACAATGAAATATGTCAAGTTTTTAAATATATATCTTCATCTTCCATTGTATTTTTCCTCTTGGGACTACATATGTTGCTCTCAACTAGCCCCCCCGCCTCCGGATTATACAACAACCACCACCAGCTACCTGAATCTTAGGCTTTATTAGTCTTTCAGCACTTTAAGGATATATCCTCTTCATTACATGAAGTGAAACAGCAGTCTTTAAAATATTGATCCTCAAATATCTGTAATTTTTTTAAAAAGTAAGTGTTTTTAATCAAATGTAGGACGTTTCATTTTTTTTTACATACAAATCACAATATTTCTCCACTTAAATGAATGCTGTCTGCTTTTAACTCACTATGCTCATTTTGAGGGTAAAAATCAATGTACCTGATAATTTTGCTAAAATTATTTTTTCCCTCAGAATGTCTATCAAGCAGCCTAATATATAACCAGTTAATATTTAGATTTAGGTGGATTTAGTCCTGCTAACGTCCACAGGACTTTCAAGAAAATCCTCTACAGCTAATTGGCACATATAAAACACTTACTTTTGGAGCTCTCCTTTTTTACTCCAATGAGACCATTTTCTGGAATAGACAGTTTAAGGCTTTGCTATTGACAGGCCAAAATCCAAGCAGGGGAGATTAACTGGTTTGTGGATCAAACATTTTGTTTCCTTGTGTGGTTATCCCCCTTGAGCCATGTGAAGTGGATTAGCATCACACCCACAACTTCTCTCAGGATTCAAACCTGATTTCAGAAGAAACAGCATCCATGTAAACAAATGCCTGTCCCAGCTGTGTACAGTCAGCTCTCATCTGCAGATATTTACATCCACAAAACCACATTGTGAGAGCCAAGGAAATTATGCAACAACAGTGACTTGTTAAATAGCTGTTCCTCATCAGATAAGGACAAGTTTAAGGAGCCCTCGAGGCAAAGGGTACTGATCTGGCCAGCTGACGGAGACCAAGATACAGGTAATTATTGCTATCACAGAACAATGGGTTAAAAGAAGGAATCGGCCTCATCCCTTCAACTGGACCGAGAGGGTGTTTATAAGGATATCTTGTTTGGAACATCGTAAATGTACGATCAGCTTTGGCAGCTATAAGCTGGCAAATGTGTTGAAGAAATCAGAGCACACTTCTCAGTAATAGCACAATCCAACTGGTTAAAAACATCTGACAGATATGACCATTCTCTGCAGCCCACATCATCCCAATTCCACCGGTCAGGCAGAGCATTTGAGAAAAGCAAAAGTCTTCGCTGCACAGCAAAGCTGCTTTGCTTCTTCGCATTCCTTGTGAGCGCCAATTCCCTGTGACTGAAAACAGTCCTTGCTTATTAAGATGCTAAAGCTTTTCCTCTAGAGGACATACTAATTTCTGTGCGGGAATCACATGGTGTGGTAGGAAGAGTCCCGGTTTCCGAGGCAGACATCATGATTTAAGGAGGCAGAAGCTGAGCATCACTGCAATTTCAGTGTTAAAAGCGGTAATCTGTTTATGAGCTTTTTGCCTGAAGTTACATAAAAAAAACCCAAAACCGGAGGGTGTGGGGATAAACACACACATGACAACATGCAACAACAAACAAACAGCTGGTTTAAAAGAACCAAACATTTTGCTTATAATTATTGAGCTCAGTGTAACTAACCATTCTGGGTGGATTCGCCTTTTGAGAATATTTCTCGCTTAGCGGGCAGCAAGTTGCCAAAGGCTTCTTCTTGTGGCACGCAGAGGATTCGAGTAGCCATGATAAGAAATGTATTGCAATTTTAAAAGGCCACTGGGAAGGGGGTGGAATCTAAACAAAGGATGTGTAAGCAATTTCATTTATTTTGATAAACCTCCCTTCTGCTCAAGAGCATTTTGCTGTCTTTGTCAAAGTGAATGACAACAATTTGGCCAACTCTCTCTAAGCCACACTCAGCAGTGACAGGCAAATTATCAGAGGCCCTGCACTCCTTATTATCAGAGGAGAAGTCATCAGGAGGACGCGAAGAGGAACCCTCTCCCCTGTCACTATTTGTCAGTGGGACAAGGGCCACTGCTATGGGGAGCTGACAGGTAATTTCAACAATAACAATTACTCCTATTACTGGTGTCATAAACAATTCGCCCAAGGCATGACAATAGCAAAGCTTTATAATTCAATGCCATATAAATAAATGCCAGCAGGTAACAAGTAATTTAGCTCCAATCAAGCCTTGGCCCTAGCATTAATATTGTTATTGCACGAAAATGGAAAATTGAAAAGAAAAAAAATTCAATAAGTTAATGAATTAAGAAAGGGTTCAAGGGCTAGCAAAGAGCAGCAGCTTTAAAATCACCCTTTAAGATCCATTTTGCATTTGCAATACTGTACATTTACTATTTCACAAGATAACACCAGAGGCATGGTTCAGCTTACTTGTGTTTCTGCCCTAGAGAAAGTGCGAATTTCACTGTATTCTTGTTTGTCTTCAGTTATTAAACTGCATATTTAAAATGTACATTAAGAACCAATGCGTCCCCTTCCCTATTTGTTTTAATACAGACAAAAATCGAATTGAAGAGGTCATACGGCTTAAGATAAGCTATTAGCAGCCTGATCCACAGCCCAGTTGAAGAGGATACTGGGACTTACATCAGGTTTAACCCTGTTAAGTTCAATATAGCAGCAATTCATATTTACTAAGCCGTGAATTAGGCTAAGAAGGTGTAGTTCAAAATTCAGCACATTGTATTTTTCCTTTTCCATTCAGGTTTGATGAGACAGCAACTGAAAGTTGTTTTATTGTACATATATGTGTTGCAATAAAATGCTCTTTCCTCTGTTAGTTTCCTGTCTCACTTTTGTAAGCAGAGCCACAAAATTCAAATCCTGACATTAGCAAAATAAAGCACAAGCAAGTCTTATTACTGCATGTTGATCCGCCCAATTTGCAATTTTACTCTTTGTCCACTAAGACAATGTGGCATCACTTTGACAGGAGTAAAAGAATTTGAAAATCTCTAATTAGAAGAGCTGTGGAGCAATTAACGCATGTCAAATTTCACTTCATCAAGTGCCACTCTAATTTTCTCACTAAAAATTAATGGACTTTTTTTTTTTTGTATGTGCATGTCCCCTCAAGGCAATGTTGATTCAAATCTGCTCAAGAAGCAGCGTTGCACAGCTAAGCATCTTTTTGATTACAATCCGACACACTTCTAACTGCTTTCATTCTCACTGCCACAGATACTTTGTCAACAGTCAAATTACACCACGCTGATAACAATGCATAATGGTGTTCCTCAAAGGAGGTGCCTGTCATGGAAGAGGGTTTCATAAAACGCACCATCTTCTTCACTAAGAAACGCCACTGTTTTAAACCAAACTTTTTGTGTGCTCTGCATGTTTGCGTCTGTTTCATTGCAATTTATTTAATTCTAGATCACAGGGAAAGACAGTTGTGACTGCTTAAAGATGGCAAGTGTAGAACGAAAAACAAAGGAGGAGATCACTTTTCACCATTTCTTCTCCAAGACAGGTTTCTATGCAGCATCCTGGAATTGCCCAACAGCTATTCAGCAAAAGACAAAGACACCCCTCATATGAACTGCCTTGCGATGTCAGTCGTAAAAGTTTTCCTGAGCAAAAGCTGCAAGTTTTGGCACAAATACTATAAACATAACAGAAAGTGTTCTTTTAATGGATAGTATTTGGATTCCAACAGAATTTGTATAATGGTAGTATTTGCCAGATCCCATCAAAAATAAAATAAATAATTAAAAACCGGAAGAGGCACGTGACAAATAGCTTTTTACATTTGGAAAAATAACTCTCGAGTGTTGCAAGATGTGGAAAAATGGGCTCATCTAAACGTTTTTATTTTTAAAGTTTATTTATTTATGGTTGATATGCAAGTACAGAAAAGCTTTAGGAGAAGGAGGGGGGTTCCTTTTCTTTGATCAAAGCTGACTCTCATAGACCTTGGAAAATTTCCAGTTATTCAAATGCCTCTCCTCCCCACCCCCCCCAAATTAAAACATGTCTGTGTTGAACCACTAATTAGTGACTTAACTAGCGTAATATACAACTTTGCAACAAATGTCAAACGTTATCTTTTGTGTTTGATTGCTTCTCATCATTTTAAACATCTTATATTTACAGTTTTTATGCCAAATTCATCTCTGTTGCTGGAACTTAATTAACCTGAATGGAAAGAGACCATTGGATAATAGTTCACATTTTCATTATATTCCCTTACCATTTTGACCATGTTGCCATTGACAACTTGGTGCAACTTTGCAATCCACAGATGTCTCCTTTCGAAAATGTTCAGACATTTTCAGAGTTCTGGGGACAGCCATATAGATTTTTCCTTTGTCCCATTTTTGGCATTTATGTTCACAGAAACCAGATCTCAACACAAACTGCTGAAGCATTTAAAACTCCTCAGTGGTGGCAGGATGGAAACAGCGTCATCAAAAGTTAAGCAAATCAAACCGATAAGATGTGTTTCCTTCTTATTGATGGTTATTCTATATTTCTTAAAAATGATAATGTGGGAATTAGACAAGATATAGAATATACACTGCATATCAAAGACCATTTTAAAACATACAATCATTCTGGCATTTAAACAATAAGCAGAAAATAAATTGAATGTGGGATGAGGTAAAGCAATACACGGATAAAAATTTGAAAATATAACTTCAATGCAAAACCATTTTTTCTTCAGGATTTTTTCTTTTGTTTTTAAAATGCTAAATAAACAATACATAATGCATCCCTCATCAGCCGCGAACCATGAGGGCTCTGCACTCAAATAACAGGAAACATATTCAATTTTCCTAACAGAAGACAGTTCATTAAGCTGTGCCACATCAAATAAAACTTTAATTTCTTCAGCATCCGAGTCGCAATGAAAGCAATTGATGAAGATGAGCCATATGGTACTTCTATCAGCAAACACATATTGCTCATTCCCCAAAAGTTTTCTAATTCTGCTCCCCAGGCCTGTGTAATATAGATAATGTGCTCTGAGAGCAGCAACCATGAGCTATCTGGTGTACATTTCTAATACTGTATTTAATGGGAAATAATGAATCATAAAAGCCTGCGGAAGGCTGCTTTTGCTAACCTAAATCTCAGCTGTAATTTCATCGTTCTGTGCCTAAGATGCTGTTTGCCCTTTCTAAACAACAGCAACTGAATGTAATAATGCAGCCGATTCAAACCTGGGTGGGAGGAGAAATCCTTCGTTTAACTCTTGAGGCTCCAAAGACACAGAAACTAGGGTTAATAAAAGAGTATTGTATGCTATGAAAATATTACATACATGTGTACACAGGCACACAGGCACATGGAAATACTTATTTTCATCTGTATCTATATTTTGAAAAAAAATGAAGCTCTTCCAAACAGATAACTAAATGTGTGTGTGGTGGGGGGAATGATTTGAGACTCCAAAATTTGGAACTTTCGTGGTAGCAGCTGCAGACACCCAGACTTTAAAATGTTTTTTTTCTATGTACAAAAAATTGAAGGACAATTCCTGAATGAACAAGCCCATATAAAGGTATCAGTTTACAAGGTTATATTGTGTTTAGATTTATACATTACTGATTCATGCAACTTTTTTTTTTTTAACAAGCTTCTAAATTACATTTTTATATCCAAAGAGGATTTAAATATCATAAACTGCTAAGCAAAAATAGATGGGTTGAAGTTAAACTTTACATGGCTCAGTCATGCAGAGTGTGCTGTTCTGAGAATGTCCTTAAATCTGCAAAAAGTTCAGACGTTAAGCCAACACGTATTCTTAAAGATATGGTACTTCCACCATATGCATTGGAAACATATTTAGGTGAATGTGTTTGGCAAAATATGAATCCCAAACAATCACATTGCAAAGGAAGCCTTTGGAAAGTTAGAGACTGCCTTTAAAAGCTTATTAAAACCAGCGTGTTCCATGTCTGTCTTTGAATTTAGAGACGTGATTGCCTTCATTAATGCTGCCTGTTTGGGTGCTTTCCTCCACACCTTCTCTCGCCCCAATACTGATTCTCACTAGCTGTCCACTTGGGAGTTTTCTCCCCGTAAAATCTCAAACAACAAATTAATCTTCCTTATGCAGCAACATTTACCGGCAGGTGAAATATACCAAAAACAACACAGTATTGAATGCAGTGTCCTCAAAGAAGAGGTAAAATAAACCTGACCATCTCCAGCGAGGAAAAAATAAATACCCATTTCCAAAACGAAATAAGCACATTGATTATATTTCATGAATGTCTTAAAAACAAGTGTTTAAAGACTCCCACCCCCCTGTCTCCGAACAGCGCAGAAACCTCTGCCTGCTCCGATGGGTCACAATGACAATGGTCTATTGCAATGTAAAACAAGCTGCGGGATAAAAAGGTGCTTTCTGTTACCATTTTATCAAAGCTGTTCATCTTCTAGCTGCAGGCAGCATTTTGCCGGAATTGCAGATATTTCTCTGTCCAGGCGCCTTTGTTTGTGCATCTCATTTGCATATATTTATCTCCAGCTGAGGGTGCTTTCAGCTCATTAAGGCCTCCCCTCACATTATTTCATAAGCCAGCTGCTGGGAGGGATTTCACCTGTGGTGAGTGAGAAAAGAAGGGAATAATAATAATAATAATAATAATAATAATAATCCAAACACACAACGCAGCGCACACCCCCCCCCAATTCTTCATAAAAAGGAAATTTTCGGACTCTCTTCCCCTATAAATGGGCACCATTTGTGTTAAACAGCTCCTTGTCATGATAGATGCCTCCGAGGGTCAGGGGTGAAAGTTGATTTGAAGGTCAGCAGTAAAACAACAGAAAAACCAGACGCCAAACTGGTTCCTGAGCTGTCGGTGGGAGCGCTGCTACAACCAGGTCTTGAACCTTTTCCAACCTCTAATAAAACAGGCTAAGAATCTGAAGTGGATCAAGCGGACCCCAGAGGAAACTGCGCAGAAACACACACAAATAATATCGATATCAAGCAGGGACGAGAAAACAACGTGGGCAGCTGTCCCGCAGTATAGGCATGCTCCTATTGTTTCAAGAGCAGGGGAATTAATTCCACTTATTTATTTAAGGCGTGTCAACTCACTGCCTAAACCTGTTTCAGTGTCAAGATGAATAAAACTTTTATGGCTCATAAAATGGAGTAATTCATCTCAATGTTCTTTGTGGTGCTTTCGCCCCCCTCCCCTGGCATAGAGAGATGGGTTCGGAATGGTTGAGGCCAAATGTACTGTTGCTACGGGATGCACCATACGAAAAAAAGAGGGGGGCCCCCAGCAGCAGAATTATTTGACTGGCAAACGGAGAACGGCACAAACAATAAAGCAGAAGAGGATAGAAGCTGAGTAATCGCCTCCAAAATTCTCACAGGCAGTGCCTCCCTCGCCTGCCTCGCTGCAAGCAGGGAGCTGCAATGTTGACCCTAAAACATTTAAAAATAAACAAATTCCAGGGAGGAATGTGTTTTGTTTTGTTTTGTTTTTGCACATTACATTGCTCACCTGCTCTGTCATCCATTTGCTTATTAAATTGGCCCTTCTCAGTTTTGCACTAGTGCGAACAATACCAAATTCTGACATTTATTAAAAAGTAGACCCAATCTCTTAACTGTAGAACGTCTGATTTTGCTACCCAGGTGTGGGGTTGGCAGCTAATAATGCCTCACGAACCAATTCTTTCCACTCACCCAGGATGTGCTTAGTTCACAGTAGTTGTAAAAAGTATAGCCTGAATTTTAATGCATTTGAATGTGCCATATCTGATGAGTGAGAAGCAGACTCTCTCAAATAGCAAAGCTTAAACGGATTATCCAGGTTTGTAAAGAGAGGGCAAGTGTGCCTGCGACTTGTTTTAAATAGAACGAGGACACCTTTGAAGTAATGGGAAATAATATACAGCAGAATTGCTGCACCCAAAAAATAAAAGAGAATTTCAATTTTAAGAAATGTTTGTAAAATAAACTTTTATGACATGTCTGTAAAATAAATATTCAAATATTGGTCTCTGCTTAGCTATATCTATTATACTTAGTCATTGGTTTGTTTACAGTGAAAGGGAATCTGGAATAAACAAATGCCATTTTGTTTAGTGTTTCATCAAAAATGCTCATCACAGTAACACGGTGTTTTCATTGTGTGAATTGCAGGTTCAAACTTTCGTTTTCTTTACAAATTTACAAATTCAGATCACTGTCACTTTTTCAGCATTCGCTGCCTACAGTGTGAAGACATTCCCATTTTTAGCTTCAGCTCATCTTATCCAAAACAAGCCTTGACTCAAAAAAACTCTGAAAGAAACATGAAAAATAGGAGATATCCATAATGACCAAACTCTGCCTCAGTAACAGCTTGCATTTCCACCTTGGCCTGCATTTAAAAGATTTCCTTTTATTTCACCTAAAGAAAGAGTGCCTTTAAAACTTTTGAAATCTTGTTCATACCTTGATTTATTTATTTTTAACAACTTGAATAAGTTCATTACGGCTATCTTGGCGTTTGTTCTCTCTTAAGAAACACAGAATACACCCCAGATCCCAAACAGATCTCTTACTCCCCCAAAAGATCTTTAACCATGTTTCTCATTTTTCTTTGCCTCTAATCTAATCGCTAATTCCTTCACTTGGTCAAGAAGTTAAAAATGTTAAGTGCTAGCAGCGCCTCCTTCCTCCCCCTCATATCTGTCTCTGTTTATGGAACGGGCCCTGGTTTCCTCCCTCGCTTGTTCAGCTCCAGGTCTTCAGGTCAGGAGACTGTAAATACACACAGCACTGCCCCAACCCATAAATCTGAGCAAAGGGCAGGCATATATATTCAGATAAGCAATGTGGAGGGGAAAGAAAGGGAAGACAGAACAAACAGAGCCTGTAGAGCGCCAGGCGTTTTCCTAGAAACAAAATTAAAATGCCAACAAACCTCTCCGTAAGGCAGTGGAAGGGGACAAGTCTTCTTGCTGAACATCGGCCTCTAAAAGATGAGTTTGGAATCGTCACCGTTCTCCTCCCACTGTTTATATACAAACGAGTAAAATAAATGCATTTTATTGCCTTCGAGACAGGGAAAACAAACAAAGGCATTGCACTTACATTCCTGCATGCTGTTCTGGTGTCTCCCAATCGCAACCGGTTGTTTTGGTACCCAGTTCCTCACCAATTTAAGAAACCCCAACAACAGCACTAACCCCTACAACAATCCTAATCCCGGGGAGGGTGGGGTACAAATAAATTATTGTTGTTGTTGTTAAAGGACCCAATGAGACAGTGCTGAAACCACCTTACCAACCCCCCTCCCAATAATAATCAATTATTTCATCAAATAGGATTTGGTGCTAATGTTTGCCAAATGGCACATCCATCGTCAACACTCACCTCTCAACATGTATGCCAATTGTTGACATCCTATAATAATCTAAATTTCTGGGTGGCTTTGGCCGGCCGCCATGACGGCAGGATACCTGCCCATTCCTAGCATCTGAGTAGATAGGTTTTAATGCTGGGATCAAGAACAAGCTAGGAAGATGTCAGCATTTCACAAAGCAATCTAGGTAAGAATTGCAGTTGCCTCCTTGTAGTGTTGGCACAGAAAGCAGAATTGACTGACATTTTGCTCTTACACGAACACACCAAACTTCATCAAGCCTTCCCTCCTCGGCTCAGTCAGGCTGACATTTCCTCACACTGCTCTCATATTCACCTCTCCTGCTCTCTGATATCTGGTGTAAATAGGACCAGCTATTAGACAGATTTCCTTTTTCACTTTGATTCAGGTGAGGTGTAACATACTGCAGATGTACCAGTGAGAGAAGCCATTACACTAAGGGCCTTTTTCCCTTTCTCAGTTGAGAAAGAAGTGAAAATTTCAGTTACTTGGCAGCCCTCTGCAGAAAATCATAGCAGAGAGAGCGCACAATTTATTGTAATTCCCTCCCCAGTATGGTGGGTGTTTTCGGGTTTCTTTGCAGTTACTTGAAACAAATGTAAATCAATTGTCATTAGTTCTGGCACATACTGGCAAGTTGTTGAATTAAAGGTTTTCAGTCATATGACAGAAGTTGTCTCCTTCCACACACACAAACATTCCAGGCCTAGTCTTTTTCCATTAAAAGGATTTAGAAGAACATTTTCAAGGTTTCCAAGCATTTCAGAGTATTAGTGTGGGTTTTTAATTTAACTTTTTAAAGTCAAATTTTGATTTCATGCATATTAGAACTGAAAAAACTTTTACATTTAAAATAGATTGTTAAACGAAACTGTCATATCAGTATTAGTTCCCTTGGTGGAAATGACTGACAGACAAATGGGGGAAATGATAATTTGTTAATACATATCCAAGAAATTAGTAATAAATAGTTTCTTAATAAAAAAAACCCTTCCACCTGAAGAAGTGTGCATGCACATGAAAGCTCATACCAATAACAAACTTAGTTGGTCTCTAAGGTGCTACTGGAAGGAATTTTTTTATTTTGTTTCGACTACGGCAGACCAACACGGCTACCTACCTGTAACTAGTTTCTTAATATTTACTGATATGATTAATAAGACTTTTGCATTTTCTCTATGTGGATTTTAATTTATTTGACCTGAGGTAATTACCTAACTTTAAATTTTGGGTCTTCTAAAGCAGGTATTGGTTTATGTTCTGCCCTATTGTAAAATTATCCGCACCACAGAAATGTTTTAAACGTTTGCTTAAATGTTGAGTAGAAAAGCTCTCTAAAGTGCAATTGGCTTTTAATCTGCATGTTTTTCTTTACTGCGTGGGTCCAGGTTATCTTAATATCTGCCTGATCCATTATGTCCCGACCTTATCACTGAGCTTTGGGGGACAGTCTTTGTTGGTGGTCTGCCATGGCTCAGAAGCATGGTTTGTAAGTACCAGAATCCGTACCTTCGGTTTAGTGGGCTCGAGACGGTGGAGCTGAGAGTTGACAAGCACCTTCCTTACTGAACTTCAGGCCCAGGAATAAGACTTTCTTGTTCCATCAGGCATTTTAAGGTAACATTTGGTTTTATGATTATTTTTATTGTCTTATTGCCTGGATAGCTCAGTCGGTAGAGCATCAGACTTTTAATCTGAGGGTCCAGGGTCCATGTCCCTGTTTGGGCAATTAATTTTGACTGCTGGGATAGCTCGGTCAGTAGAGTATGGAACTTTTAATCTCAGGGTTAGGGGTTCGAGCCCAACACTGAGCAAAAGATTCCTGCATTGCAGGGGGTTGGACTAACATGACCCTCGTGGTCCCTTCTAACTCTACAATTCGATGATTAGGTTTTCTGTGAATTGTTTTTATGCGTACCACTCAGAAATATGAATAAATAAGCAGTATAAGGTAAAGGTATAGGGACCCCTGACCATTAGGTCCAGTCGTGGCGGACTCTGGGGTTGCGGTGCTCATCTCGCTTTACTGGCCAAGGGAGCCAGCATACAGCTTCTGGCTCATGTGGCCAGCATGACTAAGCCGCTTCTGGTGAACCAGAGCAGCACACGGAAACACCGTTTACCTTCCTGCTGGAGCGGTACCTATTTATCTACTTGTACTTTGACGTGCTTTCAAACTGCTAGGTTGGCAGGAGCAGGGACCGAGCAACGGGAGCTCACCCCGTCGTGGGGATTCGAACTGCCAACCTTCAGATCGGCAGGCCCTAGGCTCTGTGGTTTAACCCACAGCGCCACCCGCGTTCCTTAATAAGAAGTATAGAAATTTCTTAAATAATTAAAATGAATATATACAAACTTTTTAAATGCTCAGGTAGGGATGCAAGAAATATTTACAGGGAAGTTCATGCCAAAGTCAATGAAGATGAATGAAAATGGGGGGCAATTTCATCAAAAACCAATTTGGGGTTGGTGGTTGAAAGGGGGGCAGGAAGGCGGGAGACCATTACTGGGTTCTTACTGGAAGCTGGCCATGTGAAATGCAGGAGTGCCCATTACCCTACACTAACCCCTTGGGGTCATTCCTGGTCAAGCGTCATCATTTGACCACCATCAGTATAAAACTAAATGTTTAAATTAATGCAAGAGACTTCTTTGAAATGCACGTGCCCAGATTCTTGTCACTTAAAAAGGTAAAGGACCCCTGACAGTTAAGTCCAGTCGCAGACGACTCTGGGGTTGCGGCGCTCATCTCGCTCTACAGGCTGAGGCAGCTGGTGTTTGTTTGCAGACAGTTTTTCCGGGTCATGTGGCTAGCATGACTAAGCCACTTCTGGCGAAACCAGAGCATCGCACGGAAACACCATTTACCTTCCTGCGGGAGTGGTACCTATTTATCTACTTGTACTTTGACGTGCTTTCAAACTGCTAGGTTGGCAGGAGCTGGGACTGAGCAACAGGAGCTCACCCCGTCGCGGGGATTTGAACCACCGACCTTCCGATTGGCAAGCCCAAGACTCAGTGGTTTACACCACAGCGCCACCTGCGTCCCTTCTTGTCACTTACAACAAAACAATTGCCAGTTTTCGTCCAACAAAGAAAATGGTCAGCTTCCAAATGGGTGCGTACAGATGCCTTTGTCGTACCCGTTGAAAAGTTACTCTTGAAAATTAGCAGGGTGGGGAAGAATTCCCTGGAGATGCATTTGATGCAGACGAGGCATTGCAGTATGAAGCAAAAATTGGCAAAGCCCCCTGTATGTGCATATGGATGTGCTTTAGGTGTCTGGAGTGAGTTTGTTGTATCCATTCCAACTATCAGTATAAATCGAGAACATTCGATTGGTAAACTTTATAACCCTCACTCACTTTACAACCCTATCCATGAATAAATGGGAAAGTTCTATAATATTTTTTCCCTGTATATACAGGCAAGTTTCATGTTTTCTTAGGTAACTTGTCATATTTTTAAAGGGAATAAAGCTAATTGGTTTATAGCTATCAGATTCCTCTGAAATTGTCAGAGGCAATTCATATGAAACTTAGAGTCTGAGTGTTTGGCTGGATAACCCTAAAAATATCCAGGGCTTATCTAAGCCTCAGTAAAACCTATCAGTACCATTTTAAAACTCTGGAAATTGAGCTAAAACTGTCTTGAGAGAGGTATCTTTCTTTGTAAGATTACCGCTACTTCCTGACTGAAACCAGACTTGAGAAAATATGGTGAGAATCACTTTTTTGTGGTATTTCAGCTTTCAATCCAAGTCAAAACCAGGAAGTGCAGAAGTAGGTGAAAATTAAAATCACTAAGAAAATAAGTTTCACAAAGGCTTGATTCCCAAAAGCCTTCTGGAAAGTTGAAAAAAAAAAAAAAAATGCCATTAACTCCCATGAATGTCTGTCACAAGGAATGCTTTCCACAGTCAAATCCTACTTTTGTAGACTGAATCCCCGTGTTGTCTGCTTCCCTCAAAAGTCAGATCTGCTTGCATTTTATCCAGGCCAGTACATAAATCCCAAGTCATAAATCTATATGCTGTCCCAGACTGCTGGATTTTGCATCTGTAACTTTGGAAAACGGAGAGTAAAAAGATTTACACAACTGCATGAAGACAGAATCCTCCTTGTTGATTCCTCAGCTGATTCCTCTGTTGCTGATTTGAGGAAGAATATTTTGGACAGAGTCTTCTATTGAGATGTATATGCCTGAGATGAGGCAAAATGAAGACATGATTTCTTAGTTGCACAGGGCTTTTGGAAGGGATTGGACAGGCTTATTTATTGTACTTGGTCGTAGTAGTCCACATACATGCGTATCTTGTGCCTACACCGGCCTGCTGTTGTCTCAGTGAGGTGAATACACGTAGCACTTATGCTCCATAGCAGAAGCCAGGCTGCAGTGCTGGCCTGCCATTTTCTGCCCCCTGTGCCAAATTCTCCAGAAGCCCTAAACTGGTGGTGTGTAGAAGAAGAAGAGTTTGGATTTGATATCCCACCTTTCACTCCCTTTAAGGAGTCTCAAAGCGGCTAACATTCTCCTTTCCCTTCCTCCCCCACAACAAACACTCTGTGAGGTGAGTGGGGCTGAGAGACTTCAGAGAAGTGTGACTGGCCCAAGGTCACCCAGCAGCTGCAGGTGGAGGAGCGGAGACGCGAACCCGGTTCCCCAGATTACGAGACGACCGCTCTTAACCACTACACCACACTGGCTCTCAAAGTTGTAAGCCTATTCATGCACCATGCCTTAAAAGCATCAGATTAAAAACTGTAATTTTATTTGTTTCTTTTATTAAATTTATGCACATTTTGATTGTAAAAAACCCACACCCCTCAAAGCAGTTTACAAAAAGATATAATGCACGAGAACAGCAGCTGGACAGGAAAGGTTTAATTGGGGGAGGTTTAATTGGTTTTTTTTTGCAACCAGAAAGAGAAATCTAGCCACAGTTTCTGATAATAATTTATTCCGATCTGCTGAAAGGTGGAAATTTTTGAGGGAATAGAAGCTGAGTGGTTCACTGGAAGGGGTTACACTTAAGTTGGCCATCCGATAACACAGAAGGTAAGCAATTAACCTTCCTTGGATGGAAAATAATTTCCCTAAGTATCTTGCATGGCTTCCTGGTGAGCACGGAACAAACCCAGATAGAGGGGGGAACAAACTTTATGGGCAGAGGTCATAGAGTATCAATGAGTATCAATGTTCTGAGCATGGAGGTGCTGCATGGACTGAGTGCAGTTGTGTCTCGGTGCTCCAGAGCAGGCTTCCTCAACCTCGGCCCTCCAGATGTTTTGAGACTACAATTCCCACCATCCCTGACCACTGGTCCTGCTAGCTAGGGATTCTGGGAGTTGTAGGCCAAAAACATCTGGAGGGCTGAGGTTGAGGAAGGCTGCTTCAGAGGAACAGGCTCATCTTGGACTCCTTGAGTGGGAATGGATCTCCTGCTTATTGAGAGTGAGGTGGGCACCTGGGCAGGGCACCTAGATTCAACTTACACCTTACAGGTGGACCTTGAGGACCCTGCTGGTACAGCATCTTCTGGAGCTGGCTTCACAATGGGCTTCACAATATATTGCAATTGTTTTATAGATGATGTGTTAATTACTTTATATTATTTATGCCGTATTTGTGATGTTCTATTATGCTTCATTCTGTTATTGTTATTTACTGTGTGTAAGCCTCTCTGGGGACGCGGGTGGCGCTGTGGGTTAAACCACAGAGCCTAGGACTTGCCAAGGTCAGCGGTTCAAATCCCCGTGACGGATGAGTTCCCGTTGCTCGGTCCCTGCTCCTGCCAACCTAGCAGTTTGAAAGCACGTCAAAGTGCAAGTAGATAAATAGGTACTGCTCCAGCGGGAAGGTAAATGGCGTTTCCGTGCACAGCTCTGGTTCGCCAGAAGTGGCTTAGTCATGCTGGCCACATGACCCGGAAGCTGTACGTGGTTCCCTTGGCCAATAAAGCGAGATGAGTGCCACAACCCCAGAGTCGGTCACAACTGGACCTAATGGTCAGGGGTCCCTTTACCTTTTAAGCCGCTCTGAGAGTCATACGCAATGGAAAGCGGCGTAGAAGTGCAGCAAATCAAATCAATCCAATTAATTCAACGGGCCATAGTTGATTTTGCTTGGTGATAGCCCAGGGTAAGCCAAAAGTTTTATGGATAAACCTAACAATTGTTATTTGTTGTTAAGGGTCTTATACGACCTGCTGATATACTTGTCCTATTGGAGGATGAGCAGAGGCCCTAAGGGGAATGTCAGAGGATGCCTTGGTATTCTGATAGAAAGAGAAATAGTTCTGTCTATAGCAGATGGTCTGCAAGCCCCTTACTGAATGTTTAAACCAGGATTAGACTATGTGATGGTTACAGATGTATTTGTTTAAAGCTTGTCTGCTCCAACCCAGACAAAGCTGGAGTGGAGTAGATTTTTAGGGTAGAAGGCAGCACACTGGTGACAGGAGCTGAACTCTCCTTGTACTTCCTGCTGGTTATGTTTCCTTCTGTTCTCCTTTCAGGGAGGATCGCTTTCGACATCAAAGTCCACACTGAGAGTGAAATTTCAGGGAGCTAAGCCCCAGACTGGGGAAACCTGCAACTTTGATGAGCATCTCCTCCGTTCCTTCGTCCTAGTCATTTATAAACATGAATCCGAGACCAGGGAGAAGAGTCAGTGGAAGAAGACTGGAAGAAATTTAAAGAATACTTACAGAAACATTGTAAAATTAATGAATGTTAGAATGATGCTGGATTGAAGTTAAGTGGGATTTTTTATCAGCAATGATAAGGAATATGTAAAGATGGATTGCTAACAGGTGCTAATTTAAAGTTATAATATGTGAAGACGAAAGATTAAGATAAAATTAAAGAGGGAAAGGATTTGCTGAATTGTCTAATTGAACTGGAATGCAAGAAGGGGAGGTGTGGGGAGGTCGGGGAAACAAGTAAATGAAAAATATGAAATGGAAAGACTGATTTGTTTTTAATTGTTTTTATTTTTTTCTTCTTTTTACTTTTTTATTTTATTTTTTCCTAATTTTTGTAATACATTGAAAACTTTAATAAATATCTTAAAAAAATATATAAACATGCGGGGCTCAGGGCAGAATGTGTTTCAGTTTTAGGGTCCTGTTTTATCAGTTAT
This sequence comes from Podarcis tiliguerta, assembly GCF_965153285.1. Lineage (NCBI taxonomy): Eukaryota > Metazoa > Chordata > Lepidosauria > Squamata > Lacertidae > Podarcis > Podarcis tiliguerta. Next base: position 112,778,949 of record NC_139536.1, on the reverse strand, counting down.
TCAGATTTTTTTTATCTATTCGTACATATGAAACATGCAATACTTTCAGGAAATTCTCATCTCAGTGCTGAAGTAAGCAAAAAATAAAATAAAAAACGGAGGCTGGGTTTTTAAAACTTCAAACTCAAATGTGGTCTGGGGTTTTAAAAATCTTACCTATGGAGAACCCCTTTTAGAAAAGCTGGTAAAATTCAAACAGCCCTACAGAGACTCTTGGTGCATGAAATGCACAGGAAACGTCTTCAAACATGAAATGGGGGCGGGGTTTCCCCCCAGCAGTTCACCCAAGGGTTACTTAAAAATTACCTTTTCTCTTATTAATAGCATCCACCATAAAGTTGTTCTGATCCTTTTATTGTACTGCACTAATTAAAAATGCTCTGCAAGAGCTAGTATTGAGCTAATGAAAGGCCAATAAAATGAATTTGCAAATAGCACAGCTCTGTAATCAATTATCGCATTTTTTATTTTTTTGGGGGGGGTAAAGGCACATTCATCTCAAAGAATAAGATGGAGTCATCTGGCTATGAGCAAACTGGATCTCTAAATGTTAATGAGCCCCAGATTTACCACCACTATAGAGAAGGGTTTAATGGGGTGCAAATCTAATGCATAGCACCACTCTGGGCAGGGCTGCAGATCGAGCGATTTGTTCCTTTAAAACCAGCATCTGTAATATTTAAAATTCCTGCGACTTCCATACTGCCAACTTCTGAAGGATGTTACTGAGAACATTAATGAGAGTTGGGTACATAGTAAAAACATCTCATGAAGATATGCCGAAATCATTAATTCAGTTATATTCATAATTCTTTGGTGTTTCCTTTCCATAAGTATGGGCCATTTAGTTTAACTAGCCCTGGAAGCAAATTACAAGGTTTTATGCTGAATGCCTTCTTGCAGCTGCTGAAGACCAAAAGCTCAACCCAGCCCAAGCCTCAACATTCAATAGCTCTGTAGCACTGGGGGATTACATCTTGATATTTTATTAAGGATTTTCTTGTTTTACAGAAGTGTAATGCCTCGTATTCCCCCCCCCCCCATGTAACATTTTTACAAATCCATTTCATTTGTTGAGGCATTAGGGGGAGAAGAAAAAAGAAAGAAAAAAGAAAGGAGGGGTGGAGAGAGGGAAGATGGATGGGGGTGAGGTCGGCTGGCGGTGTTTCTATTATGTTTAAATTATGTAGAGTTTGGTGTCAGCGTTGTTTGTGTTGTTCACTTGTGTTCCTTTGGTGGTGAGAGAGGTTGGGGTTGGCCTAGGGTGTGATTGTTTGCTTGTGATTGGCTGTGGTGATCTTTGTTTTCGTGTGTGAGTGAGGCGGGTGGGTGTTTTGGATCAGGTTAGCCATATTGATTTGTATGCTGTTGGTGGATTATTGTCATTGTCCTGTTGGGCAGTGTATGTGATAAAGGGGAGCCATACCGGGGTGAAGGCGTCTTCTTCTGTTTGTCCCCGTGTCAGTTTCAGTTTATTAGTTAATTTTTCTAGTAGGGCTGTTTCCCATACTATTGGGTACCATTGGTCCATGCTTACTCCTGACAGGTCTCTCCAGTGTCTGGCTATGATGCTTCTGGCTGCTGCGAGTAGGTGGGTTATGAGTTCTTTGTGGTGTAAATGGGCATTGTTGTCTTGGAAGATGTTTAGTAGGGCCAATTCTGGGGTGATGTCTATTACTTGCTTAGTTATTTTACATATTTCTTGTATGGCTGTTGTCCAGAATAGTTGGATTTTACAGACCATTTGCTCCAATATACTCTCCTTTTAGCTTTCTGTACTAAGACCTACCTTTCAGGAACTCTTTTTTACTTTCTTTTTTTTTTTTTTGGTGGGGTGCGTGTAATTTTTATTTTACTTTGATTTCCCTGCAATGAGGAACTTAAGTTTTGCTATCACACTTTTAATCAGATTTTTGTTCTTCACATATCTCTATGATATGTGGATGACATGCAATGCTGCCATTTTACTTTTATTCCAGCAGAAACATCTAAGAGGAAGGGAGAGAATTTAATTCCGTTCTCCCATCCCTCGTAAACTCTTGCACTACTGTCCACACCATTCAGGGCCAGGTTTTCAGGGCACTACAGCATGGAGATGGAAAAAACTGCAGACATAGACTTCCCTCCTTTTCCATTAGCTGCAGTAGCTGCTGGATCAAAAGCCATTCTGTGTGGAACAGCAGAATTGGATTCCACCCATTGTTGTTGTTTAGTCGTTTAGTTGTGTCCGACTCTTCGTGACCCCATGGATCAGAGCACGCCAGGCACTCCTGCCTTCCACTGCCTCCCGCAGTTTGGTCAAACTCATGCTGGTAGCTTCAAGAACACTGTCCAGCCATCTCGTCCTCTGTTGTCCCCTTCTCCTTGTGCCCCCAACTTCAGGGTCTTTTCCAGGGAGTCTTCTGTTCTCATGAGGTGGCCAAAGTATTGGAGCCTCCATTAAAAATGCAAATAAAAAATAATATTCGGCACAGGCAGTGCTGTTCTCATGCAGGCATGGACTCACTCTGCTCTAAGGGACTACAATCAATCCTGTGCCAAAAACACCCATGAAAGGAAAGTTAGGATGCAGCCCAATGTTCTGCATGTTGTGGAAATTTATAACTTCAGTGCTATAGTAATTCCTAAGCCGACATCCCCAGTTTGTTTGCACTTCAGTCTCAGTGACGTCTGTGCTGGCTTGGACATGTCCACAGAATGGTAGATGGCAGGATTCCCAAAGATATGCTCTATGGGCAACTGCTTCAGGCACTAGACATGTTGCGGGACCAACTCTATTATTATTATTATTAATTTATTATTAATACCCCACCCTCCCTGGCCAAAACCGGGCTCAGAGCGGCTAACATCAAATGTATAACACATTAACATAAAGTCAGGCAATCAATTAAAATACATCCTAAAATCAGATCAGGATCAGAACAAATCCCAGCCTCTCCCCCAAACCCCAAACTGATTCAGATGTCAACTATGGCCTTGAAAGAACTGTGCTTGGAGTTCCAAAAACTTATGTCAAGGTTTAAAATAAATTGCTTTCTCCAGTTGATTGTGTTATTGGGTGGAACTGAGTAGAATCTTGTATTCAATAACCATAATTGGAGAAAGAGTTTGCCAACAACCTTAAAATAATGAACCCCCTGGACCCAGGCTGCTTCATTCCTCCACATTTATCTTTGCTTCTCGCAGAAGTGCTCCCATAAGGATACAAAATGGACACGTGCAGTCTCGTCAACTCCTTAAATTTCGTTAAGATCATGTTCCTTTAAAATCTCCCCACAAGTCAAGCGGAGTTGAGAAAACTCAAAATTGCTTACGCTCCAGTCTCACACTATTCCTCGCGGACCACTTTCCCCATTAAACTCTTCTTCCCAAAGTGGAATTTTTATAGTGATAATAGCAAGGTTAAATTAATCAGCTAATGATGTCCCTAAAGATCATTTGCTGCTGCTTCAGATCTACACCTGGCTTTCTTTACTTATCTGTTATTGCTTTCTTCACTAAATTGGTTTCTTGGGCTGTTCTTTCTTTGTTCCCCACATTTCTCTGCTTTGGCAGCACACGAAGAGCCAAACTTTATGTGACAACAGGCTTGATGTAATCTTATCTCCAAGTTTCACTATTAACTTTTTAAAAAACACAAACACACAAAAGCCCACCTTTGTGGGTTCGAGGATCCGACCCCCGCGATGTGGAATGAATACACAAGGACACGTGATATAAGGTTTATGGGCAGGAAAGGCCACAACATTATTGATTACAGCAGTGAAAAGGTATTGGCTTAGGCATTGGATGTCCACAACAAAGGGGGTTTATTCACCAGTAGGTAGAGCCTGTTGATGCCAATCCAACTATAGGCTCTCCCCTGATGTCACCGAGGGTCGTGCCATGGCCTCCCGCCAAGCAGGCATCGGACAGAATACACGACCGCCAGATTCCTTTAACGGAATACCCAAAAATTGAAGGCATAGGCGATGGCCACACCTAGCCCTTCGACACACCACAACACATTATTCCAATGCCTAACCTACCCACCAATACCACAAAAAAAGTTGTGACGATTGCTACGAGGTAGGCGAAAAAACCAAAAAGCCTAATGCCAAATGGAAAAATTCCTACCAGGCCACCCGGATAACCAGGGCGACCAACCTAAGGTCCATAGCAAGGCCAGGAAAAAATGTAGACCCTGAGCTAAAGGGAGTGGAGGGCGGGTGACTCGCGACGGGACGACGATCGACGAAGAGTGAGGCCGGGGGAGGGCTGGCCCCCAGCATATATGCTGCAGGACACGCCTCCTCAGCGGCACCTGGTTGGGTGCCCGCCAATGGGCATGGGCGCCAGCCAGGTAAGAGAGAAGGCAGGGGGCTATCGCCCCCTGCTAGGGGGCGGGGCTCGGGCTCCCGCCCACAACCACTCCCCTCTCTTCCAGGGAGGAGAGTCTTTAATAATTGTAGCCACAGTAGGTGGGTGTGGGGGTTGACTGATTCCGCTGCTCCATTATTCCATTGGCTTCTCCTTACTGTCTGCCCTCACTACCAGCACTACCTCACAACTGAGAAAGTACCTTTGATTGTGTTCAGAGAAATTCTATAGGTTCTGAATCTGCATTCGCAACCTATGAAAAAGTACCGCTCAGCTGTCATTACTTATTGCCAGACAGATTTCCTTGCAAAACACTTTAAATTACGGTGCCAATTGGATTTCGGTTTTATTTTAAAGAGTCCTAGAACTGGCACATGAAATAAACTGGAAATTTAATGCTGTAATTTCTTGCCAAGTGGAGTGGAAAAAGTCTTTGCCACATTTCTGCACCTGATCAGAAATTTACAAAAGATACTCACCACTTGGTAAGACAGTTGAGATGCCTGGATGACTAAATTGCTACCTGCACGTAGGTAACTTACCACGTGGTAAATGGTAACTCAAGATGGGCTACAGATTTGTTTATATTGAAATTACTTTGAACTGACATCAAATCAACAAGGATGGCAAGATGGTATAGGGGGCAGATGGTTGATTTTCCTCTTGCTTTATTGAAAATGAACTCATTCATTCAACCACCATCCACTTTCCATCTTGCCATGTGTTTAGCTGATTTTGCACATCATGAAAGTGGCCCCAGGACTATAGAATATGGTTAGGTGAAAATATTCTGACACAGTGAAAATATAGACACAATTCCACACACAGCCCCTTTGAACGGTTCTGTGAGAACAAATGGTGAAAAGATGCCATAATTTTACAAGTGAATGGGAAGAAAAAGCCAGAACATATCCTGGCAACATGTTTAAGAAGTTGATTTATGTCTCATGCTGAGCCTTACACCTGCAGTTCAAGCAAAACCCAACTTTGCCGCCCCACAGAGTCTACTTTATTAGGTATGAAGGAGTCACAAGAAGCCATGTAATTAAAACTGTAATTAACTGGAAAGAGAAAGTGCCACCTGAGTTTTGAGAGGCTGTCAATTTTATTTGCCTTACAGCTCTCCTTCTGGTTCTTTTCTCTGTGTGGGCTTATTTTGTTCTTAAATCTAATCCTCCTTGCCCATTCCCCATTTACCCCAAATATTCAGTGTATATTCTCATCAGCATCATTAAGCAGAACAAGTAATCTACATGGGAATCTATGTTATTTAAATATCATTCATTCAAAACTCAAACTTAATTCTGTCCCTCATATTATGTCAAATGCAACCTCCCTTGATCTTAGCCTTTGATTACCAGAGTGCTGTATATATTTTATAGTTATGCGTTCAAAATGTGGAATCAATCCACATTCTTAAGGCAATGTTGACAATCTTTTATGACTGGAAATATGGAGGTGATACTGGTCACCCAGTAGTCTTTATGTATTCAGGTGTCTGTCTCTATATTTAAGGGGCATTCTGGCATGGTGCAGACATTTTCTGAAACCCATGTATGATCTATTGTACACTGTTAGCTTAGCCTTGGTAATCGTATATAACATTAAATATTGTCAAACAACATTTCTCAAAAGAAGCCTCTGAATTTGGAGAACCCAAGTTCTGAGGAATCAGAAGTCTTCAACTTACATTGAGAAAAAGTATGCCTTCCAAGTTTTTGGTAGTGCTACTAAAAGTGTATCAGTTCCAGGTTGCTAATATAAGTTGAAGTGGAAACTGTTCCCTCCAGAAGTAGAAATGACCAATATTAATGGGAATAAATCTATATAGTAGCTTCTTTTAACACTGTCCAGGATCAGTGAGCATTTGTGTGTGTGTGTGTACATACACACGCACACTGAGATAAATAAATAGATATATGTATAGATATATAGTACAATATGTTCATTGACAAATTGCATGCAGAAGATGCATTCCATAGCAAGATGATTTGCCTGCTAAGAGCAATGGAGTAGACAATGGACCAGGCTCTCGGCTGGTGTAAATCAGCACAGCTCTGAGAAAATAGAAACTGACACACCCCAGCTGGGGATCTGTAGCAAAATTGTCAAGAACATCATCACCTGGTAATGCAAAAGGTGTTCCTGCTGGTTGTGTTTGCAGCTGCCCAGTTATTCAACTTGGTTCTCATTTCACCTGCAACATTTCCTTTCGGTCTGAAAGCAGAGGATGAGGAACATTAACACCATCTAGATACAATGCTAATTATTTGAAACAAATACAATGAAGCAGATTATACACCCCCCCCCCCGCACCAAAGAGCTCTAATATGTGAGTTAATATAGTTTATTCTTTAGCTGCTTAAATTGCTCTCTCCTCACCTCATATAGAAAGCAGTCTCATTCTAATACATTCTCCTGGAACTAAGTTCTACAAATGTTCATTTGAATAAGGGTACTTTAACAAATAGGGACGTAATGGCGCTGTGGGTTAAACCACAGAGCCTAGGGCTTGCCGATCAGAAGGTTGGCGGTTCGAATCCCCTTGACGGGGTGGGCTCCCGTTGCTCAGTCCCTGCTCCTGCCAACCTAGCAGTTCGAAAGCATCTCAAAGTGCAAGTAGATAAATAGGTACTGCTCTGGCGGGAAGGTAAACGGCATTTACGTGCGCTGCTCTGGTTCGCCAGAAGCAGCTTAGTCATGATGGCCACATGACCCGGAAGCTGTACGCCGGCTCTCTCGGCCAATAAAGCGAGATGAGCACCACAACCCCAGAGTCGGTTACGACTGGACCTAATGGTCAGGGGTCCCTTTAGCTTTTACTTTAACAAATACTATTGTTTTAAAAATCAGCACCCGGCAACAGGACATTATAGCAAAAATACTGCAACAATACGCTTCTTGCAAAGTGATCAGGGTCAAAGTGTTATTATCATTGCTAAGGTGTTTTTTATTTTTTGTTTAAAGGAACACACACACACCATATTCAGCACAGACCACAAAGAACTGGCTATTATGTGAATACAAGAGGAAAAAACAACAGAATAAGATAAGATTCTAGTTCAGTTCACATGTGTATTTTTCTTGAAGGGACAAATACTCATTTTCACTGAGAAGATGGAAATTTAAAAACAGTGGGTTTTTTATTGCGTAGTCTTGTAGGTCTTAGTCTGCCGTTCCTGATCAAAGCTGTGATCTTCCAGTTTGTGTCATTGGCTGGTTGACCACAATAAACACACGACTACTGTTACCTGGTGGAAAAGGGCTCTGCAAGGCAAGCTGTGACACAAGGCCAGAGAGGCCAACTTGCACCCAAGATTGAGAGAGCCTGGCGTGCACTGTGGGCGTTTAATGCCATGTGTTGTGTGTGTGACATCATGCATGCATCATGGCATCATCAGGAGCAGGCTGAGTCCAGAGCCCACCACAACGTGGCTTCAATGGCTGTTGGCTCCTTCTGTCTCATGCTCAGGAGGAGCTGGTTATTGAAACCACACCATGCTCAGCTCCATGCTCGGTCTTCATCTCCCCTCAACACTGATGGGGCCTGGCCTCCTCTATAAGGATATTGGGTAGGGTGCGAAGACCCATTGGGTGGGTCAGCTCCATAGAGTTGACACCCCTGGAAAAGGCATTGCTTGTGGACACCTGTACTGACACCTGTCAGCCTAATTTGCAGGACTCCCCAATTTTTTTTACAAGTGAAGAATCAGAGGAATCAGGCCTTTATGTGGCCCTGTGAATTGGCCACTTTCCACGTTACCTCAGGTACGTGTCCTCTTCTCTACCACATAAAGAAGGTTGCTGGGTTTGGTGGGGAGGAACCTTTGGGCCTCCAGATACTGTGGAACTGCAACTCTCACCAGCTATCCTTGCTAGGGCTGATGGGAATTACAGTTCAGCAAATCTGGAGGGCCAAAGTTTCTGCACTTCCTGGTGTACACCAAACCTGTTTTAAAGTGCCTAGATGTATTGGATAAAATGCAAATATAAATACTTTAGGTGGCAATCCACTACCAATCCACACTGAAAATCATAGAACCCCAGAATTACCTAGAAGTAATCCCCATAGAGGGGATGTGGGTGGCGCTGTGGGTAAAGCCTCAGCGCCTAGGACTTGCCGATCGTCAGGTCGGCGGTTCGAATCCCCGCGGCGGGGTGCGCTCCCGTTGCTCGGTCCCAGCGCCTGCCAACCTAGCAGTTCGAAAGGACCCCTAAGTGCAAGTAGATAAATAGGTACCGCTTACTAGCAGGAAGGAAAACGGTGTTTCCGTGTGCTGTGCTGGCTCACCAGATGCAGCTTGTCACGCTGGCCACGTGACCCAGAAGTGTCTTCGGACAGCGCTGGCCCCCGGCCTCTTAAGTGAGATGGGCGCACAACCCCAGAGTCGGACACGACTGGCCCGTACAGGCAGGGGTACCTTTACCTTTACCTTTAATCCCCATAGAAGTAAGCGAGATGAGCGCCGCAACCCCAGAGTCGTTCGCAACTGGACTTAACTGTCAGGAGTCCTTTACTTTACCTTTTTAAGCCCCATTGAACTTAGTAGGACTTACTGCTGAGTAGAACTGCATAGGATCGTGCTGTTTAACACCCATTGATTTATATAAGAAATATTTAAGCATACACTTAACCCTTTCATTGAAATTAACATGGTCTAGATGTGCTTAACATTGGTTGAGTCACATCCGTTAAATTATAAGGAGCAAACAAACAGTGAGCTAAACTAAAACCTAAAACCAAATGCTTATTTTGCAGAGACTCAAGATAATAGCGTTAACCTTTTCCCCTTATCGATTTACCAGATGACAGAAAGCATCAGTTTAAAATCTCAACCCTGGAGAAAGGAAGCTATAATTCTTACAATTCATTTTCCTTTCATGTAGTTCATTTGTATCTGCCTTTGTAAACGTTATTCGTTTGCAGTTGCCCCCACTTTCGCAAACAGGCCTCTTAATTGCAAGATTGCTGGTTCCTGGAATCTTTTAACATTAGGGGAGATCTCTGCATCAGCGTATAATTTCGGAAAGTCAGCTAGAGGTATCCACAGCACATAACGTGCAGGGCTACGCTTCTTATTGAGGTACAAGTCAGCAGGGCAACTCCCTGACCATCTGTGTTCTATAAATTACAGTAACACTGGCACATGCTGCTACTAAATCACCAATGAACAGGCTTTACCTTGTGACACACTACATGAACCCTGTTGGATATTCCAATAAACTTCCATAAAGCATCTGATATAAACTCAGGATTATGTTTCCTTCAGGGGTTGGGAAACTTACATTATTCTTTCCTTGTGGGAACGTCGAGTACTTACCATGTCAAAAATGTGCGCATTGGTACATTACCTGTTTCCAAATTAGTGACTTGCACCATATTCTTAGGCTGCTATCCACAAACAGGTTGAGGCTGAGGTAATTTTGTTTCAAACAATTGGCACTTCAACCCCTCCCCCCAATGGAGATTCAGTGGAACATGTTTCCAAATTATAACCGTGCATAGGTTTTCCCCATTAAAATGGATTAAAACAGCTCAAATTCAGGGAGTTTATCATTTTTTAAAAATTGGTAGGACTTTTAGCTATTATTGCGGTAGTCCAGGAATCCACACATATGTGATTGTTTTATTCATCTCATATAAAAATATTAATATTAGTAGCAGCAGGAGTACAGTGGTACCTTGGGTTAAGTACTTAATTCATTCCGGAGGTCCGTTCTTAACCTGAAACTGTTCTTATCCTGAAGCACCGCTTTAGCTAATGGGGCCTCCTGCTGCCGCCGCACCATCGGAGCACGATTTCTGTTCTTATCCTGAAGCAAAGTTCTTAACCTGAATCACTATTTCTGGGTTAGCAGAGTGTGTAACCTGAAGCGTATGTAACCCGAGGTACCACTGTATTAGTACCCAAGGCAGGGCGCAACAATAACATACAATATTCATTCACTACGTCTTCCACCTCACAGATCAATATTACAATATTAAAATCAATTAAAAATTTTACTTTTCTAGCAGATAATATGGGGAATTTCTTAAAGCTATGAGGTTTATATTGTCCACTTCAGAATACGATGAACAAGTGTCTGATTTCTCTTACGCTAGAGAAAAAGAAAAGCATATGCAGGCAGTTTTCTGCAAAAGATTCAGAATAAACTTTAAAAAGTGCTACCTCTGGTTACAGAGGAGACTTTGCTGTATGCTTGTCTTTGATATATTTCTTTTATTTCCGATATAGTTATAGCAATGATGAGTATTGGCTCCAAACCTTAATGAGTCCTAAACTACAAGTGCACAACACCCCTTCAAAGAAGACCCATGTCTTTTCCACCAGCCTCTCATGACTAGCACATGGCAAGAAGAAACAGAAGTGGTAAATTTGGATGAAAATGGTTCTCATAAAGATTTCAAGAGTTCTTTAAAAAAACAACCCCAAAACTAGAGTCAAGATGTTTAGGAGAGTCTTAGACTCTGTGTGCTGTATATGGAAATAATAAACACACATCCTGTAAACCAAAATTACAAGAAGAATATGACTAATCAAACATCTGAAATGCTATTGCTGCTGGTTTGTATGTCTGCTTGTTAAAATAGCAGATATTTCATCTTGAACATACACTCCGAACATGACCGATTGCAGATATAACTTTCAGCAACTTTAAAACACCTAATCCAGTTCTTTAATTAATACAGTCTATTCTGAAACTTGAGGGATTTATTGGTGCTGGCAGAAACATTTGAAAATAACTTCAGGAAGTTCATGACATACCATGTATCTCAAGGGAATCCATTCATTTTCCTACATATTTTTTCTTTGCCACCATCAATAAATTCATTCAGAGGTTTAAATATACTAAGCTAGAAGGCAGTTAAAACGCTGTTGGAAATTTTCAATAGTATGATTTAAGAGAATATAAATATGGACAAAGAGATTCGCTGTATTATTATTTGTTTTATAAATTTATATTTAAATATGTCTAGAATGGCTGAAGGAGACTCTCAAGTTCTCAAAGAAAAACCAAACCAAGAGATACCCAGAAGAACTATGTTTTTGTGTGTTGATGTAGATATACCCATACTGATAATGAATTGCTCCTACGGTCATTTAGAAATAAGCCAAGCGCTAAGGATTCTGGAATTGGTTGTGCCAGCACATTAGGATGGAGGGGGGGGTGTGCTGTCCCATTTTCCTGCCTAAGGCAAAATGGGAAGGTGTTCCCCGGACCCGTGCTGTGCCCCCCTGCTGCCCCCGCCAAAGCCTTAGGCTCACATGGCTGAGGTCCAGCGCTGAGGGCCTTCTGGCGGTTCCCTCACTGTGAGAAGTGAAGTTACAGGGAACCAGACAGAGGGCCTTCTTGGTAGTGGTGCCCGCCCTGTGGAATACCCTTCCATCAGGAAATAAACAACTATCTGACGTTTAGAAGACATCTGAAGGCAGCCCTCTTTAGGGAAGTTTTTAATGACTGATGTTTTAATGTATTTTTCATCTTTTGTTGGAAGCAGCCCAGAGGCTGGGGAAACCCAGCCAGATGGGTAGGGTAGAAATAATAAGCTATTATTATTAGGCTTCCAGGTTTTGGTGAGATCTTGTGAGAGCTCCGTGAGATTGCGCAGACCTTCAGAAGCCTCACACAACCTTCCTTGGACCCTGGTAAGGGAGACACTCTGCCTCACTTACACAGGTCTCAGGAAGGTCGTGCAAAGCCTCTTTGGGTATCTTGCAAGATCTCATCGGAACTCGGAAGCCACTGCAGTTGCTTCTCCTTCCTTCTCTGGTGGTGTTGGGCACCCACAGAAGCACCCCTTGGATTCTGTCACCTGAGGCGTCTGCCTCAGTCTGCCTCATGGACTGGCTGGCCCTGATTAGGATGTTGGACATTACAAAAACATGACATTATTCCGGCATTATATTGATGCCCAGATGCAGGGCACATGTGAGGAACATGGTGAATGGCCAAGACATTTCACTAGGAAGTTGGGTTTGAGGAAAGATTCGTACAGAATTGTTGACAAGGTAATAATATAATTATATTTGTCATGGACATTCACTGTACAAAAAATGTGGCAGACACAGTTAAAACATATTGATGGGTAAGAGTAGACAATGCTATCATGTGGTCATGTCTCGTTCACACCTTTGTGATATAGGAGGGCCTTTTGGTTATGGAGAAATGGTAATGACCGCTCCCCACATTAAACGGGGGGCACCCTTTGCGTGGTTGTGCGCAGCCCCTGGACCCTGTGCTGCTCCATTAGCACAGGCTTGGCTTCACCTCCCCCCAGGTGGGATACCTGGAGGTCTCCGCCTACCTCAGTCAGTTGTCCAATCCCACCTGGGGGAAGTGTTGCCAAGGTGACCAGGCTAGGTAGGGGGAGGGACTACCTGCCCACACAATAGAGGGACGATCTTACCTGGGAATCTTCAGTTGGCTCCAGAGCTTCTCCCACCCTACCCACCCTCAGTTAAGACTTATTTTGCAGGTTAACCTTTTCTCCACAGGTACGCGGGCACTGCTACGTCAAGGTTTCTGTTGAAGGGCCGGAAAGGAATTCCCCTGCATTGGCAGGTTTTGCCTTTCCCGTAGCAAAACATCACAACTTTGGCAGTATCAGGCCTTGGGCAGAATCCTTTAGTCTATCTTCCCTAAGGGGACCCACGCTCCTCTCCTCTTTGCGGCGGCGATACCAGGGCTCCCCGTTAAAGGGTTTTTTGCGGGGAGGCTTTGACTGTACGCCGAGAGGTCGTCACTGCTCTCCCCTGCGACGGGGGCGGCTCTCTCTGCTTGAACATATGTTCTCCAGAGCCGCCCCCCCCCCCCGCATAACCCTGATGTTCCCCAGCTCCCTGGCTGGGGACTGGAAGGGATAAACGCCCCATGCCTGAGCCAAGGTCTACCCACATCTGAGATATAATAAAGTTGTGGCCAATTTTAATCCCATAGCACGTTGCCTTGAGTTGTTATTCCACATGAGGGGGGGTGCCCAGGGTTTGGGGGACTCCGCCTGTCCACGCAAAACACACACACACTGACTTTTCTTGCTCAAAGTCACCTTTTACAGCAGGAAATGAAATAATCCACTGTCAGTACTGTCAACTGAAAGAACATAGAATCTTCCAAAGCTGACATAAAGAGGTTTTGGTAGTACAGAGGTACTGTGCCATTTTGAACATTTGTAGCGCTGTGGGTAAAACCTCAGCGCCTAGGACTTGCCGATCGCATGGTCGGCGGTTCGAATCCCCGCAGCGGGGTGCGCTCCCGTCTTTCGGTCCCAGCGCCTGCCAACCTAGCAGTTCGAAAGCACCCCCGGGTGCAAGTAGATAAATAGGGACCGCTTGCCAGCGGGAAGGTAAACGGCGTTTCCGTGTGCTGCGCTGGCTCTCCAGATGCAGCTTGTCACACTGGCCACGTGACCCGGAAGTGTCTGCGGACAGCGCTGGCTCTCGGCCTCTAGAGTGAGATGAGCGCACAACCCTAGAGTCTGGCAAGACTGGCCCGTACGAGCAGGGGTACCTTTACCTTACCTTACTAGCTATAATTGTAGCCAACTTTTTTTGGTTTATTTTTTTGAGTGGCTAAATGAATACTGATCAAGCTGTGTTTGGAGATCTACTGATAGAGGGAAGTTCTGTATAGCACCACTTAATATTTTATGATGCATTCTACCTGCAATACGGTGGTAGTTGTCGTTTTAAAGACTTAGTGGTGAGAGGCATGCTGTAAAAACAAAAACAAATGTACAACTCCTTTTATTTTATTTTCTAGAATAGCACAGTGCAAGAAGAGGGTCAGATTCTCTTACGCCTCCGGCAAAATTGTACCTCAAGGAAGGAGAAATTCTAGGAAGACCAAAGAGCTCATCTGATAAGTTAACTGCTCTCCGTTGAACTTTGCCTTCTGTCTTGTTGTACTATTCACGTGAATGACTGAAGTGTACATCTGCCAACCACACCAGTGAAAGGTGGCAAAAAATGGCCGGTGCAGGAAAAAGGAAGAGTGGTTTCTTACAGAACTGAGGTGATGAGCTTGTGATGAAGGGAATGCAGCGACTACTTCATTCACACTCACAGTGCTATATAAACAACACTAGCAATACACACCATTGTTATGATTAGCTTTCCAGACAACCAGTGGTTTGTGGAATGAATGTACCTGTTTCTTTTGTGCACAGTCCAATCTGAAGCTTGAGAAGAAGAAGAAGAAGAAGAAGAAGAAGAAGAAGAAGAAGAAGAAGAAGAAGAAGAAGAGTTTGGATTTGATATCCCGCCTTTCACTCCCCTTCAGGAGTCTCAAAGCAGCTAACATTCTCCTTTTCTCTTCCTCCCCCACCACAAACACTCTGTGAGGTGAGTGGGGCTGAGAGACTTCAGAGAAGTGTGACTGGCCCAAGGTCACCCAGCAGCTGCATGTGGAGGAGCGGAGACGCGAACCCGGTTCCCCAGATTACGAGACTACCGCTCTTAACCACTACACCACACTGGCTCTAAGCACATTTTCTAAGCACCGAATCCACCATATTTTATGTAACATCTCCCCCAGAGAGTGCATTCACTGTGGTCCCATTCACATGCTTACTCATGTTGCAGAACATTCATGCTGAAGGAGTGAGGCAGCGCTTTTGTCCTAGTCCAATATTACATCCCCACCACCATGTCACCTCGACCTTCACAGGTTCAGCACTGAGTTGCTCACCCTACTAGGCTATTGCAATCTCTTCATAGGGCCAAGTCTTCTTCAACTTTTTTTTTTTGAATTTGCATTTTATTTATTTGTTAACATTCTTATATTACATCAATAAACGTCGTCATATTACATTACAGGGACGCGGGTGGCACTGTGGGTTAAACCACAGAGCCTAGGACTTGCCGATCAGAAGGTCGGCGGTTCTAATCCCTGCAACGGGGTGAGCTCCCGTTGCTCGGTCCCTGCTCCTGCCAACCTAGCAGTTCGAAAGCACGTCAAAGTGCAAGTAGATAAATAGGTACCGCTCCAGCGGGAAGGTAAACGGCGTTTCCGTGTGCTGGTCTGGTTCGCCGGAAGCGGCTTAGACCTGCTGGCTACATGACCTGGAAGCTGTACGCCGGCTCCCTCGGCCAATAAAGCGAGATGAGCGCCGCAACCCCAGAGTCAGTCATGACTCGACCTAATGGTCAGGGGTCCCTTTACCTTTACCTATTACATTACAGGACTTACTATAATATAATTTCCAACTTGTATACAAAAATTATATACAAATTTTATATACCTAGAAAGAAAATGAAACAAAAAGAAAGAACAAAGAAAAAACAAAAATAATTTTCCCCTCAAAATTATATACATACCAACACACTAGATTTCCTGTCTATCCCATTGTATATTCCTTTTTTACAAAAGAATGTACTCTTATTATTGTATATTTCTTTACATTTTATCTAATACATTCCTATATCAATTTGTGCTCTTAGTCTTATTCTCAACTCAATCTCACTCCAACGTCAATCAAATGCTAGCATAGAGAGTGAACCTGTACTGTATTTTTGAACATATGTTTTATATCTATCCTACTTTTTCATAAATTTTTGTTTTGAATTGCCTCTCAGGGTATTTGTTAACTGCGCTATTTCAGCAAATTCTTGCAGCTTGTAATGCCAGTCCATTATTGTCGGGGTTTCTTCTTCCTTCCACCCCTTTGCCACCAAAGTCTGAGCTGCGGCCGTTGCATATAAGAACACCTCCCCAAAGGCCTTCTTCAACTTTTGTGGGAGACTCCACCAATGAGTGAATGAAGAGGGTTTCCAGGAATGCATTTCTTCGTTATCTGCAGGTTTATGGGTAATATAAGGATAAAGTAAGGGAAGGGGAATCAAGGTGTTGGAACACCCACTAATTAAACAAATTCTTAAAGCCATCATCCAGTAGGTGCAGAATGCAGCGGCGAGACTCCTTACGGGGTCCTTGCCGTGGGATCACATTCACTCAGTGCTATACCAGCTGCACTGGTTCCTGGTGGAGTACACGATCAGGTTTAAGGTCTGGTTTTAACCTTTAAAGCCCTACATGGCCTAGGACCCTCGTACCTATGGGACCACCTCTCCTGGTATGCCCCACAGAGGAGCTTACGGTCTGCAAATAACAACAAGATCCTGGGCCCCAGAGAGATTAGACTGGCCTCAACCAGAGCCAGGGCCTTTTCGGCTGTGGCCCCGGCCTAGCGGAACACTCTCTCACAAGAAACTAGGGCCCTGTGGGATTTGACATCTTTCCACAGGGCCTGCAAGACAGAGCTGTTCCGCCAGGCCTTTGGTCAGGGTTCAGTCTGACTCATTTTCTCCTTGAACAAGCAGGAAGGAGGTTCCCAGTCCGCTCACAGGTGCTTATAATATCAGTGGAAATAGTTGATAACTGCCTTCAGTTTTAACCTGAAGATTGCCACTTGTCCAGTTTTAATTTTAATTTGTTTGAATTAATTGTGGGATGTATCTTAATTTATTGATCGCTTGTTTTTATGCATTGTCTTACTTGTATGATGTTAGCCGCTCTGAGCCTGGCTTTAGCAGGGGAGGGCGGGATATAAATAAAATTTATTATTTATTTATTATTATTATTATTATCCTAAGCACCAAGTGTCCACCACATAATTTTACCTACAGTACAGCGGCAAGAATTGGTTATTGGTTGGGACTGGTTTCTGCAGAGAAACTTCTAATAATAATAATGTTAGGGAGCCAATAAACTTACTCTTAATGCAGCCCTTATTTCCAGGGAGTCTGGGATGCGAGTGCTGATGATGCTCTTCTTTGGCACTGCTGCTCTTTATAACAGCTCCAACACAGGGAGTTCTGAAAATGTTTCCATATACAGTGGTACCTTGGGTTACACACACTTTAGGTTACAGACGCTTCAGGTTACAGACTCTGCTAACCCAGAAATAGTACCTCGGGTTAAGAACTTTGCTTCAGGATGAGAACAGAAATCGCGTGGCAGTGGCCACGGGAGGCCCCATTGGCTAAAGTGGTACCTCAGGTTAAGAACAGTTTCAGGTTAAGAACAGACCTCCAGAACGAATGAAGTTCTTAACCCGAGGTACCACCACTGTACTGCATTGCTCATAAGCTTTTCCTGCTGCAGTAGTTGATGGTCATGGGACCTCTGCTTTCTGTAATAGGTGATTACTACTTTGTATTTTATCTATTCCGATTCTTCACAAATGTTTATTGGGTTCATGCTACTCTGCAAATCCATCCTTCCTGCCAGTGTGTCTGCAATGAAGCCTCACTCGTCCCCCTTCCTAGGAAAAGACTCAGCTGTTGGGATGTCAGATGAATACTGCTGTCATACCAGGCCGTTCATGAATGGTGCTGCTCGTCTGCTTTCCATTTCAGCAGTTACTGTAGCTTCGTAAGGAGAGCGCAAAATATAGTTTGAAGCTCAACATCATAAAAAAGAAGATCATGGCCACTGGTCCCATCACCTCCTGGCAAATAGAAGGGGAAGAAATGGAGGCAGTGAGAGATTTTACTTTCTTGGGCTCCATGATCACTGCAGATGGTGACAGCAGCCACGAAATTAAGAGACGCCTGCTTCTTGGGACGAAAGCAATGACAAACCTAGACAGCATCTTAAAAAGCAGAGACATCACCTTGCCAACAAACGTCCCTATAGTTAAAGCTATGGTTTTCCCAGTAGTGATGTATGGAAGTGAGAGCTGGACCATAAAGAAGGCTGATGGCCGAAGAATTGATGCTTTTGAATTATGGTGCTGGAGGAGACTCTTGAGAGTCCCATGGACTGCAAGAAGATCAAACATGTCAATTCTTAAGGAAATCAGCCCTGAGTGCTCACTGGAAGGACAGATCCTGAAGCTGAGACTCCAATACTTTGGCCACCTCATGAGAAGAGAAGACTCCCTTGAAAAGACCCTGATGTTGGGAAAGATGGAGGGCACAAGGAGAAGGGGACGACGGAGGATGAGATGGTTGGACAGTGTTCTCGAAGCTACCAGCATGAGTTTGACCAAACTGTGGGAGGCAGTGGAAGACAGGAGTGCCTGGCGTGCTCTGGTCCATGGGGTCACAAAGAGTCGGACACGACTAAACGACTAAACAACAACAACAAAAGTAGCTTCGTAAGATCAGTCCTCTTGCTGTGATGTAGCAGATTACTTGGTTAACAGTTTGTGAACCCAGACATATCACAAACCACAGTTTGCACAAACTGTGGCTTGCAAACCGACTTCAAATCATGAACTGATGCGCTGGTTTGGCAGTCCCTCACAAACCATGGTTCGTAAGATGGTGTAGGTTCCAGCCCTGAACCATGGGGTTCGGCACTGCCTAACGGCAACCTTTGTCTTTGGGAGATTTTCCTGTTAATAATATATATATCTGAACAAAATAAAAGCAAATACATAAAAGGAACCCCAGAAGAGGGGCAGAGAATTGGCTGTTGGAGCAACATAATGAAAAGAGCACCTGTCCTCCATAAAACCTTCAAATGCAGAGGTTTTAAAAATTATATTTCTATTTCAGCTTTATGTCCAAGGAGATGTACTACTTTCAGTGCACCTTGGCTATTGACACTTCAGAGTGAAACAAAATTGGCAGTGAATGAACCTAAAAATGCTATCAAAAGTGAAAAAGGACAATGAAAATGAAGAACCCTAAATGCATAGTCTTTGCTCTGAACCTTTTACTGATAGAAAACATCTAATTCCCTCAAACCACTTCCCGAAAAGCAAAGCTTTAGGTAGAGAAAGAGCAGCCCAACTATGTAACATTCATTTCTCTTTTTTTGCTTTGATGCCAAGAACAAAGGAGCAATTCTGTTCCAGCATTTTGAAAGGTCAAAAAATAGACATTGTCTCCCTTTCTCTATTTTACTCTGCTCTGGGATCAATGAGTTCTCAATACTACTGATATAAAATGTTTTTATCCATTTATAAATTTGTGTGTATTATATTTATTATTGCGGGCGCCCCGGGGAGGACATGATATGCGCATGCTTGTATAGTAAACACATATGCATGTGCTGTGTACTTCCTTATGGTACTGTCTACATTTCCCATTTGGCTTTTGTTCCAGTTGAGGTATGCAGATTATTGGTGCAGAATAAACCTGTGTAAATTGGGGGGGCGGGGGGCGGAGAATGCAAGAAACTGCCTATCGGTAAAAATCTTGACCATAGCCTTAAATTTCCTAATGTAGAAGTTCTAAATTTGTAGTCAAATGACTTTCAAGAAATCCTGTTCTTGGGCTCCACAGTTTTTGACCTAACTCCCTTTTGCCCACATCTTTCCTTCCTTCCTTTCTTTAAATTTAACAACTGCTCTCCTGTACATAGCAGGAAGACTTGGAGGTGATAGGAAGTTACCTGTTTAATTTATGTACCGTATTTTTCGCTCTATAGGACGCAATCGACCATAGGACGCACCTTGTTTTAGAGGGGGAGAACAATAAAAATTTTTTCTCCCCCTCTCTGCTCAGCGCCCCTTCACCAAAGCAGCAGGAGAAACGGAGCCTCTTCCATTTCTCCTCCAGCTTCGCTGAAGGGGCGCTGCGCAGCTCTCCCTCTCTGCTGGAGCCAGGAGAGTCTTGCTCTCCCGGCTTCAGCGAAAGGAACCCGAAGCGTTTGGAGCGCAGCGCGAGGTCCCGCTGCACTCCAAAGGCTTCAGGCGGCTATCCCCGAAGCCTGGAGAGTGAGAAGGGTCAGTGCGCACCGACCTCTCTCGCTCTCCAGGCTTCAAGAATAGCTGCCTGAAGCCTCTGGAGCGCAGAGGGAGCGCCCCCTCTGCGCTCCAGAGGCTTCACGTTGCTTTGACTGAAGCCAAGGAGCCTGCATTCGCTCCATAGGACGCACAAACATTTCCCCTTAATTTTTGGAGGGGAAAAAGTGCGTCCTATAGAGTGAAAAATACGGTACATCAGACAATTCTTTAAAAGCACAGGAGTGGGATCTATGAAAATGTGTCGCCCCCTACTCATTCAGAGACTCAAAAGGAGGCAGACATTTCTAATACTGTTTATCCCACAGCTGAAATCCACTGTGATCAGAGCCCTGCTGATCAGGCTTTTGATATATCTGCGATGCAGAAATAGTTCCTGTGTTCTGGGCTATGGGCAATTTTAACGGAATCAAGCCCAGAGAGCAAGGCAGGCTCTTCTTCTCTGTCAGGGGCTCCACTCAGGCTGGGCCTGTGCCCTGCGGAATATCCACCAAGCAGTTAAATACTTGGAATACTTGGATTTAATTCTCCCAATTTAGTTCCACTGCCTTTGCTGGGTCTTAGCTAGTTTAAATCCAAATCTCACAGCTTAACCAGGTCAAGGAGTGGGACGTCCACTGAACACATCTGCCGCCTTTCCTTTTTCTTAAGCACGCACGGCTTTCCACTCTCACTCTCAGTTAAGATCCTTTGACAGCATGGGCATTGTGGTGGTGGTGACTTCTAAAAGTGTAACTCTACAGACCCAGACATACGCAAGGCATCTCAGCCATCAGGTTTGCTCTGACTCCACATCACTCACTGCCCATATTCCCCGATCTGAACAGAGCAGGACAAGGCCAGAGGGGGAAATGCAACAGAAGTGTACTGAGCTATTAGTGCACTGCATTGTTTTCAATCTTAATATAACAGGACAGAATAAATAGGGATTAGTGCTGAAGTTGAAGTTTTTATTATGTGAGGTACTCGATGGGCTGCTCGGGAAGTTTCAGAGATAAAGAGAGTACCAACCAGAAAAAAGGTTTTTATTTTGTCAAGCCCCCTTAATCTTTTCCTTAGCTTGCTTTTGAGCCCGTGAATTACAAGTGTTAACAAATTTGATTGCCCTACAGTCTTCTAGGGCAATAAGGGAAATTTCTGTGCTTTTGCAAAACTATACACAGCGTGCTTGTGGAATTCAGCACACCCCTTTTTGGAGGGGTTTGGGGTGGCAGCGCCTTGGAGCACAGTGGCTTCCTTCTGGGCAGGCTACCTACATTCCAGAGCTCTCATAGTTCCTCCCAAATGGGCAGCACATATCTGTCTAGATGCAACAATAGAAGGCTTCTGTCACTGATATTGGCTGGCAACATGGCAACACCGAAATGCCCCATTCCAAACAGATATCAAATTGGTTAGGGTATATCATTTGCCCTTGAGCAGTTGGAGTTGGACTATGGACTGGAGATTCACTAGTTACTCTGGTTGTTCACTAGTTGCACTACAACATAGGAAGCTGCTTTATAACCATGTTCTCTTGCGGTGTGGCCCGTGTGATGTGCTGGACTAGGACCTGGGAGACCAGGGTTCAAATCTTCACTCTTCTATGAAGCTCACTGGGTGACCTTGGGTCAGTCACCATCTTTCAATCTAAATTACCTGACAGTGCTGTTTTAGTGAGGAAATGAGGGGAGGACTGTGAGGAATATAAATGTAACAATAAATACAAATCCCCCAAGTTATAAATTCTACAGGTATTTGCTATGTCCTTCTGTGTCCTACTAGAAGTTTTGTCTGGTGGATTTTCTTCATAGCCTTGTGATTTCTGGAGGTGTTTTGATGATGAGGATATAGCCCAAACCTTGAACATACATTAAAGACCATGCAATGCATGCTGCCTCCTCATTTTTTAAAATCTAGACATAGCATTTAGTTGGGTTACCTAGCTCTTCAACTGTTTTCTAATCAATAGTGTCTCTGAGTACATCTAGCCTGCATTTATCATCCAACTTAGATCATAACCCACTGACCCAGAGTGGAGATACTTCCAGTTAAGTCAGTGGCAATGCTTCTTTAGAGGACCCGATGGATGCAGAGTTGGTGCTGCAGGTGGATGAAGCCTTGCACATGCTTGCTGTGGCTGATGGAAGTTGCAGTTCAAAACACCTAGAGGGCACCAGGTTGGCAAAGACTGCCTTATGCTTGCTTGGAAGTCCTTTCTGATGATTTCTTTCGTCTTCAGTTTTATTCTTTTTTCCCTCGGTCGTCTCTTCATCCCTGTGCTCCTCCTCCTCCTTTTAAATGCATGTTTACCAATGAACACGTTTAACCCAGATGACCACTGTCATTCTGAAAAGACCCAATAAACCTGCATTATAATCCAAGATGGTGAGATATGCCTTCAAATATTTCCCCTTCCAAGGAAAAATGAGGTGCACTTACTCTCACTGAAGACAGGAGATAAACTGCTTTTCATGGAAAGGGCTGCAAGATAGGATAATATGGTTTGTGTTAAAGAACTCTCCTTCTCCTATCCCTATTGTTAATCCTTATCTCCAAAACAAAATATTTCTGCCATTAAGCACATTCCCATAGCAGCAGCCTTTTCTTTTCCAGTGGCCAGCTGGATGCCAGTTTGGATTTTGCACTGCAGAGAGATCACTTTAATCTATTTCTATTTCCATTCCAAGAACACCATTTGTACGTTGTCCAGCTTGAAAATGTTAACTTGACACCATTGGCCATGATGAGCCATTTCTCTTCAAGTGGCAAGTTTCCAACTAGCTGCCAGTTGAGTATTTACGCTGGAATGTCTCCTCTGCACACCCAAAATATACTGTTTGTTCCCTTATAAAGTGCACATTAGCATGTTAAGCACTTTCCTGGCCCCAGGCAGGGCTCAGTCATGAGGGCCAATGCAGGGGGCAGTTTATTATTATTCCACAATGCATGTGGAAGTATTATGGTAGGGCGGGGGGGGGGAATTAAGTTGCATGTCTTCTGTTTGTTTGTTTGTTTGTTTGTTTGAGACCTCGAAGGACATCATATTCAACCCTACTGCTCAGTACAGGAACTGCAATCAGGATGCAACTACCGTATTTTTCGCTCCATAAGACACACCTGACCATAAGACACACCTAGTTTTTAGAGAGGGAATGCAAGGGGGGGGAAATTCTTTAAAGGGAGCGCTGAGCAGAGCCTCTATGCATCCCAGGCTCTGCTCAGCGCTCCCTTTCACGAGCCGTGAGGAGCGTGTACGCGGCTCTTGGGGGCTTTTCCCCAAAGAGGGAGAAGGGCAGCCCGTCTTTCTTTTTCCTTTCTCCTCCTTTGATGAGGCTGCATTTTAATTGTTTTAATGTTTTAATGTTGTATTTTAATCTTGTTTTTAAGTTGTATTCATTCAACTCGTTTTTATTATTGGTTGTTAGCCGCCCTGAGCCCGGCCTTGGTTGGGGAGGGCAGGGTATAAATAAATTTATTATTATTATTATTATTATTATTATTATTATTTATTCCACATACGAACAGGGTCCAAAGCTGGGCCTTTCCAAAACTTATAATTTTGGTTATTAGCAAGAGCAATGAACATAGCTTTTTAGAACTTTCTCCACTTGAGAGCCAGTGTGGCGTAGTGGTTAAGAGTGGTAGTCTCGTAATCTGGGGAACCGGGTTCGCGTCTCTGCTCCTCCACATGCAGCTGCTGGGTGACCTGGGGCCAGTCACACTTCTTTGAAGTCTCTCAGCCCCACTCACCTCACAGAGTGTTTGTTGTGGGGGAGGAAGGGAAAGGAGAATGTGAGCCGCTTTGAGACTCCTTAAAGGGAGTGAAAGGCGGGATATCAAATCCAAACTCTTCGTCTTCTTCTTCTTGTCTGTACTCTACAGCAAAGTTTTAGGACACTCATCTTGTTTGAAGTGCATGCAACAGGCATATGAATGCAGTCCTTGCCTAAAGACAATAAAGGGATTCCTAGGGGATTCTATGAAGGAGATTGCTATTACTTCCAGCAATACAATTTATGGTTCCTGAAAGAATATTACACTTTGGGCTGTCTTCCATAATTGAAATAAGAAGTTGTGGTTCATTTCTGTGATTTGGCATCAGGGATGTTATGTAGCACGAAAGGGTGTGTTTCATGGACTTCATTTCAAGCAGTTCCCAATAAAACATATCCTTTCTTTGTGCTTCTCTAGTAGCCGGAGGAAATTGGAGGCGAGGAAAAGAGTAAGACTATGACAACCTGGAAACATACAGTTCAGGAACAGAAAATCTCTCTCTTCCTCCTACTCAGAAGACTCTGGATTAGGTTGGGGAAAATTCTGAAAGCTGCAGAAGGGAAACTAGGACAACAACATATTTGTCTTTTCCACCTCACCAAATCTGATCTCAACAAATCCAGCGCATTCACTTTTTACAGCAAGCTATGTGAACTGCAAGTTTTTCTTGCTAAAAATGATGTATAGATGGCACTTGACACCAGTAAAATTAGCTAAAATGTATAGGAAAAAAGAAAGAAAATGTTGAAAATGTAAAAAGGCAGATAGGGACTATTTCCATATGTGATGGACCTGCGATAAGGTAAAAAAATTTTGGGAATCAATTTATAATGAACTCAAAAAAATATTTAGATATACTTTCCCCAAAAGACCGGAAGTGTGTCTATTAGGCTTAATAGGAACAGAAATTAAAATAGAAGATCAAAATTTGTTCATGTATGCTACAGCTGCCGCGAGGACCCTTCTGGCCCAAAGATGGAAAGTACAAGATATACCAACTATACAGGAGTGGCGGGCGAAGTTGACAGAATATGCAGAACTTGCCAAACTGTCAGGGAGGATCCGGGACCAGGGAGATCAAAGATACCAAAATAACTGGAGTAAATTTATTGAATATTTAAAGAAGAATTGTAAAGAGGTCAAGACACTAGCAGGATTGACATAATACCTCCAATGTATAATAGTACTAATATGAGAATGATGTGTGTGATGGAAAGAGGATAAATATACCAGTTGTGGGGAGGGAGGGGGGTCGTGACTCGGCAGAGCCAAAGGGAATGTATGGTGCTATTACAATTTGTTGGAAAAGAATATGTAAGGAAAACAATAAAAATTCACTTGGGGGGGGGGGAATGCATGTTTTTCACTAAGGCTCCAATCCTGAGGCTCTCACAGTATTTAGCTGTCTGCTACTTCAAAGACCTTTGCAAAATATTCATTTTACATGAAAACCACGTGTAGCTTACCTTTGCAGTGAGAACGGTGATACTAGTAATGGTGTTGACCGTGGATCCCAACCTACCCCATTGGCTGTCAATTGTAAATTATTGTCCTTAAAAATGAACTGCTGAATCTAGGAATACAGGCCTTTTTTATTTTTCTTCTTTAAATGACCTTACCTGGTATTTTGTATGAAATGATTGTCACAGACAAGAAGAACTTCCTGACAGTAAGAGCAGTTCGACAGTGGAATTTGCTGCCAAGGAGTGTGG
Organism: Podarcis tiliguerta; assembly: GCF_965153285.1. Classification (NCBI taxonomy): domain Eukaryota; kingdom Metazoa; phylum Chordata; class Lepidosauria; order Squamata; family Lacertidae; genus Podarcis; species Podarcis tiliguerta. Next base: position 112,753,425 of record NC_139536.1, on the reverse strand, counting down.
TGGAGTCTCCTTCTTTGGAGGTCTTTAAGCAGAGGCTTGACAACCCTATGTCAGGAGTGCTCTGATGGTGTTTCCTGCTTGGCAGGGGGTTGGACTCGATGGCCCTAGTGGTCTCTTCCAACTCTATGATTTTATGAGTCTATGACAGCTTTGAAGGGCACAGGTGGTAGAGAGCTGAGGAGGCTTCCCAAATTCTTCAGCTGACTTCCTTCAAAAGGTACATAGGTGTTTTAGGCTCCTGAAAGGTACAGTTTTAATCAGTCAGTCATTTCAGTGGAACATTCAGTAGCTCATTATTACAATGGTACAGTGGTACCTCGGGTTACATACGCTTCAGGTTACATACGCTTCAGGTTACAGATGCTTCAGGTTTCAGACTCCGCTAACCCAGAAATAGTACCTCGGGTTAAGAACTTTGCTTCAGGATGAGAACAGAAATCGTGCGGCAGCAGAGCGGCGGCAGCAGGAGGCCCCATTAGCTAAAGTGGTGCTTCAGGTTAAGAACAGTTTCAGGTTAAGAAAGGACCTCTGGAACGAATTACGTTCTTAATCCGGGGTACCACTGCACTGTATTTTTCGCTCCATAAGACACACTTTTTTCCTCCTAAAAAGTAAGGGGAAATGTCTGTGCGTCTTATGGAGCGAATGTGCGGTCGATCGCTGGCTTCCTTGCTGGCCCCGCCCCCTTGTCCAGACCTCCATTGTTGAATGTTCTGCAGCTGGAGGCTGTTTGTTTCCCCAGCGACAAGTGACTGGCTGTCTGGAAACTGTAGAAACGGCTCCCTTTTCTTTCCTAAAGAAGCTGCAGAACTGAGTTGAAGCCCATCAAAACAGGATTTTTTCCCTTTACAAAGTAAGCTCAACAACTTTGAGCTGATCCTCAAAAAAGGGGGCTTTCCCCCTTTGCAAAAGAAGCTGCACAACTGTGAGCTGCTCCCCCAGAAAACAGGACTTTCCCCTTTTCCTCCTCTAAAAACTAGGTGTGTCTTATGGTCAGGTGCATCTTATGGAGCGAAAAATACGGCACTTCCATACAGGATAAAGGACCCCTGGGCAGTTAAGTCCTTTATATTGGATTCCTCCCCCTCCCCATTATCGGTGCATCAGGAACATCTTTATTTAGTTGGAGGCAAGTGGAGTCTGCACTTGGATGCCTAAAGGAAAAAAAATAAAGGAGAGAGTATGAAAACCACATTAGCAGCTTCAAATCCACATTAAACTTCTGTGTGGGTGAGCCCATAGGTCTCAAAAACCAAAACGAAACAAAACAACAACAACCCCAAAGCAGTCTTTTTTTGAATACTTTTAGTAAGTTTGACGAACATTAAGCTGGACTCAGATGGTATAAATGCAGCCTATCAGTATGTGCTTGGAGTTAGGAAACCAAAGCAGACAGCCCTGAAGTCTGTGAGAGGAGATTTGGACTCCAAGGAAGGGAGAAAACCAAGTGCTTTTTGGAAGAAATTTAGTCACCAGGGGAAAACTGTGAGTGTCTGCAGAAGGATAATGGGCCTGAAAAAGAGTGATTGGGGGACTGGGAAATAACACCAGGCTCACAGAGAGGGAAAAAGCTTCGTGGCTGGAGATAGGCTTTGGGAACTCATAACTGAAGAGGCCTGGGGCTAATCTTTGTTTGGTTTCTCCCTCCTCCCCCTCTGTTTGTTTAGCTCAATCAGATTTCCGAGCAATTAGTAAAATATCATGCAAATATTTCCTGGGAGACTGCATGTGAATAACTTTAATTTAGCTGAACATTTGTCTCATTGCTGCAAAATTCATCTGCTGTTTGCATTAACTTAATCTGTTCAAATATGGCAACCTGAGTTAAGGTTTTTTAGAATGCATTTATGAAACAATTTCATAACTTGTGCCCTGTCCCTGGGAGTATACGTGAGGATCTTTGATTACATGGGGACTAGAAGCGAATGGATGCGGTGCCATTTTGTCAATAACTTCCAGTTGGTTGAGAATAGTTCAATGTATCCCAGCTCCTAAAAGGATAAGGGGATTGTCAGCATCGCCCTTGAGCCAGTGTCACCAACTGGACTCATCCACTCAGCCCCGACTGGGCTAGGCGAGCTGGGTAGCACTTCCAGAGACCACCTTCAGCACAGGAACAGGTTAAAGTGCTGTGGACTCACAGCTTAGAGTTGTGAGCACCGGATTCACTTCCACAAGAAGACGGTCGTCGCACAGCAGAGTATAGCAGAGCATAAACGACTCGGAGAGCAGCTCTGTAGAATATCTTCTTTATTCTATCTACAACTATAATACACAACTATATACAGAGCTAAATGAGGTCTAAACTGAAAAGCTGAACTGCACTGAGTGTCTGCAGCTGCTCTTAGCAGAAACCTTATCTATACACACGATCTCTCTAACACTCAGTCTCTCTCTCTCCCCGACACTTTGATGTGAGGCTGGAGTGGAATAAGTAGAGAGCAGAAACCGCCCCTCCTCTCTGGAGAATCAGCAGAGAACACCAGCAGATTCTTGGATATGGGAGGGGTGAAATCTCCTCAGGGATTGCAATTCAGCTGTCTCAATGTTTCCTCCTTACTCATATAGGACACCTGTCTTTTTACCTATTATCCCCGAAACTTCCTCGCAGAACACCCGTGTGATGTTCCTCATCTCACGTCCTTCTGATCCCTCCTCAAAACACACCTTTTCCGTGAACTCTTTAGCATAATTTTCTACTATGCTGTGCTATAAATAAGTCTATGGCTGCATTCAGACAACACTTCAATTTTCCCTTGACTGATAATTTCCACAGTTTATGTGATCATTCACATGATGTAAAAGCCTAGTTAAATCTAATGTTACTTGGGTGTTCATTTCTGCACTAATTGCTTTTAGAAAAAAATCTGTTTGCAACTTCCTTAACCCAGAAAATGGTGAGAGTTGTGTGCTGTAATTTCCTGGTCATGTGATAAAATTGGGGGTTGCCTGAAGGTGCCATTGCGCCCCAGAAATAGAGGAAATCTTCAAAATCAATTACGCCAGCTCTAGGTCTAGATTACTTTAAACCTCAGACAAAGAGACAAACATAAGGGAATCTGATTATTATACCTTTAATCAGATTAGGACAATAAATACATATGGTGAGAGTTTGAGTTGGAACGATGGCCTTAATGAACAAACTAATACTTTCGCAAATGAATGTACAACTCTGCCTTAGCTAAATTATAACTCCTTTACTCCTCTGGAGAGCTCAATCAAGAGAATTTAGAGTACTTCTACAGCTAATAGACAAGATGCATATCAGGTGGTGGGTGTTTATTGCTTTTACACATCATGAAAACAGCTTTCAGAGACCATCAAGCTGAGCTGATCCAGGGACCAATTTCATGCTGTGTGAACACTCTAAAAAAGAACGGTGTGGCCCAATAAATCTATCTAAATATCCAAACTTGACTTTAGTAAGAACAGCAGCAGCAAAATAGAGTTTGGGTTAATATTTTGTTGACTAATAAGAGTTTCACATTGCTAACTTAAAACTTAAAGCATTTCTGAATCCACATCAACAGACGACATACCAGAGCTGCGTTTGTAATTGCCCCAGAACTGATGACCAATACTGATGGTCTGCTTTTCTGCTTTGGCCGCTTAATGAATTTGTAGTCAAACAAGCAAGAACATATATAAACAGAAGATGTGGTACAAAAACATATAGCTTGCCAGTGGAGCCCTGGAACTCAAATGCTCCATTACATTATTTGTTTTAGGAGTGCTGAAGGAAACTATAATTTATACTTACATTTAAATCAACTGCAGATGTTTTTCCTTTTAAATTATGCAGAGCATTTATGACATTGACAATTCTCTCTCTCTCTGGTTTAGTAAATGCATCTGAACACCATTGCAAAGAACTGGAGCTGTCTGCAAAATGAGTTGCGTGGAGTATTGCACTGGATATGTTCCCTAGAGCAAAGGGTTGAAGTACAGTGGTACCTCGGGTTAAGTACTTAATTTGTTCCGGAGGTCTGTTCTTAACCTGAAACTGTTCTTAACCTGAAGCACTGCTTTAGCTAATGGGGCCTCCCACTGCGCCGCCGGAGCACGATTTCTGTTCTCATCCTGAAGCAAAGTTCTTAACCCGAGGTACTATTTCTGAGTTGGCGGAGTCTGTAACCTGAAGCGTATATAACCCGAGGTACCACTGTAGTTGGCTTTAGTAAATCTAAGCTTAGACAGAAATGCCACATTTTTACTTGATGGCCACAGTAGCATTGCAGAAAATGATGCTGTGGTAGCCATGCCCTCTGGCAGGGCACATTCTTCTTACATATTTTGTCCATTTCAGAGTAATCTATGGCATTTAAATCAATCAATGATATTATATAAGGAAGCCAGCCATCTTTTACTGAGTCATTTTCAAAGCAGAACATGAAACAACTCAACTCTCACTACAAAATGAAAGCATATATGACTTATTTGGA
>NC_139536.1:110925526-111281283 GCF_965153285.1 Podarcis tiliguerta | reverse complement strand
CATGAACAAAACCCATCTGTTTTCACCGAAAAAGCTTTCAGGGGATCGCTTCCAACAGTTTGGCACCATTTTTGAGTCAATTGCAGAACGGCATATTTTTGCTGAAATTGTGACCGGGCGGCTTAGGGTTTTTTTCAAAAAAAGTTGTTCAGACTTCGAGGGCTAATTCTGTTTCCCATGATAAAAACCCACCTGTTTCCACCGAAAAAGCTTTCAGGGGATAGTTTGCAACAGTTTGGCACCATTTTTGAGTGAATTGTAGAACGTCAGATTTTTGCAGAAATTGTGACCGCGTGGCTTAGGGATTTTTTCAAAAAAAGTTGTTCAGACGTCGAGGGCTAATTCTGTTTCCCATGATAAAAACCCATCTGTTTCCACCGAAAAAGCTTTCAGGGGATCGCTTGCAACAGTTTGGCACCATTTTTGAGTGAATTGCTTAGGGATTTTTTCAAAAAAAGTTGTTCAGATGTCGAAGGCTAATTCTGTTTCCCATGATAAAAACCCATCTGTTTCCACCGAAAAAGCTTTCAGGGGATCGCTTGCAACAGTTTGGCACCATTTTTGAGTGAATTGCAGAACGTCAGATTTTTGCTGAAATTGTGACCGCGCGGCTTAGGGATTTTTTCAAAAAAAGGTGTTCAGACGTCGAGGGCTAATTCTGTTTCCCATGATAAAAACCCACCTGTTTCCACCGAAAAAGCTTTCAGGGGATAGTTTGCAACAGTTTGGCACCATTTTTAAGTGAATTGTAGAACGTCAGATTTTTGCTGAAATTGTGACCGCGTGGCTTAGGGATTTTTTCAAAAAAAGTTGTTCAGACGTCGAGGGCTAATTCTGTTTCCCATGATAAAAACCCACCTGTTTCCACAGAGAACGGTTTCAGGGGATCGTTTGCAACAGTTTGACACCATTTTTGAGTGAATTGCAGAACGCCAGATTTTTGATGAAATTGTGACCGCGCGGCTTAGGGATTTTTTCAAAAAAAGTTGTTCAGACGTCGAGGGCTAATTCTGTTTCCCATGAACAAAACCCATCTGTTTTCACCGAAAAAGCTTTCAGGGGATCGTTTGCAACAGTTTGGCACCATTTTTGAGTGAATTGCAGAACGTCAGATTTTTGCTGAAATTGTGACCGCGCGGCTTAGGGATTTTTTCAAAAAAAGCTGTTCAGACGTCGATGGCTAATTCTGTTTCCCATGATAAAAACCCATCTGTTTCCACCGAAAAAGCTTTCAGGGGATCGCTTCCAACAGTTTGGCACCATTTTTGAGTCAATTACAGAACGTCATATTTTTGCTGAAATTGTGACCGCGCGGCTTAGGGTTTTTTTCAAAAAAAGTTGTTCAGACTTCAAGGGCTAATTCTGTTTCCCATGATAAAAACCCACCTGTTTCCACCGAAAAAGCTTTCAGGGGATAGTTTGCAACAGTTTGGCACCATTTTTGAGTGAATTGTAGAACGTCAGATTTTTGCTGAAATTGTGACCGCGTGGCTTAGGGATTTTTTCAAAAAAAGTTGTTCAGACGTCGAGGGCTAATTCTGTTTCCCATGATAAAAACCCACCTGTTTCCACAGAGAACGGTTTCAGGGGATCGTTTGCAACAGTTTGACACCATTTTTGAGTGAATTGCAGAACGCCAGATTTTTGATGAAATTGTGACCGCGCGGCTTAGGGATTTTTTCAAAAAAAGTTGTTCAGACGTCGAGCGCTCATTCTGTTTCCCATGATAAAAACCCATCTGTTTCCACCGAAAAAGCTTTCAGGGCATCGCTTGCAACAGTTTGGCACCATTTTTGAGTGAATTGCAGAACGTCAGATTTTTGCTGAAATTGTGACCGCGCGGCTTAGGGATTTTTTCAAAAAAAGTTGATCAGACGTCGGGGGATAATTCTGTTTCCCATGATCAAAACCCATCTGTTTCCACCGAAAAAGCTTTCAGGGGATCGCTTGCAACAGTTTGGCACCATTTTTGAGTGAATTGCAGAACGTCAGATTTTTGCTGAAGTTGTGACTGCGCGGCTTAGGGATTTTTTTTAAAAAAAGTTGTTCAGACGTCGAGGGCTAATTCTGTTTCCCATGATAAAAACCCACCTGTTTCCACAGAAAATGGTTTCAGGGGATCGTTTGCAACAGTTTGACACCATTTTTGAGTGAATTGCAGAACGCCAGATTTTTGCTGAAATTGTGACCGCGCGGCTTAGGGATTTTTTCAAAAAAAGTTGTTCAGACGTCGAGGGCTAATTCTGTTTCCCATGAACAAAACCCATCTGTTTTCACCGAAAAAGCTTTCAGGGGATCGCTTCCAACAGTTTGGCACCATTTTTGAGTCAATTGCAGAACGGCATATTTTTGCTGAAATTGTGACCGGGCGGCTTAGGGTTTTTTTCAAAAAAAGTTGTTCAGACTTCGAGGGCTAATTCTGTTTCCCATGATAAAAACCCACCTGTTTCCACCGAAAAAGCTTTCAGGGGATAGTTTGCAACAGTTTGGCACCATTTTTGAGTGAATTGTAGAACGTCAGATTTTTGCTGAAATTGTGACCGCGTGGCTTAGGGATTTTTTCAAAAAAAGTTGTTCAGACGTCGAGGGCTAATTCTGTTTCCCATGATAAAAACCCATCTGTTTTCACCGAAAAAGCTTTCAGGGGATCGCTTGCAACAGTTTGGCACCATTTTTGAGTGAATTGCAGAACGTCAGATTTTTGCTGAAGTTGTGACTGCGCGGCTTAGGGATTTTTTTTAAAAAAAGTTGTTCAGACGTCGAGGGCTAATTCTGTTTCCCATGATAAAAACCCACCTGTTTCCACAGAAAATGGTTTCAGGGGATCGTTTGCAACAGTTTGACACCATTTTTGAGTGAATTGCAGAACGCCAGATTTTTGCTGAAATTGTGACCGCGCGGCTCAGGGATTTTTTCAAAAAAAGTTGTTCAGACGTCGAGGGCTAATTCTGTTTCCCATGAACAAAACCCATCTGTTTTCACCGAAAAAGCTTTCAGGGGATCGCTTCCAACAGTTTGGCACCATTTTTGAGTCAATTGCAGAACGGCATATTTTTGCTGAAATTGTGACCGGGCGGCTTAGGGTTTTTTTCAAAAAAAGTTGTTCAGACTTCGAGGGCTAATTCTGTTTCCCATGATAAAAACCCACCTGTTTCCACCGAAAAAGCTTTCAGGGGATAGTTTGCAACAGTTTGGCACCATTTTTGAGTGAATTGTAGAACGTCAGATTTTTGCTGAAATTGTGACCGCATGGCTTAGGGATTTTTTCAAAAAAAGTTGTTCAGACGTCGAGGGCTAATTCTGTTTCCCATGATAAAAACCCATCTGTTTCCACCGAAAAAGCTTTCAGGGGATCGCTTGCAACAGTTTGGCACCATTTTTGAGTGAATTGCTTAGGGATTTTTTCAAAAAAAGTTGTTCAGATGTCGAAGGCTAATTCTGTTTCCCATGATAAAAACCCATCTGTTTCCACCGAAAAAGCTTTCAGGGGATCGCTTGCAACAGTTTGGCACCATTTTTTAGTGAATTGCAGAACGTCAGATTTTTGCTGAAATTGTGACCGCGCGGCTTAGGGATTTTTTCAAAAAAAGTTGTTCAGACGTCGAGGGCTAATTCTGTTTCCCATGATAAAAACCCACCTGTTTCCACCGAAAATTCTTTCAGGGGATAGTTTGCAACAGTTTGGCACCATTTTTGAGTGAATTGTAGAACGTCAGATTTTTGCTGAAATTGTGACCGCGTGGCTTAGGGATTTTTTCAAAAAAAGTTGTTCAGACGTCGAGGGCTAATTCTGTTTCCCATGATAAAAACCCACCTGTTTCCACAGAGAACGGTTTCAGGGGATCGTTTGCAACAGTTTGACACCATTTTTGAGTGAATTGCAGAACGCCAGATTTTTGCTGAAATTGTGACCGCGCGGCTTAGGGATTTTTTCAAAAAAAGTTGTTCAGACGTCGAGGGCTAATTCTGTTTCCCATGAACAAAACCCATCTGTTTTCACCGAAAAAGCTTTCAGGGGATCGCTTCCAACAGTTTGGCACCATTTTTGAGTCAATTGCAGAACGGCATATTTTTGCTGAAATTGTGACCGGGCGGCTTAGGGTTTTTTTCAAAAAAAGTTGTTCAGACTTCGAGGGCTAATTCTGTTTCCCATGATAAAAACCCACCTGTTTCCACCGAAAAAGCTTTCAGGGGATAGTTTGCAACAGTTTGGCACCATTTTTGAGTGAATTGTAGAACGTCAGATTTTTGCAGAAATTGTGACCGCGTGGCTTAGGGATTTTTTCAAAAAAAGTTGTTCAGACGTCGAGGGCTAATTCTGTTTCCCATGATAAAAACCCATCTGTTTCCACCGAAAAAGCTTTCAGGGGATCGCTTGCAACAGTTTGGCACCATTTTTGAGTGAATTGCTTAGGGATTTTTTCAAAAAAAGTTGTTCAGATGTCGAAGGCTAATTCTGTTTCCCATGATAAAAACCCATCTGTTTCCACCGAAAAAGCTTTCAGGGGATCGCTTGCAACAGTTTGGCACCATTTTTGAGTGAATTGCAGAACGTCAGATTTTTGCTGAAATTGTGACCGCGCGGCTTAGGGATTTTTTCAAAAAAAGGTGTTCAGACGTCGAGGGCTAATTCTGTTTCCCATGATAAAAACCCACCTGTTTCCACCGAAAAAGCTTTCAGGGGATAGTTTGCAACAGTTTGGCACCATTTTTAAGTGAATTGTAGAACGTCAGATTTTTGCTGAAATTGTGACCGCGTGGCTTAGGGATTTTTTCAAAAAAAGTTGTTCAGACGTCGAGGGCTAATTCTGTTTCCCATGATAAAAACCCACCTGTTTCCACAGAGAACGGTTTCAGGGGATCGTTTGCAACAGTTTGACACCATTTTTGAGTGAATTGCAGAACGCCAGATTTTTGATGAAATTGTGACCGCGCGGCTTAGGGATTTTTTCAAAAAAAGTTGTTCAGACGTCGAGGGCTAATTCTGTTTCCCATGAACAAAACCCATCTGTTTTCACCGAAAAAGCTTTCAGGGGATCGTTTGCAACAGTTTGGCACCATTTTTGAGTGAATTGCAGAACGTCAGATTTTTGCTGAAATTGTGACCGCGCGGCTTAGGGATTTTTTCAAAAAAAGCTGTTCAGACGTCGATGGCTAATTCTGTTTCCCATGATAAAAACCCATCTGTTTCCACCGAAAAAGCTTTCAGGGGATCGCTTCCAACAGTTTGGCACCATTTTTGAGTCAATTACAGAACGTCATATTTTTGCTGAAATTGTGACCGCGCGGCTTAGGGTTTTTTTCAAAAAAAGTTGTTCAGACTTCAAGGGCTAATTCTGTTTCCCATGATAAAAACCCACCTGTTTCCACCGAAAAAGCTTTCAGGGGATAGTTTGCAACAGTTTGGCACCATTTTTGAGTGAATTGTAGAACGTCAGATTTTTGCTGAAATTGTGACCGCGTGGCTTAGGGATTTTTTCAAAAAAAGTTGTTCAGACGTCGAGGGCTAATTCTGTTTCCCATGATAAAAACCCACCTGTTTCCACAGAGAACGGTTTCAGGCGATCGTTTGCAACAGTTTGACACCATTTTTGAGTGAATTGCAGAACGCCAGATTTTTGATGAAATTGTGACCGCGCGGCTTAGGGATTTTTTCAAAAAAAGTTGTTCAGACGTCGAGCGCTCATTCTGTTTCCCATGATAAAAACCCATCTGTTTCCACCGAAAAAGCTTTCAGGGCATCGCTTGCAACAGTTTGGCACCATTTTTGAGTGAATTGCAGAACGTCAGATTTTTGCTGAAATTGTGACCGCGCGGCTTAGGGATTTTTTCAAAAAAAGTTGATCAGACGTCGGGGGATAATTCTGTTTCCCATGATCAAAACCCATCTGTTTCCACCGAAAAAGCTTTCAGGGGATCGCTTGCAACAGTTTGGCACCATTTTTGAGTGAATTGCAGAACGTCAGATTTTTGCTGAAGTTGTGACTGCGCGGCTTAGGGATTTTTTTTAAAAAAAGTTGTTCAGACGTCGAGGGCTAATTCTGTTTCCCATGATAAAAACCCACCTGTTTCCACAGAAAATGGTTTCAGGGGATCGTTTGCAACAGTTTGACACCATTTTTGAGTGAATTGCAGAACGCCAGATTTTTGCTGAAATTGTGACCGCGCGGCTTAGGGATTTTTTCAAAAAAAGTTGTTCAGACGTCGAGGGCTAATTCTGTTTCCCATGAACAAAACCCATCTGTTTTCACCGAAAAAGCTTTCAGGGGATCGCTTCCAACAGTTTGGCACCATTTTTGAGTCAATTGCAGAACGGCATATTTTTGCTGAAATTGTGACCGGGCGGCTTAGGGTTTTTTTCAAAAAAAGTTGTTCAGACTTCGAGGGCTAATTCTGTTTCCCATGATAAAAACCCACCTGTTTCCACCGAAAAAGCTTTCAGGGGATAGTTTGCAACAGTTTGGCACCATTTTTGAGTGAATTGTAGAACGTCAGATTTTTGCTGAAATTGTGACCGCGTGGCTTAGGGATTTTTTCAAAAAAAGTTGTTCAGACGTCGAGGGCTAATTCTGTTTCCCATGAACAAAACCCATCTGTTTTCACCGAAAAAGCTTTCAGGGGATCGCTTCCAACAGTTTGGCACCATTTTTGAGTCAATTGCAGAACGGCATATTTTTGCTGAAATTGTGACCGGGCGGCTTAGGGTTTTTTTCAAAAAAAGTTGTTCAGACTTCGAGGGCTAATTCTGTTTCCCATGATAAAAACCCACCTGTTTCCACCGAAAAAGCTTTCAGGGGATAGTTTGCAACAGTTTGGCACCATTTTTGAGTGAATTGTAGAACGTCAGATTTTTGCTGAAATTGTGACCGCGTGGCTTAGGGATTTTTTCAAAAAAAGTTGTTCAGACGTCGAGGGCTAATTCTGTTTCCCATGATAAAAACCCATCTGTTTCCACCGAAAAAGCTTTCAGGGGATCGCTTGCAACAGTTTGGCACCATTTTTGAGTGAATTGCTTAGGGATTTTTTCAAAAAAAGTTGTTCAGATGTCGAAGGCTAATTCTGTTTCCCATGATAAAAACCCATCTGTTTCCACCGAAAAAGCTTTCAGGGGATCGCTTGCAACAGTTTGGCACCATTTTTTAGTGAATTGCAGAACGTCAGATTTTTGCTGAAATTGTGACCGCGCGGCTTAGGGATTTTTTCAAAAAAAGTTGTTCAGACGTCGAGGGCTAATTCTGTTTCCCATGATAAAAACCCACCTGTTTCCACCGAAAATTCTTTCAGGGGATAGTTTGCAACAGTTTGGCACCATTTTTGAGTGAATTGTAGAACGTCAGATTTTTGCTGAAATTGTGACCGCGTGGCTTAGGGATTTTTTCAAAAAAAGTTGTTCAGACGTCGAGGGCTAATTCTGTTTCCCATGATAAAAACCCACCTATTTCCACAGAGAACGGTTTCAGGGGATCGTTTGCAACAGTTTGACACCATTTTTGAGTGAATTGCAGAACGCCAGATTTTTGCTGAAATTGTGACCGCGCGGCTTAGGGATTTTTTCAAAAAAAGTTGTTCAGACGTCGAGGGCTAATTCTGTTTCCCATGAACAAAACCCATCTGTTTTCACCGAAAAAGCTTTCAGGGGATCGCTTCCAACAGTTTGGCACCATTTTTGAGTCAATTGCAGAACGGCATATTTTTGCTGAAATTGTGACCGGGCGGCTTAGGGTTTTTTTCAAAAAAAGTTGTTCAGACTTCGAGGGCTAATTCTGTTTCCCATGATAAAAACCCACCTGTTTCCACCGAAAAAGCTTTCAGGGGATAGTTTGCAACAGTTTGGCACCATTTTTGAGTGAATTGTAGAACGTCAGATTTTTGCAGAAATTGTGACCGCGTGGCTTAGGGATTTTTTCAAAAAAAGTTGTTCAGACGTCGAGGGCTAATTCTGTTTCCCATGATAAAAACCCATCTGTTTTCACCGAAAAAGCTTTCAGGGGATCGCTTGCAACAGTTTGGCACCATTTTTGAGTGAATTGCAGAACGTCAGATTTTTGCTGAAGTTGTGACTGCGCGGCTTAGGGATTTTTTTTAAAAAAAGTTGTTCAGACGTCGAGGGCTAATTCTGTTTCCCATGATAAAAACCCACCTGTTTCCACAGAAAATGGTTTCAGGGGATCGTTTGCAACAGTTTGACACCATTTTTGAGTGAATTGCAGAACGCCAGATTTTTGCTGAAATTGTGACCGCGCGGCTTAGGGATTTTTTCAAAAAAAGTTGTTCAGACGTCGAGGGCTAATTCTGTTTCCCATGAACAAAACCCATCTGTTTTCACCGAAAAAGCTTTCAGGGGATCGCTTCCAACAGTTTGGCACCATTTTTGAGTCAATTGCAGAACGGCATATTTTTGCTGAAATTGTGACCGGGCGGCTTAGGGTTTTTTTCAAAAAAAGTTGTTCAGACTTCGAGGGCTAATTCTGTTTCCCATGATAAAAACCCACCTGTTTCCACCGAAAAAGCTTTCAGGGGATAGTTTGCAACAGTTTGGCACCATTTTTGAGTGAATTGTAGAACGTCAGATTTTTGCTGAAATTGTGACCGCGTGGCTTAGGGATTTTTTCAAAAAAAGTTGTTCAGACGTCGAGGGCTAATTCTGTTTCCCATGATAAAAACCCATCTGTTTCCACCGAAAAAGCTTTCAGGGGATCGCTTGCAACAGTTTGGCACCATTTTTGAGTGAATTGCTTAGGGATTTTTTCAAAAAAAGTTGTTCAGATGTCGAAGGCTAATTCTGTTTCCCATGATAAAAACCCATCTGTTTCCACCGAAAAAGCTTTCAGGGGATCGCTTGCAACAGTTTGGCACCATTTTTTAGTGAATTGCAGAACGTCAGATTTTTGCTGAAATTGTGACCGCGCGGCTTAGGGATTTTTTCAAAAAAAGTTGTTCAGACGTCGAGGGCTAATTCTGTTTCCCATGATAAAAACCCACCTGTTTCCACCGAAAATTCTTTCAGGGGATAGTTTGCAACAGTTTGGCACCATTTTTGAGTGAATTGTAGAACGTCAGATTTTTGCTGAAATTGTGACCGCGTGGCTTAGGGATTTTTTCAAAAAAAGTTGTTCAGACGTCGAGGGCTAATTCTGTTTCCCATGATAAAAACCCACCTGTTTCCACAGAGAACGGTTTCAGGGGATCGTTTGCAACAGTTTGACACCATTTTTGAGTGAATTGCAGAACGCCAGATTTTTGCTGAAATTGTGACCGCGCGGCTTAGGGATTTTTTCAAAAAAAGTTGTTCAGACGTCGAGGGCTAATTCTGTTTCCCATGAACAAAACCCATCTGTTTTCACCGAAAAAGCTTTCAGGGGATCGCTTCCAACAGTTTGGCACCATTTTTGAGTCAATTGCAGAACGGCATATTTTTGCTGAAATTGTGACCGGGCGGCTTAGGGTTTTTTTCAAAAAAAGTTGTTCAGACTTCGAGGGCTAATTCTGTTTCCCATGATAAAAACCCACCTGTTTCCACCGAAAAAGCTTTCAGGGGATAGTTTGCAACAGTTTGGCACCATTTTTGAGTGAATTGTAGAACGTCAGATTTTTGCAGAAATTGTGACCGCGTGGCTTAGGGATTTTTTCAAAAAAAGTTGTTCAGACGTCGAGGGCTAATTCTGTTTCCCATGATAAAAACCCATCTGTTTCCACCGAAAAAGCTTTCAGGGGATCGCTTGCAACAGTTTGGCACCATTTTTGAGTGAATTGCTTAGGGATTTTTTCAAAAAAAGTTGTTCAGATGTCGAAGGCTAATTCTGTTTCCCATGATAAAAACCCATCTGTTTCCACCGAAAAAGCTTTCAGGGGATCGCTTGCAACAGTTTGGCACCATTTTTGAGTGAATTGCAGAACGTCAGATTTTTGCTGAAATTGTGACCGCGCGGCTTAGGGATTTTTTCAAAAAAAGGTGTTCAGACGTCGAGGGCTAATTCTGTTTCCCATGATAAAAACCCACCTGTTTCCACCGAAAAAGCTTTCAGGGGATAGTTTGCAACAGTTTGGCACCATTTTTAAGTGAATTGTAGAACGTCAGATTTTTGCTGAAATTGTGACCGCGTGGCTTAGGGATTTTTTCAAAAAAAGTTGTTCAGACGTCGAGGGCTAATTCTGTTTCCCATGATAAAAACCCACCTGTTTCCACAGAGAACGGTTTCAGGGGATCGTTTGCAACAGTTTGACACCATTTTTGAGTGAATTGCAGAACGCCAGATTTTTGATGAAATTGTGACCGCGCGGCTTAGGGATTTTTTCAAAAAAAGTTGTTCAGACGTCGAGGGCTAATTCTGTTTCCCATGAACAAAACCCATCTGTTTTCACCGAAAAAGCTTTCAGGGGATCGTTTGCAACAGTTTGGCACCATTTTTGAGTGAATTGCAGAACGTCAGATTTTTGCTGAAATTGTGACCGCGCGGCTTAGGGATTTTTTCAAAAAAAGCTGTTCAGACGTCGATGGCTAATTCTGTTTCCCATGATAAAAACCCATCTGTTTCCACCGAAAAAGCTTTCAGGGGATCGCTTCCAACAGTTTGGCACCATTTTTGAGTCAATTACAGAACGTCATATTTTTGCTGAAATTGTGACCGCGCGGCTTAGGGTTTTTTTCAAAAAAAGTTGTTCAGACTTCAAGGGCTAATTCTGTTTCCCATGATAAAAACCCACCTGTTTCCACCGAAAAAGCTTTCAGGGGATAGTTTGCAACAGTTTGGCACCATTTTTGAGTGAATTGTAGAACGTCAGATTTTTGCTGAAATTGTGACCGCGTGGCTTAGGGATTTTTTCAAAAAAAGTTGTTCAGACGTCGAGGGCTAATTCTGTTTCCCATGATAAAAACCCACCTGTTTCCACAGAGAACGGTTTCAGGGGATCGTTTGCAACAGTTTGACACCATTTTTGAGTGAATTGCAGAACGCCAGATTTTTGATGAAATTGTGACCGTGCGGCTTAGGGATTTTTTCAAAAAAAGTTGTTCAGACGTCGAGCGCTCATTCTGTTTCCCATGATAAAAACCCATCTGTTTCCACCGAAAAAGCTTTCAGGGCATCGCTTGCAACAGTTTGGCACCATTTTTGAGTGAATTGCAGAACGTCAGATTTTTGCTGAAATTGTGACCGCGCGGCTTAGGGATTTTTTCAAAAAAAGTTGATCAGACGTTGGGGGATAATTCTGTTTCCCATGATCAAAACCCATCTGTTTCCACCGAAAAAGCTTTCAGGGGATCGCTTGCAACAGTTTGGCACCATTTTTGAGTGAATTGCAGAACGTCAGATTTTTGCTGAAGTTGTGACTGCGCGGCTTAGGGATTTTTTTAAAAAAAAGTTGTTCAGACGTCGAGGGCTAATTCTGTTTCCCATGAACAAAACCCATCTGTTTTCACCGAAAAAGCTTTCAGGGGATCGCTTCCAACAGTTTGGCACCATTTTTGAGTCAATTGCAGAACGGCATATTTTTGCTGAAATTGTGACCGGGCGGCTTAGGGTTTTTTTCAAAAAAAGTTGTTCAGACTTCGAGGGCTAATTCTGTTTCCCATGATAAAAACCCACCTGTTTCCACCGAAAAAGCTTTCAGGGGATAGTTTGCAACAGTTTGGCACCATTTTTGAGTGAATTGTAGAACGTCAGATTTTTGCTGAAATTGTGACCGCGTGGCTTAGGGATTTTTTCAAAAAAAGTTGTTCAGACGTCGAGGGCTAATTCTGTTTCCCATGATAAAAACCCATCTGTTTCCACCGAAAAAGCTTTCAGGGGATCGCTTGCAACAGTTTGGCACCATTTTTGAGTGAATTGCTTAGGGATTTTTTCAAAAAAAGTTGTTCAGATGTCGAAGGCTAATTCTGTTTCCCATGATAAAAACCCATCTGTTTCCACCGAAAAAGCTTTCAGGGGATCGCTTGCAACAGTTTGGCACCATTTTTTAGTGAATTGCAGAACGTCAGATTTTTGCTGAAATTGTGACCACGCGGCTTAGGGATTTTTTCAAAAAAAGTTGTTCAGACGTCGAGGGCTAATTCTGTTTCCCATGATAAAAACCCACCTGTTTCCACCGAAAATTCTTTCAGGGGATAGTTTGCAACAGTTTGGCACCATTTTTGAGTGAATTGCAGAACGTCAGATTTTTGCTGAAATTGTGACCGCGTGGCTTAGGGATTTTTTTCAAAAAAAGTTGTTCAGACGTCGAGGGCTAATTCTGTTTCCCATGATAAAAACCCACCTGTTTCCACAGAGAACGGTTTCAGGGGATCGTTTGCAACAGTTTGACACCATTTTTGAGTGAATTGCAGAACGCCAGATTTTTGCTGAAATTGTGACCGCGCGGCTTAGGGATTTTTTCAAAAAAAGTTGTTCAGACGTCGAGGGCTAATTCTGTTTCCCATGAACAAAACCCATCTGTTTTCACCGAAAAAGCTTTCAGGGGATCGCTTCCAACAGTTTGGCACCATTTTTGAGTCAATTGCAGAACGGCATATTTTTGCTGAAATTGTGACCGGGCGGCTTAGGGTTTTTTTCAAAAAAAGTTGTTCAGACTTCGAGGGCTAATTCTGTTTCCCATGATAAAAACCCACCTGTTTCCACCGAAAAAGCTTTCAGGGGATAGTTTGCAACAGTTTGGCACCATTTTTGAGTGAATTGTAGAACGTCAGATTTTTGCAGAAATTGTGACCGCGTGGCTTAGGGATTTTTTCAAAAAAAGTTGTTCAGACGTCGAGGGCTAATTCTGTTTCCCATGATAAAAACCCATCTGTTTCCACCGAAAAAGCTTTCAGGGGATCGCTTGCAACAGTTTGGCACCATTTTTGAGTGAATTGCTTAGGGATTTTTTCAAAAAAAGTTGTTCAGATGTCGAAGGCTAATTCTGTTTCCCATGATAAAAACCCATCTGTTTCCACCGAAAAAGCTTTCAGGGGATCGCTTGCAACAGTTTGGCACCATTTTTGAGTGAATTGCAGAACGTCAGATTTTTGCTGAAATTGTGACCGCGCGGCTTAGGGATTTTTTCAAAAAAAGGTGTTCAGACGTCGAGGGCTAATTCTGTTTCCCATGATAAAAACCCACCTGTTTCCACCGAAAAAGCTTTCAGGGGATAGTTTGCAACAGTTTGGCACCATTTTTAAGTGAATTGTAGAACGTCAGATTTTTCCTGAAATTGTGACCGCGTGGCTTAGGGATTTTTTCAAAAAAAGTTGTTCAGACGTCGAGGGCTAATTCTGTTTCCCATGATAAAAACCCACCTGTTTCCACAGAGAACGGTTTCAGGGGATCGTTTGCAACAGTTTGACACCATTTTTGAGTGAATTGCAGAACGCCAGATTTTTGATGAAATTGTGACCGCGCGGCTTAGGGATTTTTTCAAAAAAAGTTGTTCAGACGTCGAGGGCTAATTCTGTTTCCCATGAACAAAACCCATCTGTTTTCACCGAAAAAGCTTTCAGGGGATCGTTTGCAACAGTTTTGCACAATTTTTGAGTGAATAGCAGAACGTCAGATTTTTGCTGAAATTGTGACCGCGCGGCTTAGGGATTTTTTCAAAAAAAGTTGTTCAGACGTCGAGCGCTCATTCTGTTTCCCATGATAAAAACCCATCTGTTTCCACCGAAAAAGCTTTCAGGGCATCGGTTGCAACAGTTTGGCACCATTTTTGAGTGAATTGCAGAACGTCAGATTTTTGCTGAAATTGTGACCGCGCGGCTTAGGGATTTTTTCAAAAAAAGTTGATCAGACGTCGGGGGATAATTCTGTTTCCCATGATCAAAACCCATCTGTTTCCACCGAAAAAGCTTTCAGGGGATCGCTTGCAACAGTTTGGCACCATTTTTGAGTGAATTGCAGAACGTCAGATTTTTGCTGAAGTTGTGACTGCGCGGCTTAGGGATTTTTTTTAAAAAAAGTTGTTCAGACGTCGAGGGCTAATTCTGTTTCCCATGATAAAAACCCACCTGTTTCCACAGAAAATGGTTTCAGGGGATCGTTTGCAACAGTTTGACACCATTTTTGAGTGAATTGCAGAACGCCAGATTTTTGCTGAAATTGTGACCGCGTGGCTTAGGGATTTTTTCAAAAAAAGTTGTTCAGACGTCGAGGGCTAATTCTGTTTCCCATGAACAAAACCCATCTGTTTTCACCGAAAAAGCTTTCAGGGGATCGCTTCCAACAGTTTGGCACCATTTTTGAGTCAATTGCAGAACGGCATATTTTTGCTGAAATTGTGACCGGGCGGCTTAGGGTTTTTTTCAAAAAAAGTTGTTCAGACTTCGAGGGCTAATTCTGTTTCCCATGATAAAAACCCACCTGTTTCCACCGAAAAAGCTTTCAGGGGATAGTTTGCAACAGTTTGGCACCATTTTTGAGTGAATTGTAGAATGTCAGATTTTTGCTGAAATTGTGACCGCGTGGCTTAGGGATTTTTTCAAAAAAAGTTGTTCAGACGTCGAGGGCTAATTCTGTTTCCCATGATAAAAACCCATCTGTTTCCACCGAAAAAGCTTTCAGGGGATCGCTTGCAACAGTTTGGCACCATTTTTGAGTGAATTGCTTAGGGATTTTTTCAAAAAAAGTTGTTCAGATGTCGAAGGCTAATTCTGTTTCCCATGATAAAAACCCATCTGTTTCCACCGAAAAAGCTTTCAGGGGATCGCTTGCAACAGTTTGGCACCATTTTTGAGTGAATTGCAGAACGTCAGATTTTTGCTGAAATTGTGACCGCGCGGCTTAGGGATTTTTTCAAAAAAAGTTGTTCAGACGTCGAGGGCTAATTCTGTTTCCCATGATAAAAACTCATCTGTTTCCACTGAAAAAGCTTTCAGGTCATCGCTTGCAACAGTTTGACTCCATTTTTGAGTGAATTGCAGAACGTCAGATTTTTGCTGAAATTGTGACCGCGCGGCTTAGGGATTTTTTCAAAAAAAGCTGTTCAGACGTCGATGGCTAATTCTGTTTCCCATGATAAAAACCCATCTGTTTCCACCGAAAAAGCTTTCAGGGGATCGCTTCCAACAGTTTGGCACCATTTTTGAGTCAATTACAGAACGTCATATTTTTGCTGAAATTGTGACCGCGCGGCTTAGGGTTTTTTTCAAAAAAAGTTGTTCAGACTTCGAGGGCTAATTCTGTTTCCCATGATAAAAACCCACCTGTTTCCACCGAAAAAGCTTTCAGGGGATAGTTTGCAACAGTTTGGCACCATTTTTGAGTGAATTGTAGAACGTCAGATTTTTGCTGAAATTGTGACCGCGTGGCTTAGGGATTTTTTCAAAAAAAGTTGTTCAGACGTCGAGGGCTAATTCTGTTTCCCATGATAAAAACCCACCTGTTTCCACAGAAAACGGTTTCAGGGGATCGTTTGCAACAGTTTGACACCATTTTTGAGTGAATTGCAGAACGCCAGATTTTTGATGAAATTGTGACCGCGCGGCTTAGGGATTTTTTCAAAAAAAGTTGTTCAGACGTCGAGGGCTAATTCTGTTTCCCATGAACAAAACCCATCTGTTTTCACCGAAAAAGCTTTCAGGGGATCGTTTGCAACAGTTTTGCACAATTTTTGAGTGAATAGCAGAACGTCAGATTTTTGCTGAAATTGTGACCGCGCGGCTTAGGGATTTTTTCAAAAAAAGTTGATCAGACGTCGGGGGATAATTCTGTTTCCCATGATCAAAACCCATCTGTTTCCACCGAAAAAGCTTTCAGGGGATCGCTTGCAACAGTTTGGCACCATATTTGAGTGAATTGCAGAACGTCAGATTTTTGCTGAAGTTGTGACTGCGCGGCTTAGGGTTTTTTTTAAAAAAAGTTGTTCAGACGTCGAGGGCTAATTCTGTTTCCCATGATAAAAACCCACCTGTTTCCACAGAAAATGGTTTCAGGGGATCGTTTGCAACAGTTTGACACCATTTTTGAGTGAATTGCAGAACGCCAGATTTTTGCTGAAATTGTGACCGCGCGGCTTAGGGATTTTTTCAAAAAAAGTTGTTCAGACGTCGAGGGCTAATTCTGTTTCCCATGAACAAAACCCATCTGTTTTCACCGAAAAAGCTTTCAGGGGATCGCTTCCAACAGTTTGGCACCATTTTTGAGTCAATTGCAGAACGGCATATTTTTGCTGAAATTGTGACCGGGCGGCTTAGGGTTTTTTTCAAAAAAAGTTGTTCAGACTTCGAGGGCTAATTCTGTTTCCCATGATAAAAACCCACCTGTTTCCACCGAAAAAGCTTTCAGGGGATAGTTTGCAACAGTTTGGCACCATTTTTGAGTGAATTGCAGAACGTCATATTTTTGCTGAAATTGTGACCGCGCGGCTTAGGGATTTTTTCAAAAAAAGTTGTTCAGACGTCGAGCGCTCATTCTGTTTCCCATGATAAAAACCCATCTGTTTCCACCGAAAAAGCTTTCAGGAGATCGCTTGCAACAGTTTGGCACCATTTTTGAGTGAATTGCTTAGGGATTTTTTCAAAAAAAGTTGTTCAGACGTCGAGGGCTAATTCTGTTTCCCATGATAAAAACTCAGCTGTTTCCACCGAAAAAGCTTTCAGGGGATCGCTTGCAACAGTTTGGCACCATTTTTGAGTGAATTGCAGAACGTCAGATTTTTGCTGAAATTGTGACCACGCGGCTTAGGGATTTTTTCAAAAAAAGTTGTTCAGACGTCGAGGGCTAATTCTGTTTCCCATGATAAAAACCCATCTGTTTCCACCGAAAAAGGTTTCAGGGGATCGCTTGCAACAGTTTGGCACCATTTTTGAGTGAATTGCAGAACGTCAGATTTTTGCTGAAATTGTGACCGGGCGGCTTAGGGTTTTTTTCAAAAAAAGTTGTTCAGACTTCGAGGGCTAATTCTGTTTCCCATGATAAAAACCCACCTGTTTCCACCGAAAAAGCTGTCAGGGGATCGCTTGCAACAGTTTGGAACCATTTTTGAGTGAATTGCAGAACGTCAGATTTTTGCTGAAATTGTGACCGCGCGGCTTAGGGATTTTTTCAAAAAAAGTTGTTCAGACGTCGAGGGTTAATTCTGTTTCCCATGATAAAAACTCATTTGTTTCCACCGAAAAAGTTTTCAGGGGATCGCTTGCAACAGTTTGGCACCATTTTTGAGTGAATTGCAGAACGTCAGATTTTTGCTGAA
This sequence comes from Podarcis tiliguerta, assembly GCF_965153285.1. Lineage (NCBI taxonomy): Eukaryota > Metazoa > Chordata > Lepidosauria > Squamata > Lacertidae > Podarcis > Podarcis tiliguerta. Next base: position 111,264,126 of record NC_139536.1, on the reverse strand, counting down.
GTTGTGACCGCGCGGCTTAGGGATTTTTTCAAAAAAAAGTTGTTTAGACTTCGAGGGCTAATTCTGTTTCCCATGATAAAAACCCATCTGTTTCCACCGAAAAAGCTTTCAGGGGATCGCTTGCAACAGTTTGGAACCATTTTTGAGTGAATTGCAGAACGTCAGATTTTTGCTGAAATTGTGACCGCGCGGCTTAGGGATTTTTTCAAAAAAAGTTGTTCAGACGTCGAGGGCTAATTCTGTTTCCCATGATAAAAACTCATCTGTTTCCACCGAAAAAGCTTTCAGGGGATCGCTTGCAACAGTTTGGCACCATTTTTGAGTGAATTGCAGAACGTCATATTTTTGCTGAAATTGTGACCGCGCGGCTTAGGGATTTTTTCAAAAAAAGTTGTTCAGACGTTGAGCGCTCATTCTGTTTCCCATGATAAAAACTCATCTGTTTACACCGAAAAAGCTTTCAGGGGATCGCTTGCAACAGTTTGGCACCATTTTTGAGTGAATTGCAGAACGTCAGATTTTTGCTGAAATTGTGACCGCGCGGCTTAGGGATTTTTTCAAAAAAGTTGTTCAGACGTTGAGCGCTCATTCTGTTTCCCATGATAAAAACCCATCTGTTTCCACCGAAAAAGCTTTCAGGAGATCGTTTGCAACAGTTTGGCACCATTTTTGAGTGAATTGCTTAGGGATTTTTTCAAAAAAAGTTGTTCAGACGTCGAGGGCTAATTCTGTTTCCCATGATAAAAACTCAGCTGTTTCCACCGAAAAAGCTTTCAGGGGATCGCTTGCAACAGTTTGGCACCATTTTTGAGTGAATTGCAGAACGTCAGGTTTTTGCTGAAATTGTGACCGCGCGGCTTAGGGATTTTTTCAAAAAAAGTTGTTCAGACGTCGAGGGCTAATTCTGTTTCCCATGATAAAAACCCATCTGTTTCCACCGAAAAAGGTTTCAGGGGATCGCTTGCAACAGTTTGGCACCATTTTTGAGTGAATTGCAGAAAGTCATATTTTTGCTGAAATTGTGACCGCGCGGCTTAGGGATTTTTTCAAAAAAAAGTTGTTCAGACGTCGAGGGCTAATTCTGTTTCCCATGATAAAAACCCAACGGTTTCCACCGAAAAAGCTTTCAGGGGATCGCTTGCAACAGTTTGGCACCATTTTTGAGTGAATTGCAGAACGTCAGATTTTTGCTGAAATTGTGACCGCGCGGCTTAGGGATTTTTTCAAAAAAAGGTGTTCAGACGTCGAGGGCTAATTCTGTTTCCCATGATAAAAACTCATCTGTTTACACCGAAAAAGCTTTCAGGGGATCGCTTGCAACAGTTTGGCACCATTTTTGAGTGAATTGCAGAACGTCAGATTTTTGCTGAAATTGTGACCTCGCGGCTTAGGGATTTTTTCAAAAAAACTTGTTCAGACGTCGATGGCTAATTCTGTTTCCCATGATAAAAACTTATCTGTTTACACCGAAAAAGCTTTCAGGGGATCGCTTGCAACAGTTTGGCACCATTTTTGTGTGAATTGCAGAACGTCAGATTTTTGCTGAAATTGTGACCGCGCCGCTTAGGGATTTTTTCAAAAAAGGTTGTTCAGACGTTGAGCGCTCATTCTGTTTCCCATGATAAAAACCCATCTGTTTCCACCGAAAAAGCTTTCAGGGGATCGCTTGCAACAGTTTGGCACCATTTTTGAGTGAATTGCAGAACGTCAGATTTTTGCTGAAATTGTGACCGCGCGGCTTAGGGATTTTTTCAAAAAAAGTTGTTCAGACGTCAAGGGCTAATTCTGTTTCCCATGATAAAAACTCATCTGTTTACACCGAAAAAGCTTTCAGGGGATCGCTTGCAACAGTTTGGCACCATTTTTGAGTGAATTGCAGAACGTCAGATTTTTGCTGAAATTGTGACCGCGCGGCTTAGGGATTTTTTCAAAAAAAGTTCTTCAGACGTCGATGGCTAATTCTGTTTCCCATGATAAAAACTCATCTGTTTACACCGAAAAAGCTTTCAGGGGATCGCTTGCAACAGTTTGGCACCATTTTTGAGTGAATTGCAGAACGTCAGATTTTTGCTGAAATTGTGACCGCGCGGCTTAGGGATTTTTTCAAAAAAACTTGTTCAGACGTCGATGGCTAATTCTGTTTCCCATGATAAAAACCCACCTGTTTCCACAGAAAAAGCTTTCAGGGGATCGCTTGCAACAGTTTGGCACCATTTTTGAGTGAATTGCAGAACGTCAGATTTTTGCTGAAGTTGTGACCGCGTGGCTTAGGGATTTTTTCAAAAAAAAGTTGTTCAGACGTCGAGGGCTAATTCTGTTTCCCATGATAAAAACCCACCTGTTTCCACAGAAAAAGCTTTCAGGGGATCATTTGCAACAGTTTGGGACCATTTTTGAGTGAATTGCAGAATGTCAGATTTTTGCTGAAATTGTGACCGCGCGGCTTAGGGATTTTTTCAAAAAAAGTTGTTCAGACGTCGAGGGCTAATTCTGTTTCCCATGATAAAAACCCATCTGTTTCCACCGAAAAAGGTTTCAGGGGATCGCTTGCAACAGTTTGGCACCATTTTTGAGTGAATTGCAGAACGTCATATTTTTGCTGAAATTGTGACCGCGCGGCTTAGGTATTTTTTCAAAAAAAAGTTGTTTAGACGTCGAGGGCTAATTCTGTTTCCCATGATAAAAACCCATGTGTTTCCACCGAAAAAGCTTTCAGGGGATCGCTTGCAACAGTTTGGAACCATTTTTGAGTGAATTGCAGAACGTCAGATTTTTGCTGAAATTGTGACCGCGCGGCTTAGGGATTTTTTCAAAAAAAGCTGTTCAGACGTCGAGGGTTAATTCTGTTTCCCATGATAAAAACCCACCTGTTTCCACCGAAAAAGCTTTCAGGGGATCGTTTGCAACAGTTTGGGACCATTTTTGAGTGAATTGCAGAACGTCAGATTTTTGCTGAAATTGTGACCGCGCGGCTTAGGGATTTTTTCAAAAAAAGTTGTTCAACGTTGAGCGCTCATTCTGTTTCCCATGATAAAAACCCATCTGTTTCAACCGAAAAAGCTTTCAGGGGATCACTTGCAACAGTTTGGCACCATTTTTGAGTGAATTGCAGAACGTCAGATTTTTGCTGAAATTGTGACCGCGCGGCTTAGGGATTTTTTCAAAAAAAGTTCTTCAGACGTCCATGGCTAATTCTGTTTCCCATGATAAAAACTCATCTGTTTACACCGAAAAAGCTTTCAGGGGATCGCTTGCAACAGTTTGGCACCATTTTTGAGTGAATTGCAGAACGTCAGATTTTTGCTGAAATTGTGACCGCGCGGCTTAGGGATTTTTTCAAAAAAACTTGTTCAGACGTCGATGGCTAATTCTGTTTCCCATGATAAAAACTCATCTGTTTACACCGAAAAAGCTTTCAGGGGATCGCTTGCAACAGTTTGGCACCATTTTTGAGTGAATTGCAGAACGTCAGATTTTTGCTGAAGTTGTGACCGCGCGGCTTAGGGATTTTTTCAAAAAAATGTTGTTCAGACGTCGAGGGCTAATTCTGTTTCCCATGATAAAAACCCACCTGTTTCCACAGAAAAAGCTTTCAGGGGATCATTTGCAACAGTTTGGGACCATTTTTGAGTGAATTGCAGAATGTCAGATTTTTGCTGAAATTGTGACCGCGCGGCTTAGGGATTTTTTCAAAAAAAGTTGTTCAGACGTCGAGGGCTAATTCTGTTTCCCATGATAAAAACCCATCTGTTTCCACCGAAAAAGGTTTCAGGGGATCGCTTGCAACAGTTTGGCACCATTTTTGAGTGAATTGCAGAACGTCATATTTTTGCTGAAATTGTGACCGCGCGGCTTAGGGATTTTTTGAAAAAAAGCTGTTCAGACGTCGAAGGTTAATTCTGTTTCCCATGATAAAAACCCACCTGTTTCCACCGAAAAAGCTTTCAGGGGATCGTTTGCAACAGTTTGGGACCATTTTTGAGTGAATTGCAGAACGTCAGATTTTTGCTGAAATTGTGACCGCGCGGCTTAGGGATTTTTTCAAAAAAAGTTGTTCAACGTTGAGCGCTCATTCTGTTTCCCATGATAAAAACCCATCTGTTTCAACCGAAAAAGCTTTCAGGGGATCACTTGCAACAGTTTGGCACCATTTTTGAGTGAATTGCAGAACGTCAGATTTTTGCTGAAATTGTGACCGCGCGGCTTAGGGATTTTTTCAAAAAAAGTTTTTCAGACGTCGATGGCTAATTCTGTTTCCCATGATAAAAACTCATATGTTTACACCGAAAAAGCTTTCAGGGGATCGCTTGCAACAGTTTGGCACCATTTTTGAGTGAATTGCAGAACGTCAGATTTTTGCTGAAATTGTGACCGCGCGGCTTAGGGATTTTTTCAAAAAAACTTGTTCAGACGTCGATGGCTAATTCCGTTTCCCATGATAAAAACCCATCTGTTTCCACCGAAAAAGGTTTCAGGGGATCGCTTGCAACAGTTTGGCACCATTTTTGAGTGAATTGCAGAACGTCATATTTTTGCTGAAATTGTGACCGCGCGGCTTAGGGATTTTTTCAAAAAAAGCTGTTCAGACGTCGAGGGTTAATTCTGTTTCCCATGATAAAAACCCACCTGTTTCCACCGAAAAAGCTTTCAGGGGATCGTTTGCAACAGTTTGGGACCATTTTTGAGTGAATTGCAGAACGTCAGATTTTTGCTGAAATTGTGACCGCGCGGCTTAGGGATTTTTTCAAAAAAAGTTGTTCAACGTTGAGCGCTCATTCTGTTTCCCATGATAAAAACCCATCTGTTTCCACCGAAAAAGGTTTCAGGGGATCGCTTGCAACACTTTGGCACCATTTTTGAGTGAATTGCAGAACGTCATATTTTTGCTGAAATTGTGACCGCGCGGCTTAGGGATTTTTTCAAAAAAAGTTGTTCAACGTTGAGCGCTCATTCTGTTTCCCATGATAAAAACCCATCTGTTTCAACCGAAAAAGCTTTCAGGGGATCACTTGCAACAGTTTGGCACCATTTTTGAGTGAATTGCAGAACGTCAGATTTTTGCTGAAATTGTGACCGCGCGGCTTAGGGATTTTTTCAAAAAAATGTTGTTCAGACGTCGAGGGCTAATTCTGTTTCCCATGATAAAAACCCACCTGTTTACACCGAAAAAGCTTTCAGGGCATCGCTTGCAACAGTTTGGCACCATTTTTGAGTGAATTGCAGAACGTCAGATTTTTGCTGAAGTTGTGACCGCGCGGCTTAGGGATTTTTTCAAAAAAAAGTTGTTCAGACGTCGAGGGCTAATTCTGTTTCCCATGATAAAAACCCACCTGTTTCCACAGAAAAAGCTTTCAGGGGATCATTTGCAACAGTTTGGGACCATTTTTGAGTGAATTGCAGAATGTCAGATTTTTGCTGAAATTGTGACCGCGCGGCTTAGGGATTTTTTCAAAAAAAGTTGTTCAGACGTCGAGGGCTAATTCTGTTTCCCATGATAAAAACCCATCTGTTTCCACCGAAAAAGGTTTCAGGGGATCGCTTGCAACAGTTTGGCACCATTTTTGAGTGAATTGCAGAACGTCATATTTTTGCTGAAATTGTGACCGCGCGGCTTAGGGATTTTTTCAAAAAAAGTTGTTCAACGTTGAGCGCTCATTCTGTTTCCCATGATAAAAACCCATCTGTTTCAACCGAAAAAGCTTTCAGGGGATCACTTGCAACAGTTTGGCACCATTTTTGAGTGAATTGCAGAACGTCAGATTTTTGCTGAAATTGTGACCGCGCGGCTTAGGGATTTTTTCAAAAAAAGTTTTTCAGACGTCGATGGCTAATTCTGTTTCCCATGATAAAAACTCATATGTTTACACCGAAAAAGCTTTCAGGGGATCGCTTGCAACAGTTTGGCACCATTTTTGAGTGAATTGCAGAACGTCATATTTTTGCTGAAATTGTGACCGCGCGGCTTAGGGATTTTTTCAAAAAAAGCTGTTCAGACGTCGAGGGTTAATTCTGTTTCCCATGATAAAAACCCACCTGTTTCCACCGAAAAAGCTTTCAGGGGATCGTTTGCAACAGTTTGGGACCATTTTTGAGTGAATTGCAGAACGTCAGATTTTTGCTGAAATTGTGACCGCGCGGCTTAGGGATTTTTTCAAAAAAAGTTGTTCAACGTTGAGCGCTCATTCTGTTTCCCATGATAAAAACCCATCTGTTTCCACCGAAAAAGGTTTCAGGGGATCGCTTGCAACACTTTGGCACCATTTTTGAGTGAATTGCAGAACGTCATATTTTTGCTGAAATTGTGACCGCGCGGCTTAGGGATTTTTTCAAAAAAAGTTGTTCAACGTTGAGCGCTCATTCTGTTTCCCATGATAAAAACCCATCTGTTTCAACCGAAAAAGCTTTCAGGGGATCACTTGCAACAGTTTGGCACCATTTTTGAGTGAATTGCAGAACGTCAGATTTTTGCTGAAATTGTGACCGCGCGGCTTAGGGATTTTTTCAAAAAAATGTTGTTCAGACGTCGAGGGCTAATTCTGTTTCCCATGATAAAAACCCACCTGTTTACACCGAAAAAGCTTTCAGGGCATCGCTTGCAACAGTTTGGCACCATTTTTGAGTGAATTGCAGAACGTCAGATTTTTGCTGAAGTTGTGACCGCGCGGCTTAGGGATTTTTTCAAAAAAAAGTTGTTCAGACGTCGAGGGCTAATTCTGTTTCCCATGATAAAAACCCACCTGTTTCCACAGAAAAAGCTTTCAGGGGATCATTTGCAACAGTTTGGGACCATTTTTGAGTGAATTGCAGAATGTCAGATTTTTGCTGAAATTGTGACCGCGCGGCTTAGGGATTTTTTCAAAAAAAGTTGTTCAGACGTCGAGGGCTAATTCTGTTTCCCATGATAAAAACCCATCTGTTTCCACCGAAAAAGGTTTCAGGGGATCGCTTGCAACAGTTTGGCACCATTTTTGAGTGAATTGCAGAACGTCATATTTTTGCTGAAATTGTGACCGCGCGGCTTAGGGATTTTTTCAAAAAAAGTTGTTCAACGTTGAGCGCTCATTCTGTTTCCCATGATAAAAACCCATCTGTTTCAACCGAAAAAGCTTTCAGGGCATCGCTTGCAACAGTTTGGCACCATTTTTGAGTGAATTGCAGAACGTCAGATTTTTGCTGAAGTTGTGACCGCGCGGCTTAGGGATTTTTTCAAAAAAAAGTTGTTCAGACGTCGAGGGCTAATTCTGTTTCCCATGATAAAAACCCACCTGTTTCCACAGAAAAAGCTTTCAGGGGATCATTTGCAACAGTTTGGGACCATTTTTGAGTGAATTGCAGAATGTCAGATTTTTGCTGAAATTGTGACCGCGCGGCTTAGGGATTTTTTCAAAAAAAGTTGTTCAGACGTCGAGGGCTAATTCTGTTTCCCATGATAAAAACCCATCTGTTTCCACCGAAAAAGGTTTCAGGGGATCGCTTGCAACAGTTTGGCACCATTTTTGAGTGAATTGCAGAACGTCATATTTTTGCTGAAATTGTGACCGCGCGGCTTAGGGATTTTTTCAAAAAAAGTTGTTCAACGTTGAGCGCTCATTCTGTTTCCCATGATAAAAACCCATCTGTTTCAACCGAAAAAGCTTTCAGGGGATCACTTGCAACAGTTTGGCACCATTTTTGAGTGAATTGCAGAACGTCAGATTTTTGCTGAAATTGTGACCGCGCGGCTTAGGGATTTTTTCAAAAAAAGTTCTTCAGACGTCGATGGCTAATTCTGTTTCCCATGATAAAAACTCATCTGTTTACACCGAAAAAGCTTTCAGGGGATCGCTTGCAACAGTTTGGCACCATTTTTGAGTGAATTGCAGAACGTCATATTTTTGCTGAAATTGTGACCGCGCGGCTTAGGGATTTTTTCAAAAAAAGCTGTTCAGACGTCGAGGGTTAATTCTGTTTCCCATGATAAAAACCCACCTGTTTCCACCGAAAAAGCTTTCAGGGGATCGTTTGCAACAGTTTGGGACCATTTTTGAGTGAATTGCAGAACGTCAGATTTTTGCTGAAATTGTGACCGCGCGGCTTAGGGATTTTTTCAAAAAAAGTTGTTCAACGTTGAGCGCTCATTCTGTTTCCCATGATAAAAACCCATCTGTTTCAACCGAAAAAGCTTTCAGGGGATCACTTGCAACAGTTTGGCACCATTTTTGAGTGAATTGCAGAACGTCAGATTTTTGCTGAAATTGTGACCGCGCGGCTTCGGGATTTTTTCAAAAAAAGTTCTTCAGACGTCGATGGCTAATTCTGTTTCCCATGATAAAAACTCATCTGTTTACACCGAAAAAGCTTTCAGGGGATCGCTTGCAACAGTTTGGCACCATTTTTGAGTGAATTGCAGAACGTCAGATTTTTGCTGAAATTGTGACCGCGCGGCTTAGGGATTTTTTCAAAAAAACTTGTTCAGACGTCGATGGCTAATTCTGTTTCCCATGATAAAAACTCATCTGTTTACACCGAAAAAGCTTTCAGGGGATCGCTTGCAACAGTTTGGCACCATTTTTGAGTGAATTGCATAACGTCAGATTTTTGCTGAAGTTGTGACCGCGCGGCTTAGGGATTTTTTCAAAAAAAAGTTGTTCAGACGTCGAGGGCTAATTCTGTTTCCCATGATAAAAACCCACCTGTTTCCACAGAAAAAGCTTTCAGGGGATCATTTGCAACAGTTTGGGACCATTTTTGAGTGAATTGCAGAATGTCAGATTTTTGCTGAAATTGTGACCGCGCGGCTTAGGGATTTTTTCAAAAAAAGTTGTTCAGACGTCGAGGGCTAATTCTGTTTCCCATGATAAAAACCCATCTGTTTCCACCGAAAAAGGTTTCAGGGGATCGCTTGCAACAGTTTGGCACCATTTTTGAGTGAATTGCAGAACGTCATATTTTTGCTGAAATTGTGACCGCGCGGCTTAGGGATTTTTTCAAAAAAAAGTTGTTTAGACGTCGAGGGCTAATTCTGTTTCCCATGATAAAAACCCATCTGTTTCCACCGAAAAAGCTTTCAGGGGATCGCTTGCAACAGTTTGGAACCATTTTTGAGTGAATTGCAGAACGTCAGATTTTTGCTGAAATTGTGACCGCGCGGCTTAGGGATTTTTTCAAAAAAAGCTGTTCAGACGTCGAGGGTTAATTCTGTTTCCCATGATAAAAACCCACCTGTTTCCACCGAAAAAGCTTTCAGGGGATCGTTTGCAACAGTTTGGGACCATTTTTGAGTGAATTGCAGAACGTCAGATTTTTGCTGAAATTGTGACCGCGCGGCTTAGGGATTTTTTCAAAAAAAGTTGTTCAACGTTGAGCGCTCATTCTATTTCCCATGATAAAAACCCATCTGTTTCAACCGAAAAAGCTTTCAGGGGATCACTTGCAACAGTTTGGCACCATTTTTGAGTGAATTGCAGAACGTCAGATTTTTGCTGAAATTGTGACCGCACGGCTTAGGGATTTTTTCAAAAAAAGCTGTTCAGACGTCGAGGGTTAATTCTGTTTCCCATGATAAAAACCCACCTGTTTCCACCGAAAAAGGTTTCAGGGGATCGTTTGCAACAGTTTGGGACCATTTTTGAGTGAATTGCAGAACGTCAGATTTTTGCTGAAATTGTGACCGCGCGGCTTAGGGATTTTTTCAAAAAAAGTTGTTCAACGTTGAGCGCTCATTCTGTTTCCCATGATAAAAACCCATCTGTTTCAACCGAAAAACCTTTCAGGGGATCACTTGCAACAGTTTGGCACCATTTTTGAGTGAATTGCAGAACGTCAGATTTTTGCTGAAATTGTCACCGCGCGGCTTAGGGATTTTTTCAAAAAAAGTTCTTCAGACGTCGATGGCTAATTCTGTTTCCCATGATAAAAACTCATCTGTTTACACCGAAAAAGCTTTCAGGGGATCGCTTGCAACAGTTTGGCACCATTTTTGAGTGAATTGCAGAACGTCAGATTTTTGCTGAAATTGTGACCGCGCGGCTTAGGGATTTTTTCAAAAAAACTTGTTCAGACGTCGATGGCTAATTCTGTTTCCCATGATAAAAACTCATCTGTTTACACCGAAAAAGCTTTCAGGGGATCGCTTGCAACAGTTTGGCACCATTTTTGAGTGAATTGCAGAACGTCATATTTTTGCTGAAATTGTGACCGCGCGGCTTAGGGATTTTTTCAAAAAAAGTTGTTCAGACGTTGAGCGCTCATTCTGTTTCCCATGATAAAAACCCATCTGTTTCAACCGAAAAAGCTTTCAGGGGATCACTTGCAACAGTTTGGCACCATTTTTGAGTGAATTGCAGAACGTCAGATTTTTGCTGAAATTGTGACCGCGCGGCTTAGGGATTTTTTAAAAAAAAGTTCTTAAGACGTCGATGGCTAATTCTGTTTCCCATGATAAAAACTCATCTGTTTACACCGAAAAAGCTTTCAGGGGATCGCTTGCAACAGTTTGGCACCATTTTTGAGTGAATTGCAGAACGTCAGATTTTTGCTGAAATTGTGACCACGCGGCTTAGGGATTTTTTCAAAAAAACTTGTTCAGACGTCGATGGCTACTTCTGTTTCCCATGATAAAAACTCATCTGTTTACACCGAGAAAGCTTTCAGGGGATCGCTTGCAACAGTTTGGCACCATTTTTGAGTGAATTGCAGAACGTCAGATTTTTGCTGAAATTGTGACCGCGCGGCTTAGGGATTTTTTCAAAAAAGGTTGTTCAGACGTTGAGCGCTCATTCTGTTTCCCATGATAAAAACCCATCTGTTTCCACCGAAAAAGCTTTCAGGAGATCGCTTGCAACAGTTTGGCACCATTTTTGAGTGAATTGCTTAGGGATTTTTTCAAAAAAAGTTGTTCAGACGTCGAGGGCTAATTCTGTTTCCCATGATAAAAACTCAGCTGTTTCCACCGAAAAAGCTTTAAGGGGATCGCTTGCAACAGTTTGGCACCATTTTTGAGTGAATTGCAGAACGTCAGGTTTTTGCTGAAATTGTGACCGCGCGGCTTAGGGATTTTATCAAAAAAAGTTGTTCAGACGTCGAGGGCTTATTCTGTTTCCCATGATAAAAACCCATCTGTTTCCACCGAAAAAGGTTTCAGGGGATCGTTTGCAACAGTTTGGCACCATTTTTGAGTGAATTGCAGAACGTCATATTTTTGCTGAAATTGTGACCGCGCGGCTTAGGGATTTTTTCAAAAAAAAGTTGTTCAGACGTCGAGGGCTAATTCTGTTTCCCATGATAAAAACCCAACGGTTTCCACCGAAAAAGCTTTCAGGGGATCGCTTGCAACAGTTTGGCACCATTTTTGAGTGAATTGCAGAACGTCAGATTTTTGCTGAAATTGTGACCGCGGGGCTTAGGGATTTTTTCAAAAAAAGTTGTTCAGACGTCGAGGGCTAATTCTGTTTCCCATGATAAAAACTCATCTGTTTCCACCGAAAAAGCTTTCAGGGGATCGCTTGCAACAGTTTGGCACCATTTTTGAGTGAATTGCAGAACGTCATGTTTTTGCTGAAATTGTGACCGCACGGCTTAGGGATTTTTTCAAAAAAAGTTGTTCAGACGTCAAGGGCTAATTCTGTTTCCCATGATAAAAACTCATCTGTTTCCACCGAAAAAGCTTTCAGGGGATCGCTTGCAACAGTTTGGCACCATTTTTGAGAGAATTGCAGAACGTCATATTTTTGCTGAAATTGTGACCGCGCGGCTTAGGGATTTTTTCAAAAAAAAGTTGTTTAAACATCGAGGGCTAATTCTGTTTCCCATGATAAAAACCCATCTGCTTCCACCGAAAAAGCTTTCAGGGGATCACTTGCAACAGTTTGGCACCATTTTTGAGTGAATTGCAGAACGTCAGATTTTTGCTGAAATTGTGACCGCGCGGCTTAGGGATTTTTTCAAAAAAAGTTGTTCAGACGTCGAGGGCTAATTCTGTTTCCCATGATAAAAACTCATCTGTTTCCACCGAAAAAGTTTTCAGGGGATCGCTTGCAACAGTTTGGCACCATTTTTGAGTGAATTGCAGAACGTCAGATTTTTGCTGAAGTTGTGACCGCGCGGCTTAGGGATTTTTTCAAAAAAAGCTGTTCAGACGTCGAGGGTTAATTCTGTTTCCCATGATAAAAACCCACCTGTTTCCACCGAAAAAGCTTTCAGGGGATCGTTTTCAACAGTTTGGGACCATTTTTGAGTGAATTGCAGAACGTCATATTTTTGCTGAAATTGTGACCGCGCGGCTTAGGGATTTTTTCAAAAAAAGTTGTTCAGACGTTGAGCGCACATTCTGTTTCCCATGATAAAAACCCATCTGTTTCAACCGAAAAAGCTTTCAGGGGATCACTTGCAACAGTTTGGAACCATTTTTGAGTGAATTGCAGAACGTCAGATTTTTGCTGAAATTGTGACCGCGCGGCTTAGGGATTTTTTCAAAAAAACTTGTTCAGACGTCGATGGCTAATTCTGTTTCCCATGATAAAAACTCATCTGTTTACACCGAAAAAGCTTTCAGGGGATCGCTTGCAACAGTTTGGCACCATTTTTGAGTGAATTGCAGAACGTCAGATTTTTGCTGAAGTTGTGACCGCGCGGCTTAGGGATTTTTTCAAAAAAAAGTTGTTCAGACGTCGAGGGCTAATTCTGTTTCCCATGATAAAAACCCACCTGTTTCCACAGAAAAAGCTTTCAGGGGATCATTTGCAACAGTTTGGGACCATTTTTGAGTGAATTGCAGAATGTCAGATTTTTGCTGAAATTGTGACCGCGCGGCTTAGGGATTTTTTCAAAAAAAGTTGTTCAGACGTCGAGGGCTAATTCTGTTTCCCATGATAAAAACTCATCTGTTTCCACCGAAAAAGCTTTCAGGGGATCGCTTGCAACAGTTTGGCACCATTTTTGAGTGAATTGCAGAACGTCATATTTTTGCTGAAATTGTGACCGCGCGGCTTAGGGATTTTTTCAAAAAAAGTTGTTCAGACGTTGAGCGCTCATTCTGTTTCCCATGATAAAAACCCATCTGTTTCAACCGAAAAAGCTTTCAGGGGATCACTTGCAACAGTTTGGCACCATTTTTGAGTGAATTGCAGAACGTCAGATTTTTGCTGAAATTGTGACCGCGCGGCTTAGGGATTTTTAAAAAAAAAGTTCTTAAGACGTCGATGGCTAATTCTGTTTCCCATGATAAAAACTCATCTGTTTACACCGAAAAAGCTTTCAGGGGATCGCTTGCAACAGTTTGGCACCATTTTTGAGTGAATTGCAGAACGTCAGATTTTTGCTGAAATTGTGACCACGCGGCTTAGGGATTTTTTCAAAAAAACTTGTTCAGACGTCGATGGCTAATTCTGTTTCCCATGATAAAAACTCATCTGTTTACACCGAGAAAGCTTTCAGGGGATCGCTTGCAACAGTTTGGCACCATTTTTGAGTGAATTGCAGAACGTCAGATTTTTGCTGAAATTGTGACCGCGCGGCTTAGGGATTTTTTCAAAAAAGGTTGTTCAGACGTTGAGCGCTCATTCTGTTTCCCATGATAAAAACCCATCTGTTTCCACCGAAAAAGCTTTCAGGAGATCGCTTGCAACAGTTTGGCACCATTTTTGAGTGAATTGCTTAGGGATTTTTTCAAAAAAAGTTGTTCAGACGTCGAGGGCTAATTCTGTTTCCCATGATAAAAACTCAGCTGTTTCCACCGAAAAAGCTTTAAGGGGATCGCTTGCAACAGTTTGGCACCATTTTTGAGTGAATTGCAGAACGTCAGGTTTTTGCTGAAATTGTGACCGCGCGGCTTAGGGATTTTATCAAAAAAAGTTGTTCAGACGTCGAGGGCTTATTCTGTTTCCCATGATAAAAACCCATCTGTTTCCACCGAAAAAGGTTTCAGGGGATCGTTTGCAACAGTTTGGCACCATTTTTGAGTGAATTGCAGAACGTCATATTTTTGCTGAAATTGTGACAGCGCGGCTTAGGGATTTTTTCAAAAAAAAGTTGTTCAGACGTCGAGGGCTAATTCTGTTTCCCATGATAAAAACCCAACGGTTTCCACCGAAAAAGCTTTCAGGGGATCGCTTGCAACAGTTTGGCACCATTTTTGAGTGAATTGCAGAACGTCAGATTTTTGCTGAAATTGTGACCGCGGGGCTTAGGGATTTTTTCAAAAAAAGTTGTTCAGACGTCGAGGGCTAATTCTGTTTCCCATGATAAAAACTCATCTGTTTCCACCGAAAAAGCTTTCAGGGGATCGCTTGCAACAGTTTGGCACCATTTTTGAGTGAATTGCAGAACGTCATGTTTTTGCTGAAATTGTGACCGCACGGCTTAGGGATTTTTTCAAAAAAAGTTGTTCAGACGTCAAGGGCTAATTCTGTTTCCCATGATAAAAACTCATCTGTTTCCACCGAAAAAGCTTTCAGGGGATCGCTTGCAACAGTTTGGCACCATTTTTGAGAGAATTGCAGAACGTCATATTTTTGCTGAAATTGTGACCGCGCGGCTTAGGGATTTTTTCAAAAAAAAGTTGTTTAAACATCGAGGGCTAATTCTGTTTCCCATGATAAAAACCCATCTGTTTCCACCGAAAAAGCTTTCAGGGGATCACTTGCAACAGTTTGGCACCATTTTTGAGTGAATTGCAGAACGTCAGATTTTTGCTGAAATTGTGACCGCGCGGCTTAGGGATTTTTTCAAAAAAAGTTGTTCAGACGTCGAGGGCTAATTCTGTTTCCCATGATAAAAACTCATCTGTTTCCACCGAAAAAGTTTTCAGGGGATCGCTTGCAACAGTTTGGCACCATTTTTGAGTGAATTGCAGAACGTCAGATTTTTGCTGAAGTTGTGACCGCGCGGCTTAGGGATTTTTTCAAAAAAAGCTGTTCAGACGTCGAGGGTTAATTCTGTTTCCCATGATAAAAACCCACCTGTTTCCACCGAAAAAGCTTTCAGGGGATCGTTTTCAACAGTTTGGGACCATTTTTGAGTGAATTGCAGAACGTCATATTTTTGCTGAAATTGTGACCGCGCGGCTTAGGGATTTTTTCAAAAAAAGTTGTTCAGACGTTGAGCGCACATTCTGTTTCCCATGATAAAAACCCATCTGTTTCAACCGAAAAAGCTTTCAGGGGATCACTTGCAACAGTTTGGAACCATTTTTGAGTGAATTGCAGAACGTCAGATTTTTGCTGAAATTGTGACCGCGCGGCTTAGGGATTTTTTCAAAAAAGGTTGTTCAGACGTTGAGCGCTCATTCTGTTTCCCATGATAAAAACCCATCTGTTTCCACCGAAAAAGCTTTCAGTAGATCGCTTGCAACAGTTTGGCACCATTTTTGAGTGAATTGCTTAAGGATTTTTTCAAAAAAAGTTGTTCAGACGTCGAGGGCTAATTCTGTTTCCCATGATAAAAACTCAGCTGTTTCCACCGAAAAAGCTTTCAGGGGATCGCTTGCAACAGTTTGGCACCATTTTTGAGTGAATTGCAGAACGTCAGGTTTTTGCTGAAATTGTGACCGCGCGGCTTAGGGATTTTTTAAAAAAAAGTTGTTCAGACGTCGAGGGCTTATTCTGTTTCCCATGATAAAAACCCATCTGTTTCCACCGAAAAAGGTTTCAGGGGATCGTTTGCAACAGTTTGGCACCATTTTTGAGTGAATTGCAGAACGTCATATTTTTGCTGAAATTGTGACCGCGGGGCTTAGGGATTTTTTCAAAAAAAGTTGTTCAGACGTCGAGGGCTAATTCTGTTTCCCATGATAAAAACTCATCTGTTTACACCGAAAAAGCTTTCAGGGGATCGCTTGCAACAGTTTGGCACCATTTTTGAGTGAATTGCAGAACGTCAGATTTTTGCTGAAATTGTGACCGCGCGGCTTAGGGATTTTTTCAAAAAAACTTGTTCAGACGTCGATGGCTAATTCTGTTTCCCATGATAAAAACTCATCTGTTTACACCGAAAAAGCTTTCAGGGGATCGCTTGCAACAGTTTGGCACCATTTTTGAGTGAATTGCAGAACGTCAGATTTTTGCTGAAATTGTGACCGCGCGGCTTAGGGATTTTTTCAAAAAAGGTTGTTCAGACGTTGAGCGCTCATTCTGTTTCCCATGATAAAAACCCATCTGTTTCCACCGAAAAAGCTTTCAGGAGATCGCTTGCAACAGTTTGGCACCATTTTTGAGTGAATTGCTTAGGGATTTTTTCAAAAAAAGTTGTTCAGACGTCGAGGGCTAATTCTGTTTCCCATGATAAAAACTCAGCTGTTTCCACCGAAAAAGCTTTCAGGGGATCGCTTGCAACAGTTTGGCACCATTTTTGAGTGAATTGCAGAACGTCAGGTTTTTGCTGAAATTGTGACCGCGCGGCTTAGGGATTTTTTCAAAAAAAGTTGTTCAGACGTCGAGGGCTTATTCTGTTTCCCATGATAAAAACCCATCTGTTTCCACCGAAAAAGGTTTCAGGGGATCGTTTGCAACAGTTTGGCACCATTTTTGAGTGAATTGCAGAACGTCATATTTTTGCTGAAATTGTGACCGCGCGGCTTAGGGATTTTTTCAAAAAAAAGTTGTTCAGACGTCGAGGGCTAATTCTGTTTCCCATGAGAAAAACCCAACGGTTTCCACCGAAAAAGCTTTCAGGGGATCGCTTGCAACAGTTTGGCACCATTTTTGAGTGAATTGCAGAACGTCAGATTTTTGCTGAAATTGTGACCGCGGGGCTTAGGGATTTTTTCAAAAAAAGTTGTTCAGACGTCGAGGGCTAATTCTGTTTCCCATGATAAAAACTCATCTGTTTCCACCGAAAAAGCTTTCATGGGATCGCTTGCAACAGTTTGGCACCATTTTTGAGTGAATTGCAGAACGTCATGTTTTTGCTGAAATTGTGACCGCACGGCTTAGGGATTTTTTCAAAAAAAGTTGTTCAGACGTCAAGGGCTAATTCTGTTTCCCATGATAAAAACTCATCTGTTTACACCGAAAAAGCTTTCAGGGGATCGCTTGCAACAGTTTGGCACCATTTTTGAGTCAATTGCAGAACGTCATATTTTTGCTGAAATTGTGACCGCGCGGCTTAGGGATTTTTTCAAAAAAACTTGTTCAGACGTCGATGGCTAATTCTGTTTCCCATGATAAAAACTCATCTGTTTACACCGAAAAAGCTTTCAGAGGATCGCTTGCAACAGTTTGGCACCATTTTTGAGTGAATTGCAGAACGTCAGATTTTTGCTGAAATTGTGACCGCGCGGCTTAGGGATTTTTTCAAAAAAACTTGTTCAGACGTTGAGCGTTCATTCTGTTTCCCATGATAAAAACCCATGTGTTTCCACCGAAAAAGCTTTCAGGGGATCGCTTGCAACAGTTTGGCACCATTTTTGAGTGAATTGAGGAACGTCAGATTTTTGCTGAAATTGTGACCGCGCGGCTTAGGGATTTTTTCAAAAAAAAGTTGTTCAGATGTCGAGGGCTAATTCTGTTTCCCATGATAAAAACCCACCTGTTTCAACCGAAAAAGCTTTCAGGGGATCATTTGCAACAGTTTGGGACCATTTTTGAGTGAATTGCAGAATGTCAGATTTTTGCTGAAATTGTGACCGCGCGGCTTAGGGACTTTTTCAAAAAAAGCTGTTCAGACGTCGAGGGCTAATTCTGTTTCCCATGATAAAAACCCACCTGTTTCCACCAAAAAAGCTTTCAGGGGATCATTTGCAACAGTTTGGGACCATTTTTGAGTGAATTGCAGAACGTCAGATTTTTGCTGAAATTGTGACCGCGCGGCTTAGGCATTTTTTCAAAAAAAGTTCTTCAGACGTCGATGGCTAATTCTGTTTCCCATGATAAAAACTCATCTGTTTACACCGAAAAAGCTTTCAGGGGATCGCTTGCAACAGTTTGGCACCATTTTTGAGTGAATTGCAGAACGTCAGATTTTTGCTGAAATTGTGACCGCGCGGCTTAGGGATTTTTTCAAAAAAAGTTGTTCAGACGTCGAGGGCTAATTCTGTTTCCCATGATAAAAACTCACCTGTTTCCACCGAAAAAGCTTTCAGGGGATCATTTGCAACAGTTTGGGACCATTTTTGAGTGAATTGCAGAACGTCAGATTTTTGCTGAAATTATGACCGCGCGGCTTAGGGATTTTTTTAAAAAAAAGTTCTTCAGACGTCGAGGGCTGATTCTGTTTCCGATGTTGAAAACGCATCTGTTTACACCGAAAAACCTTTCAGGGTATCGTTTGCAACACTTTGGCACCACTTTTGAGTGAATTCCAGCAGGGCAGATTTTTGCTGAAAATGTGACCGCGCGGCTTAGGGATTTTTTCAAAAAAGGTTGTTCAGACGTCGAGGGCTAATTTTGTTTCCCATGATAAAAACCCAACGGTTTCCACCGAAAAAGCTTTCAGGGGATCGTTTGCAACAGTTTGGCACCATTTTTGAGTGAATTGCAGAACGTCAGATTTTTGCTGAAAATGTGACCGCGCGGCTTAGGGATTTTTTCAAAAAAATGTTGTTCAGACTTCGAGGGCTAATTCTGTTTCCCATGATCAGAAACCATCTGTTTCCACCGATAAAGCTTACAGGGGATGGTTTGCAACAGTTTGGCATCATTTTTGAGTTAATTCCAGAACGTCAGATTTTTGCTGAAATTGTGACTGCGCAGCTTAGGGATTTTTTCCAAAAAAACTTGCACAGACGTCGAGGGCCAATTCTGTTTCCGATGATAAAAACCCAACGGTTTCCACCGAAAAAGCTTTCAGGGGATCGTTTGCAACAGTTTGGCACCATATTTGAGAGAATTGCAGAACGTCAGATTTTTGCTGAAATTGTGACCGCGCGATTTTTTTAAAAAAATGTTGTTCCGACGTTGAGGGCTAATTCTGTTTTCAATGATAAAAACGCATCTGTTTCCACCGAAAAACCTTTCAGGGGATCGTTTGCAACAGTTTGGCACCATTTTTGAGTGCATTGCTTAGGGATTTTTTCAAAAAAAGTTGTTCAGACGTCGAGGGCTAATTCTGTTTCCCATGATAAAAACTCAGCTGTTTCCACCGAAAAAGCTTTCAGGGGATCGCTTGCAACAGTTTGGCACCATTTTTGAGTGAATTGCAGAACGTCATATTTTTGCTGAAATTGTGACCGCGCGGCTTAGGGATTTTTTCAAAAAAAGTTGTTCAGACGTCGAGGGCTAATTCTGTTTCCCATGATAAAAACCCATCTGTTTCCACCGAAAAAGGTTTCAGGGGATCGTTTGTAACAGTTTGGCACCATTTTTGAGTGAATTGCAGAACGTCATATTTTTGCTGAAATTGTGACCGCGCGGCTTAGGGATTTTTTCAAAAAAAAGTTGTTCAGACGTCGAGGATTAATTCTGTTTCCCATGATAAAAACTCATCTGTTTACACCGAAAAAGCTTTCAGGGGATCGCTTGCAACAGTTTGGCACCATTTTTGAGTGAATTGCAGAACGTCAGATTTTTGCTGAAATTGTGACCGCGCGGCTTAGGGATTTTTTCAAAAAAAGTTCTTCAGACGTTGAGCGCTCATTCTGTTTCCCATGATAAAAACCCATCTGTTTCCACCGAAAAAGCTTTCAGGAGATCGCTTGCAACAGTTTGGCACCATTTTTGAGTGAATTGCTTAGGGATTTTTTCAAAAAAAGTTGTTCAGACGTCGAGGGCTAATTCAGTTTCCCATGATAAAAACTCAGCTGTTTCCACCGAAAAAGCTTTCAGGGGATCGCTTGCAACAGTTTGGCACCATTTTTGAGTGAATTGCAGAACGTCAGATTTTTGCTGAAATTGTGACCGCGCGGCTTAGGGATTTTTTCAAAAAAAGTTCTTCAGACGTCGATGGCTAATTCTGTTTCCCATGATAAAAACTCATCTGTTTACACCGAAAAAGCTTTCAGGGGATCGCTTGCAACAGTTTGGCACCATTTTTGAGTGAATTGCAGAACGTCAGATTTTTGCTGAAATTGTGACCGCGCGGCTTAGGGATTTTTTCAAAAAAAGTTGTTCAGACGTCGAGGGCTAATTCTGTTTCCCATGATAAAAACTCACCTGTTTCCACCGAAAAAGCTTTCAGGGGATCATTTGCAACAGTTTGGGACCATTTTTGAGTGAATTGCAGAACGTCAGATTTTTGCTGAAATTGTGACCGCGCGGCTTAGGGATTTTTTTTAAAAAAAGTTCTTCAGACGTCGAGGGCTGATTCTGTTTCCGATGTTGAAAACGCATCTGTTTACACCGAAAAACCTTTCAGGGGATCGTTTGCAACACTTTGGCACCACTTTTGAGTGAATTCCAGCAGGGCAGATTTTTGCTGAAAATGTGACCGCGCGGCTTAGGGATTTTTTCAAAAAAGGTTGTTCAGACGTCGAGGGCTAATTTTGTTTCCCATGATAAAAACCCAACGGTTTCCACCGAAAAAGCTTTCAGGGGATCGTTTGCAACAGTTTGGCACCATTTTTGAGTGAATTGCAGAACGTCAGATTTTTGCTGAAAATGTGACCGCGCGGCTTAGGGATTTTTTCAAAAAAATTTTGTTCAGACTTCGAGGGCTAATTCTGTTTCCCATGATCAGAAACCATCTGTTTCCACCGATAAAGCTTACAGGGGATGGTTTGCAACAGTTTGGCATCATTTTTGAGTTAATTCCAGAACGTCAGATTTTTGCTGAAATTGTGACTGCGCAGCTTAGGGATTTTTTCCAAAAAAAACTTGCACAGACGTCGAGGGCCAATTCTGTTTCCGATGATAAAAACCCAACGGTTTCCACCGAAAAAGCTTTCAGGGGATCGTTTGCAACAGTTTGGCACCATATTTGAGAGAATTGCAGAACGTCAGATTTTTGCTGAAATTGTGACCGCGCGATTTTTTTAAAAAAATGTTGTTCCGACGTTGAGGGCTAATTCTGTTTTCAATGATAAAAACGCATCTGTTTCCACCGAAAAACCTTTCAGGGGATCGTTTGCAACAGTTTGGCACCATTTTTGAGTGCATTGCTTAGGGATTTTTTCAAAAAAAGTTGTTCAGACGTCGAGGGCTAATTCTGTTTCCCATGATAAAAACCCATCTGTTTCCACCGAAAAAGCTTTCAGGGGATCGCTTGCAACAGTTTGGCACCATTTTTGAGTGAATTGCAGAACGTCATATTTTTGCTGAAATTGTGACCGCGCGGCTTAGGGATTTTTTCAAAAAAAGTTGTTCAGACGTCGAGGGCTAATTCTGTTTCCCATGATAAAAACCCATCTGTTTCCACCGAAAAAGGTTTCAGGGGATCGTTTGCAACAGTTTGGCACCATTTTTGAGTGAATTGCAGAACGTCATATTTTTGCTGAAATTGTGACCGCGCGGCTTAGGGATTTTTTCAAAAAAACTTGTTCAGACGTTGAGCGCTCATTCTGTTTCCCATGATAAAAACCCATCTGTTTCCACCGAAAAAGCTTTCAGGAGATCGCTTGCAACAGTTTGGCACCATTTTTGAGTGAATTGCTTAGGGATTTTTTCAAAAAAAGTTGTTCAGACGTCGAGGGCTAATTCAGTTTCCCATGATAAAAACTCAGCTGTTTCCACCGAAAAAGCTTTCAGGGGATCGCTTGCAACAGTTTGGCACCATTTTTGAGTGAATTGCAGAACGTCAGGTTTTTGCTGAAATTGTGACCGCGCGGCTTAGGGATTTTTTCAAAAAATGTTGTTCAGACGTCGAGGGCTTATTCTGTTTCCGATGATAAAAACCCAACGGTTTCCACCGAAAAAGCTTTCAGGGGATCGTTTGCAACAGTTTGGCACCATATTTGAGAGAATTGCATAACGTCAGATTTTTGCTGAAATTGTGACCGCGCGATTTTTTTAAAAAAATGTTGTTCCGACGTTGAGGGCTAATTCTGTTTTCAATGATAAAAACGCATCTGTTTCCACCGAAAAACCTTTCAGGGGATCGTTTGCAACAGTTTGGCACCATTTTTGAGTGCATTGCTTAGGGATTTTTTCGAAAAAAGTTGTTCAGACGTCGAGGGCTAATTCTGTTTCCCATGATAAAAACTCAGCTGTTTCCACCGAAAAAGCTTTCAGGGGATCGCTTGCAACAGTTTGGCACCATTTTTGAGTGAATTGCAGAACGTCATATTTTTGCTGAAATTGTGACCGCGCGGCTTAGGGATTTTTTTTAAAAAAAGTTCTTCAGACGTCGAGGGCTGATTCTGTTTCCGATGTTGAAAACGCATCTGTTTACACCGAAAAACCTTTCAGGGGATCGTTTGCAACACTTTGGCACCACTTTTGAGTGAATTCCAGCAGGGCAGATTTTTGCTGAAAATGTGACCGCGCGGCTTAGGGATTTTTTCAAAAAAGGTTGTTCAGACGTCGAGGGCTAATTTTGTTTCCCATGATAAAAACCCAACGGTTTCCACCGAAAAAGCTTTCAGGGGATCGTTTGCAACAGTTTGGCACCATTTTTGAGTGAATTGCAGAACGTCAGATTTTTGCTGAAAATGTGACCGCGCGGCTTAGGGATTTTTTCAAAAAAATTTTGTTCAGACTTCGAGGGCTAATTCTGTTTCCCATGATCAGAAACCATCTGTTTCCACCGATAAAGCTTACAGGGGATGGTTTGCAACAGTTTGGCATCATTTTTGAGTTAATTCCAGAACGTCAGATTTTTGCTGAAATTGTGACTGCGCAGCTTAGGGATTTTTTCCAAAAAAAACTTGCACAGACGTCGAGGGCCAATTCTGTTTCCGATGATAAAAACCCAACGGTTTCCACCGAAAAAGCTTTCAGGGGATCGTTTGCAACAGTTTGGCACCATATTTGAGAGAATTGCAGAACGTCAGATTTTTGCTGAAATTGTGACCGCGCGATTTTTTTAAAAAAATGTTGTTCCGACGTTGAGGGCTAATTCTGTTTTCAATGATAAAAACGCATCTGTTTCCACCGAAAAACCTTTCAGGGGATCGTTTGCAACAGTTTGGCACCATTTTTGAGTGCATTGCTTAGGGATTTTTTCAAAAAAAGTTGTTCAGACGTCGAGGGCTAATTCTGTTTCCCATGATAAAAACCCATCTGTTTCCACCGAAAAAGCTTTCAGGGGATCGCTTGCAACAGTTTGGCACCATTTTTGAGTGAATTGCAGAACGTCATATTTTTGCTGAAATTGTGACCGCGCGGCTTAGGGATTTTTTCAAAAAAAGTTGTTCAGACGTCGAGGGCTAATTCTGTTTCCCATGATAAAAACCCATCTGTTTCCACCGAAAAAGGTTTCAGGGGATCGTTTGCAACAGTTTGGCACCATTTTTGAGTGAATTGCAGAACGTCATATTTTTGCTGAAATTGTGACCGCGCGGCTTAGGGATTTTTTCAAAAAAACTTGTTCAGACGTTGAGCGCTCATTCTGTTTCCCATGATAAAAACCCATCTGTTTCCACCGAAAAAGCTTTCAGGAGATCGCTTGCAACAGTTTGGCACCATTTTTGAGTGAATTGCTTAGGGATTTTTTCAAAAAAAGTTGTTCAGACGTCGAGGGCTAATTCAGTTTCCCATGATAAAAACTCAGCTGTTTCCACCGAAAAAGCTTTCAGGGGATCGCTTGCAACAGTTTGGCACCATTTTTGAGTGAATTGCAGAACGTCAGGTTTTTGCTGAAATTGTGACCGCGCGGCTTAGGGATTTTTTCAAAAAATGTTGTTCAGACGTCGAGGGCTTATTCTGTTTCCGATGATAAAAACCCAACGGTTTCCACCGAAAAAGCTTTCAGGGGATCGTTTGCAACAGTTTGGCACCATATTTGAGAGAATTGCATAACGTCAGATTTTTGCTGAAATTGTGACCGCGCGATTTTTTTAAAAAAATGTTGTTCCGACGTTGAGGGCTAATTCTGTTTTCAATGATAAAAACGCATCTGTTTCCACCGAAAAACCTTTCAGGGGATCGTTTGCAACAGTTTGGCACCATTTTTGAGTGCATTGCTTAGGGATTTTTTCGAAAAAAGTTGTTCAGACGTCGAGGGCTAATTCTGTTTCCCATGATAAAAACTCAGCTGTTTCCACCGAAAAAGCTTTCAGGGGATCGCTTGCAACAGTTTGGCACCATTTTTGAGTGAATTGCAGAACGTCATATTTTTGCTGAAATTGTGACCGCGCGGCTTAGGGATTTTTTCAAAAAAAAGTTGTTCAGACGTCGAGGGTTAATTCTGTTTCCCATGATAAAAACTCATCTGTTTACACCGAAAAAGCTTTCAGGGGATCGCTTGCAACAGTTTGGCACCATTTTTGAGTGAATTGCAGAACGTCAGATTTTTGCTGAAATTGTGACCGCGCGGCTTAGGGATTTTTTCAAAAAAACTTGTTCAGACGTTGAGCGCTCATTCTGTTTCCCATGATAAAAACCCATCTGTTTCCACCGAAAAACCTTTCAGGAGATCGCTTGCAACAGTTTGGCACCATTTTTGAGTGAATTGCTTAGGGATTTTTTCAAAAAAAGTTGTTCAGACGTCGAGGGCTAATTCAGTTTCCCATGATAAAAACTCAGCTGTTTCCACCGAAAAAGCTTTCAGGGGATCGCTTGCAACAGTTTGGCACCATTTTTGAGTGAATTGCAGAACGTCAGGTTTTTGCTGAAATTGTGACCGCGCGGCTTAGGGATTTTTTCAAAAAATGTTGTTCAGACGTCGAGGGCTTATTCTGTTTCCGATGATAAAAACCCAACGGTTTCCACCGAAAAAGCTTTCAGGGGATCGTTTGCAACAGTTTGGCACCATATTTGAGAGAATTGCAGAACGTCAGATTTTTGCTGAAATTGTGACCGCGCGATTTTTTTAAAAAAATGTTGTTCCGACGTTGAGGGCTAATTCTGTTTTCAATGATAAAAACGCATCTGTTTCCACCGAAAAACCTTTCAGGGGATCGTTTGCAACAGTTTGGCACCATTTTTGAGTGCATTGCTTAGGGATTTTTTCAAAAAAAGTTGTTCAGACGTCGAGGGCTAATTCTGTTTCCCATGATAAAAACTCAGCTGTTTCCACTGAAAAAGCTTTCAGGGGATCGCTTGCAACAGTTTGGCACCATTTTTGAGTGAATTGCAGAATGTCATATTTTTGCTGAAATTGTGACCGCGCGGCTTAGGGATTTTTTCAAAAAAAGTTGTTCAGACGTCGAGGGCTAATTCTGTTTCCCATGATAAAAACCCATCTGTTTCCACCGAAAAAGGTTTCAGGGGATCGTTTGCAACAGTTTGGCACCATTTTTGAGTGAATTGCAGAACGTCATATTTTTGCTGAAATTGTGACCGCGCGGCTTAGGGATTTTTTCAAAAAAAAGTTGTTCAGACGTCGAGGGTTAATTCTGTTTCCCATGATAAAAACTCATCTGTTTACACCGAAAAAGCTTTCAGGGGATCGCTTGCAACAGTTTGGCACCATTTTTGAGTGAATTGCAGAACGTCAGATTTTTGCTGAAATTGTGACCGCGCGGCTTAGGGATTTTTTCAAAAAAACTTGTTCAGACGTCGAGGGTTAATTCTGTTTCCCATGATAAAAACCCACCTGTTTCCACCGAAAAAGCTTTCAGGAGATCGCTTGCAACAGTTTGGCACCATTTTTGAGTGAATTGCTTAGGGATTTTTTCAAAAAAAGTTGTTCAGACGTCGAGGGCTAATTCTGTTTCCCATGATAAAAACTCAGCTGTTTCCACCGAAAAAGCTTTCAGGGGATCGCTTGCAACAGTTTGGCACCATTTTTGAGTGAATTGCAGAACGTCAGGTTTTTGCTGAAATTGTGACCGCGCGGCTTAGGGATTTTTTCAAAAAATGTTGTTCAGACGTCGAGGGCTTATTCTGTTTCCCATGATAAAAACCCATCTGTTTCCACCGAAAAAGGTTTCAGGGGATCGTTTGCAACAGTTTGGCACCATTTTTGAGTGAATTGCAGAACGTCATATTTTTGCTGAAATTGTGACCGCGCGGCTTAGGGATTTTTTCAAAAAAAAGTTGTTCAGACGTCGAGGGCTAATTCTGTTTCCCATGAGAAAAACCCAACGGTTTCCACCGAAAAAGCTTTCAGGGGATCGCTTGCAACAGTTTGGCACCATTTTTGAGTGAATTGCAGAACGTCAGATTTTTGCTGAAAATGTGACCGCGCGGCTTAGGGATTTTTTCAAAAAAATGTTGTTCAGACTTCGAGGGCTAATTCTGTTTCCCATGATCAGAAACCATCTGTTTCCACCGATAAAGCTTACAGGGGATGGTTTGCAACAGTTTGGCATCATTTTTGAGTTAATTCCAGAACGTCAGATTTTTGCTGAAATTGTGACTGCGCAGCTTAGGGATTTTTTCCAAAAAAAACTTGCTCAGACGTCGAGGGCCAATTCTGTTTCCGATGATAAAAACCCAACGGTTTCCACCGAAAAAGCTTTCAGGGGATCGTTTGCAACAGTTTGGCACCATATTTGAGAGAATTGCAGAACGTCAGATTTTTGCTGAAATTGTGACCGCGCGATTTTTTTAAAAAAATGTTGTTCCGACGTTGAGGGCTAATTCTGTTTTCAATGATAAAAACGCATCTGTTTCCACCGAAAAACCTTTCAGGGGATCGTTTGCAACAGTTTGGCACCATTTTTGAGTGCATTGCTTAGGGATTTTTTCAAAAAAAGTTGTTCAGACGTCGAGGGCTAATTCTGTTTCCCATGATAAAAACTCAGCTGTTTCCACCGAAAAAGCTTTCAGGGGATCGCTTGCAACAGTTTGGCACCATTTTTGAGTGAATTGCAGAACGTCATATTTTTGCTGAAATTGTGACCGCGCGGCTTAGGGATTTTTTCAAAAAAAGTTGTTCAGACGTCGAGGGCTAATTCTGTTTCCCATGATAAAAACCCATCTGTTTCCACCGAAAAAGGTTTCAGGGGATCGTTTGCAACAGTTTGGCACCATTTTTGAGTGAATTGCAGAACGTCATATTTTTGCTGAAATTGTGACCGCGCGGCTTAGGGATTTTTTCAAAAAAAAGTTGTTCAGACGTCGAGGGCTAATTCTGTTTCCCATGAGAAAAACTCAGCTGTTTCCACCGAAAAAGCTTTCAGGGGATCGCTTGCAACAGTTTGGCACCATTTTTGAGTGCATTGCTTAGGGATTTTTTCAAAAAAAGTTGTTCAGACGTCGAGGGCTAATTCTGTTTCCCATGATAAAAACTCAGCTGTTTCCACCGAAAAAGCTTTCAGGGGATCGCTTGCAACAGTTTGGCACCATTTTTGAGTGAATTGCAGAACGTCATATTTTTGCTGAAATTGTGACCGCGCGGCTTAGGGATTTTTTCAAAAAAAGTTGTTCAGACGTCGAGGGCTAATTCTGTTTCCCATGATAAAAACCCATCTGTTTCCACCGAAAAAGGTTTCAGGGGATCGTTTGCAACAGTTTGGCACCATTTTTGAGTGAATTGCAGAAGGTCATATTTTTGCTGAAATTGTGACCGCGCGGCTTAGGGATTTTTTCAAAAAAAAGTTGTTCAGACGTCGAGGGTTAATTCTGTTTCCCATGATAAAAACTCATCTGTTTACACCGAAAAAGCTTTCAGGGGATCGCTTGCAACAGTTTGGCACCATTTTTGAGTGAATTGCAGAACGTCAGATTTTTGCTGAAATTGTGACCGCGCGGCTTAGGGATTTTTTCAAAAAAACTTGTTCAGACGTTGAGCGCTCATTCTGTTTCCCATGATAAAAACCCACCTGTTTCCACCGAAAAAGCTTTCAGGAGATCGCTTGCAACAGTTTGGCACCATTTTTGAGTGAATTGCTTAGGGATTTTTTCAAAAAAAGTTGTTCAGACGTCGAGGGCTAATTCTGTTTCCCATGATAAAAACTCAGCTGTTTCCACCGAAAAAGCTTTCAGGGGATCGCTTGCAACAGTTTGGCACCATTTTTGAGTGAATTGCAGAACGTCAGGTTTTTGCTGAAATTGTGACCGCGCGGCTTAGGGATTTTTTCAAAAAATGTTGTTCAGACGTCGAGGGCTTATTCTGTTTCCCATGATAAAAACCCATCTGTTTCCACCGAAAAAGGTTTCAGGGGATCGTTTGCAACATTTTGGCACCATTTTTGAGTGAATTGCAGAACGTCATATTTTTGCTGAAATTGTGACCGCGCGGCTTAGGGATTTTTTCAAAAAAAAGTTGTTCAGACGTCGAGGGCTAATTCTGTTTCCCATGAGAAAAACCCAACGGTTTCCACCGAAAAAGCTTTCAGGGGATCGCTTGCAACAGTTTGGCACCATTTTTGAGTGAATTGCAGAACGTCAGATTTTTGCTGAAAATGTGACCGCGCGGCTTAGGGATTTTTTCAAAAAAATGTTGTTCAGACTTCGAGGGCTAATTCTGTTTCCCATGATCAGAAACCATCTGTTTCCACCGATAAAGCTTACAGGGGATGGTTTGCAACAGTTTGGCATCATTTTTGAGTTAATTCCAGAACGTCAGATTTTTGCTGAAATTGTGACTGCGCAGCTTAGGGATTTTTTCAAAAAATGTTGTTCAGACGTCGAGGGCTTATTCTGTTTCCGATGATAAAAACCCAACGGTTTCCACCGAAAAAGCTTTCAGGGGATCGTTTGCAACAGTTTGGCACCATATTTGAGAGAATTGCAGAACGTCAGATTTTTGCTGAAATTGTGACCGCGCGATTTTTTTAAAAAAATGTTGTTCCGACGTTGAGGGCTAATTCTGTTTTCAATGATAAAAACGCATCTGTTTCCACCGAAAAACCTTTCAGGGGATCGTTTGCAACAGTTTGGCACCATTTTTGAGTGCATTGCTTAGGGATTTTTTCAAAAAAAGTTGTTCAGACGTCGAGGGCTAATTCTGTTTCCCATGATAAAAACTCAGCTGTTTCCACCGAAAAAGCTTTCAGGGGATCGCTTGCAACAGTTTGGCACCATTTTTGAGTGAATTGCAGAACGTCATATTTTTGCTGAAATTGTGACCGCGCGGCTTAGGGATTTTTTCAAAAAAAGTTGTTCAGACGTCGAGGGCTAATTCTGTTTCCCATGATAAAAACCCATCTGTTTCCACCGAAAAAGGTTTCAGGGGATCGTTTGCAACAGTTTGGCACCATTTTTGAGTGAATTGCAGAACGTCATATTTTTGCTGAAATTGTGACCGCGTGGCTTAGGGATTTTTTCAAAAAAAAGTTGTTCAGACGTCGAGGGTTAATTCTGTTTCCCATGATAAAAACTCATCTGTTTACACCGAAAAAGCTTTCAGGGGATCGCTTGCAACAGTTTGGCACCATTTTTGAGTGAATTGCAGAACGTCAGATTTTTGCTGAAATTGTGACCGCGCGGCTTAGGGATTTTTTCAAAAAAACTTGTTCAGACGTTGAGCGCTCATTCTGTTTCCCATGATAAAAACCCATCTGTTTCCACCGAAAAAGCTTTCAGGAGATCGCTTGCAACAGTTTGGCACCATTTTTGAGTGAATTGCTTAGGGATTTTTTCAAAAAAAGTTGTTCAGACGTCGAGGGCTAATTCTGTTTCCCATGATAAAAACTCAGCTGTTTCCACCGAAAAAGCTTTCAGGGGATCGCTTGCAACAGTTTGGCACCATTTTTGAGTGAATTGCAGAACGTCAGGTTTTTGCTGAAATTGTGACCGCGCGGCTTAGGGATTTTTTCAAAAAAAGTTGTTCAGACGTCGAGGGCTTATTCTGTTTCCCATGATAAAAACCCATCTGTTTCCACCGAAAAAGGTTTCAGGGGATCGTTTGCAACAGTTTGGCACCATTTTTGAGTGAATTGCAGAACGTCATATTTTTGCTGAAATTGTGACCGCGCGGCTTAGGGATTTTTTCAAAAAAAAGTTGTTCAGACGTCGAGGGCTAATTCTGTTTCCCATGAGAAAAACCCAACGGTTTCCACCGAAAAAGCTTTCAGTGGATCGCTTGCAACAGTTTGGCACCATTTTTGAGTGAATTGCAGAACGTCAGATTTTTGCTGAAATTGTGACCGCGGGGCTTAGGGATTTTTTCAAAAAAAGTTGTTCAGACGTCGAGGGCTAATTCTGTTTCCCATGATAAAAACTCATCTGTTTCCACCGAAAAAGCTTTCAGGGGATCGCTTGCAACAGTTTGGCACCATTTTTGAGTGAATTGCAGAACGTCATGTTTTTGCTGAAATTGTGACCGCACGGCTTAGGGATTTTTTCAAAAAAAGTTGTTCAGACGTCAAGGGCTAATTCTGTTTCCCATGATAAAAACTCATCTGTTTACACCGAAAAAGCTTTCAGGGGATCGCTTGCAACAGTTTGGCACCATTTTTGAGTCAATTGCAGAACGTCATATTTTTGCTGAAATTGTGACCGCGCGGCTTAGGGATTTTTTCAAAAAAACTTGTTCAGACGTCGATGGCTAATTCTGTTTCCCATGATAAAAACTCATCTGTTTACACCGAAAAAGCTTTCAGGGGATCGCTTGCAACAGTTTGGCACCATTTTTGAGTGAATTGCAGAACGTCAGATTTTTGCTGAAATTGTGACCGCGCGGCTTAGGGATTTTTTCAAAAAAAGTTGTTCAGACGTTGAGCGTTCATTCTGTTTCCCATGATAAAAACCCATGTGTTTCCACCGAAAAAGCTTTCAGGGGATCGCTTGCAACAGTTTGGCACCATTTTTGAGTGAATTGAGGAACGTCAGATTTTTGCTGAAATTGTGACCGCGCGGCTTAGGGATTTTTTCAAAAAAAAGTTGTTCAGATGTCGAGGGCTAATTCTGTTTCCCATGATAAAAACCCACCTGTTTCAACCGAAAAAGCTTTCAGGGGATCATTTGCAACAGTTTGGGACCATTTTTGAGTGAATTGCAGAATGTCAGATTTTTGCTGAAATTGTGACCGCGCGGCTTAGGGATTTTTTCAAAAAAAGCTGTTCAGACGTCGAGGGCTAATTCTGTTTCCCATGATAAAAACCCACCTGTTTCCACCGAAAAAGCTTTCAGGGGATCATTTGCAACAGTTTGGGACCATTTTTGAGTGAATTGCAGAACGTCAGATTTTTGCTGAAATTGTGACCGCGCGGCTTAGGGATTTTTTCAAAAAAAGTTCTTCAGACGTCGATGGCTAATTCTGTTTCCCATGATAAAAACTCATCTGTTTACACCGAAAAAGCTTTCAGGGGATCGCTTGCAACAGTTTGGCACCATTTTTGAGTGAATTGCAGAACGTCAGATTTTTGCTGAAATTGTGACCGCGCGGCTTAGGGATTTTTTCAAAAAAACTTGTTCAGACGTCGATGGCTAATTCTGTTTCCCATGATAAAAACTCATCTGTTTACACCGAAAAAGCTTTCAGGGGATCGCTTGCAACAGTTTGGCACCATTTTTGAGTGAATTGCAGAACGTCAGATTTTTGCTGAAATTGTGACCGCGCGGCTTAGGGATTTTTTCAAAAAAGGTTGTTCAGACGTTGAGCGCTCATTCTGTTTCCCATGATAAAAACCCATCTGTTTCCACCGAAAAAGCTTTCAGGAGATCGCTTGCAACAGTTTGGCACCATTTTTGAGTGAATTGCTTAGGGATTTTTTCAAAAAAAGTTGTTCAGACGTCGAGGGCTAATTCTGTTTCCCATGATAAAAACTCAGCTGTTTCCACCGAAAAAGCTTTCAGGGGATCGCTTGCAACAGTTTGGCACCATTTTTGAGTGAATTGCAGAACGTCAGGTTTTTGCTGAAATTGTGACCGCGCGGCTTAGGGATTTTTTCAAAAAAAGTTGTTCAGACGTCGAGGGCTTATTCTGTTTCCCATGATAAAAACCCATCTGTTTCCACCGAAAAAGGTTTCAGGGGATCGTTTGCAACAGTTTGGCACCATTTTTGAGTGAATTGCAGAACGTCATATTTTTGCTGAAATTGTGACCGCGCGGCTTAGGGATTTTTTCAAAAAATGTTGTTCAGACGTCAGGGGCTAATTCTGTTTCCCATGATAAAAACCCATGTGTTTCCACCGAAAAAGCTTTCAGGGGATCGCTTGCAACAGTTTGGCACCATTTTTGAGTGAATTGCAGAACGTCAGATTTTTGCTGAAATTGTGACCGCGCGGCTTAGGGATTTTTTCAAAAAAAGTTCTTCAGACGTCGATGGCTAATTCTGTTTCCCATGATAAAAACTCATCTGTTTACACCGAAAAAGCTTTCAGGGGATCGCTTGCAACAGTTTGGCACCATTTTTGAGTGAATTGCAGAACGTCAGATTTTTGCTGAAATTGTGACCGCGCGGCTTAGGGATTTTTTCAAAAAAAGTTGTTCAGACGTCGAGGGCTAATTCTGTTTCCCATGATAAAAACCCACCTGTTTCCACCGAAAAACCTTTCAGGGGATCATTTGCAACAGTTTGGGACCATTTTTGAGTGAATTGCAGAACGTCAGATTTTTGCTGAAATTGTGACCGCGCGGCTTAGGGATTTTTTCAAAAAAAGTTGTTCAGACGTCGAGGGTTAATTCTGTTTCCCATGATAAAAACCCATGTGTTTCCACCGAAAAAGCTTTCAGGGGATCGCTTGCAACAGTTTGGCACCATTTTTGAGTGAATTGCAGAACGTCAGATTTTTGCTGAAATTGTGACCGCGCGGCTTAGGGATTTTTTCAAAAAAAGTTGTTCAGACGTCGAGGGCTAATTCTGTTTCCCATGATAAAAACCCACCTGTTTCCACCGAAAAACCTTTCAGGGGATCATTTGCAACAGTTTGGGACCATTTTTGAGTGAATTGCAGAACGTCAGATTTTTGCTGAAATTGTGACCGCGCGGCTTAGGGATTTTTTCAAAAAAAGTTGTTCAGACGTCGAGGGTTAATTCTGTTTCCCATGATAAAAACCCATGTGTTTCCACCGAAAAAGCTTTCAGGGGATCGCTTGCAACAGTTTGGCACCATTTTTGAGTGAATTGAGGAACGTCAGATTTTTGCTGAAATTGTGACCGCGCGGCTTAGGGATTTTTTCAAAAAAAGTTCTTCAGACGTCGAGGGTTAATTCTGTTTCCCATGATAAAAACCCATGTGTTTCCACCGAAAAAGCTTTCAGGGGATCGCTTGCAACAGTTTGGCACCATTTTTGAGTGAATTGAGGAACGTCAGATTTTTGCTGAAATTGTGACCGCGCGGCTTAGGGATTTTTTCAAAAAAAGCTGTTCAGACGTCGAGGGCTAATTCTGTTTCCCATGATAAAAACCCACCTGTTTCCACCGAAAAAGCTTTCAGGGGATCATTTGCAACAGTTTGGGACCATTTTTGAGTGAATTGCAGAACGTCAGATTTTTGCTGAAATTGTGACCGCGCGGCTTAGGGATTTTTTCAAAAAAAGTTCTTCAGACGTCGATGGCTAATTCTGTTTCCCATGATAAAAACTCATCTGTTTACACCGAAAAAGCTTTCAGGGGATCGCTTGCAACAGTTTGGCACCATTTTTGAGTGAATTGCAGAACGTCAGATTTTTGCTGAAATTGTGACCGCGCGGCTTAGGGATTTTTTCAAAAAAACTTGTTCAGACGTCGATGGCTAATTCTGTTTCCCATGATAAAAACTCATCTGTTTACACCGAAAAAGCTTTCAGGGGATCGCTTGCAACAGTTTGGCACCATTTTTGAGTGAATTGCAGAACGTCAGATTTTTGCTGAAATTGTGACCGCGCGGCTTAGGGATTTTTTCAAAAAAGGTTGTTCAGACGTTGAGCGCTCATTCTGTTTCCCATGATAAAAACCCATCTGTTTCCACCGAAAAAGCTTTCAGGAGATCGCTTGCAACAGTTTGGCACCATTTTTGAGTGAATTGCTTAGGGATTTTTTCAAAAAAAGTTGTTCAGACGTCGAGGGCTAATTCTGTTTCCCATGATAAAAACTCAGTTGTTTCCACCGAAAAAGCTTTCAGGGGATCGCTTGCAACAGTTTGGCACCATTTTTGAGTGAATTGCAGAACGTCAGGTTTTTGCTGAAATTGTGACCGCGCGGCTTAGGGATTTTTTCAAAAAAAGTTGTTCAGACGTCGAGGGCTTATTCTGTTTCCCATGATAAAAACCCATCTGTTTCCACCGAAAAAGGTTTCAGGGGATCGTTTGCAACAGTTTGGCACCATTTTTGAGTGAATTGCAGAACGTCATATTTTTGCTGAAATTGTGACCGCGCGGCTTAGGGATTTTTTCAAAAAATGTTGTTCAGACGTCAGGGGCTAATTCTGTTTCCCATGATAAAAACCCATGTGTTTCCACCGAAAAAGCTTTCAGGGGATCGCTTGCAACAGTTTGGCACCATTTTTGAGTGAATTGCAGAACGTCAGATTTTTGCTGAAATTGTGACCGCGCGGCTTAGGGATTTTTTCAAAAAAAGTTCTTCAGACGTCGATGGCTAATTCTGTTTCCCATGATAAAAACTCATCTGTTTACACCGAAAAAGCTTTCAGGGGATCGCTTGCAACAGTCTGGCACCATTTTTGAGTGAATTGCAGAACGTCAGATTTTTGCTGAAATTGTGACCGCGCGGCTTAGGGATTTTTTCAAAAAAAGTTGTTCAGACGTCGAGGGCTAATTCTGTTTCCCATGATAAAAACCCACCTGTTTCCACCGAAAAACCTTTCAGGGGATCATTTGCAACAGTTTGGGACCATTTTTGAGTGAATTGCAGAACGTCAGATTTTTGCTGAAATTGTGACCGCGCGGCTTAGGGATTTTTTCAAAAAAAGTTGTTCAGACGTCGAGGGCTAATTCTGTTTCCCATGATAAAAACCCATCTGTTTCCACCGAAAAAGGTTTCAGGGGATCGTTTGCAACAGTTTGGCACCATTTTTGAGTGAATTGCAGAACGTCATATTTTTGCTGAAATTGTGACCGCGCGGCTTAGGGATTTTTTCAAAAAAAAGTTGTTCAGACGTCGAGGGTTAATTCTGTTTCCCATGATAAAAACTCATCTGTTTACACCGAAAAAGCTTTCAGGGGATCGCTTGCAACAGTTTGGCACCATTTTTGAGTGAATTGCAGAACGTCAGATTTTTGCTGAAATTGTGACCGCGCGGCTTAGGGATTTTTTCAAAAAAACTTGTTCAGACGTTGAGCGCTCATTCTGTTTCCCATGATAAAAACCCACCTGTTTCCACCGAAAAAGCTTTCAGGAGATCGCTTGCAACAGTTTGGCACCATTTTTGAGTGAATTGCTTAGGGATTTTTTCAAAAAAAGTTGTTCAGACGTCGAGGGCTAATTCTGTTTCCCATGATAAAAACTCAGCTGTTTCCACCGAAAAAGCTTTCAGGGGATCGCTTGCAACAGTTTGGCACCATTTTTGAGTGAATTGCAGAACGTCAGGTTTTTGCTGAAATTGTGACCGCGCGGCTTAGGGATTTTTTCAAAAAATGTTGTTCAGACGTCGAGGGCTTATTCTGTTTCCCATGATAAAAACCCATCTGTTTCCACCGAAAAAGGTTTCAGGGGATCGTTTGCAACATTTTGGCACCATTTTTGAGTGAATTGCAGAACGTCATATTTTTGCTGAAATTGTGACCGCGCGGCTTAGGGATTTTTTCAAAAAAAAGTTGTTCAGAAGTCGAGGGCTAATTCTGTTTCCCATGAGAAAAACCCAACGGTTTCCACCGAAAAAGCTTTCAGGGGATCGCTTGCAACAGTTTGGCACCATTTTTGAGTGAATTGCAGAACGTCAGATTTTTGCTGAAAATGTGACCGCGCGGCTTAGGGATTTTTTCAAAAAAATGTTGTTCAGACTTCGAGGGCTAATTCTGTTTCCCATGATCAGAAACCATCTGTTTCCACCGATAAAGCTTACAGGGGATGGTTTGCAACAGTTTGGCATCATTTTTGAGTTAATTCCAGAACGTCAGATTTTTGCTGAAATTGTGACTGCGCAGCTTAGGGATTTTTTCAAAAAATGTTGTTCAGACGTCGAGGGCTTATTCTGTTTCCGATGATAAAAACCCAACGGTTTCCACCGAAAAAGCTTTCAGGGGATCGTTTGCAACAGTTTGGCACCATATTTGAGAGAATTGCAGAACGTCAGATTTTTGCTGAAATTGTGACCGCGCGATTTTTTTAAAAAAATGTTGTTCCGACGTTGAGGGCTAATTCTGTTTTCAATGATAAAAACGCATCTGTTTCCACCGAAAAACCTTTCAGGGGATCGTTTGCAACAGTTTGGCACCATTTTTGAGTGCATTGCTTAGGGATTTTTTCAAAAAAAGTTGTTCAGACGTCGAGGGCTAATTCTGTTTCCCATGATAAAAACTCAGCTGTTTCCACCGAAAAAGCTTTCAGGGGATCGCTTGCAACAGTTTGGCACCATTTTTGAGTGAATTGCAGAACGTCATATTTTTGCTGAAATTGTGACCGCGCGGCTTAGGGATTTTTTCAAAAAAAGTTGTTCAGACGTCGAGGGCTAATTCTGTTTCCCATGATAAAAACCCATCTGTTTCCACCGAAAAAGGTTTCAGGGGATCGTTTGCAACAGTTTGGCACCATTTTTGAGTGAATTGCAGAACGTCATATTTTTGCTGAAATTGTGACCGCGTGGCTTAGGGATTTTTTCAAAAAAAAGTTGTTCAGACGTCGAGGGTTAATTCTGTTTCCCATGATAAAAACTCATCTGTTTACACCGAAAAAGCTTTCAGGGGATCGCTTGCAACAGTTTGGCACCATTTTTGAGTGAATTGCAGAACGTCAGATTTTTGCTGAAATTGTGACCGCGCGGCTTAGGGATTTTTTCAAAAAAACTTGTTCAGACGTTGAGCGCTCATTCTGTTTCCCATGATAAAAACCCATCTGTTTCCACCGAAAAAGCTTTCAGGAGATCGCTTGCAACAGTTTGGCACCATTTTTGAGTGAATTGCTTAGGGATTTTTTCAAAAAAAGTTGTTCAGACGTCGAGGGCTAATTCTGTTTCCCATGATAAAAACTCAGCTGTTTCCACCGAAAAAGCTTTCAGGGGATCGCTTGCAACAGTTTGGCACCATTTTTGAGTGAATTGCAGAACGTCAGGTTTTTGCTGAAATTGTGACCGCGCGGCTTAGGGATTTTTTCAAAAAAAGTTGTTCAGACGTCGAGGGCTTATTCTGTTTCCCATGATAAAAACCCATCT
This sequence comes from Podarcis tiliguerta, assembly GCF_965153285.1. Classification (NCBI taxonomy): domain Eukaryota; kingdom Metazoa; phylum Chordata; class Lepidosauria; order Squamata; family Lacertidae; genus Podarcis; species Podarcis tiliguerta. The sequence goes on along the minus strand of NC_139536.1, from coordinate 111,227,038 downwards.
GTTTCCACCGAAAAAGGTTTCAGGGGATCGTTTGCAACAGTTTGGCACCATTTTTGAGTGAATTGCAGAACGTCATATTTTTGCTGAAATTGTGACCGCGCGGCTTAGGGATTTTTTCAAAAAAAAGTTGTTCAGACGTCGAGGGCTAATTCTGTTTCCCATGAGAAAAACCCAACGGTTTCCACCGAAAAAGCTTTCAGTGGATCGCTTGCAACAGTTTGGCACCATTTTTGAGTGAATTGCAGAACGTCAGATTTTTGCTGAAATTGTGACCGCGGGGCTTAGGGATTTTTTCAAAAAAAGTTGTTCAGACGTCGAGGGCTAATTCTGTTTCCCATGATAAAAACTCATCTGTTTCCACCGAAAAAGCTTTCAGGGGATCGCTTGCAACAGTTTGGCACCATTTTTGAGTGAATTGCAGAACGTCATGTTTTTGCTGAAATTGTGACCGCACGGCTTAGGGATTTTTTCAAAAAAAGTTGTTCAGACGTCAAGGGCTAATTCTGTTTCCCATGATAAAAACTCATCTGTTTACACCGAAAAAGCTTTCAGGGGATCGCTTGCAACAGTTTGGCACCATTTTTGAGTCAATTGCAGAACGTCATATTTTTGCTGAAATTGTGACCGCGCGGCTTAGGGATTTTTTCAAAAAAACTTGTTCAGACGTCGATGGCTAATTCTGTTTCCCATGATAAAAACTCATCTGTTTACACCGAAAAAGCTTTCAGGGGATCGCTTGCAACAGTTTGGCACCATTTTTGAGTGAATTGCAGAACGTCAGATTTTTGCTGAAATTGTGACCGCGCGGCTTAGGGATTTTTTCAAAAAAAGTTGTTCAGACGTTGAGCGTTCATTCTGTTTCCCATGATAAAAACCCATGTGTTTCCACCGAAAAAGCTTTCAGGGGATCGCTTGCAACAGTTTGGCACCATTTTTGAGTGAATTGAGGAACGTCAGATTTTTGCTGAAATTGTGACCGCGCGGCTTAGGGATTTTTTCAAAAAAAAGTTGTTCAGATGTCGAGGGCTAATTCTGTTTCCCATGATAAAAACCCACCTGTTTCAACCGAAAAAGCTTTCAGGGGATCATTTGCAACAGTTTGGGACCATTTTTGAGTGAATTGCAGAATGTCAGATTTTTGCTGAAATTGTGACCGCGCGGCTTAGGGATTTTTTCAAAAAAAGCTGTTCAGACGTCGAGGGCTAATTCTGTTTCCCATGATAAAAACCCACCTGTTTCCACCGAAAAAGCTTTCAGGGGATCATTTGCAACAGTTTGGGACCATTTTTGAGTGAATTGCAGAACGTCAGATTTTTGCTGAAATTGTGACCGCGCGGCTTAGGGATTTTTTCAAAAAAAGTTCTTCAGACGTCGATGGCTAATTCTGTTTCCCATGATAAAAACTCATCTGTTTACACCGAAAAAGCTTTCAGGGGATCGCTTGCAACAGTTTGGCACCATTTTTGAGTGAATTGCAGAACGTCAGATTTTTGCTGAAATTGTGACCGCGCGGCTTAGGGATTTTTTCAAAAAAACTTGTTCAGACGTCGATGGCTAATTCTGTTTCCCATGATAAAAACTCATCTGTTTACACCGAAAAAGCTTTCAGGGGATCGCTTGCAACAGTTTGGCACCATTTTTGAGTGAATTGCAGAACGTCAGATTTTTGCTGAAATTGTGACCGCGCGGCTTAGGGATTTTTTCAAAAAAGGTTGTTCAGACGTTGAGCGCTCATTCTGTTTCCCATGATAAAAACCCATCTGTTTCCACCGAAAAAGCTTTCAGGAGATCGCTTGCAACAGTTTGGCACCATTTTTGAGTGAATTGCTTAGGGATTTTTTCAAAAAAAGTTGTTCAGACGTCGAGGGCTAATTCTGTTTCCCATGATAAAAACTCAGCTGTTTCCACCGAAAAAGCTTTCAGGGGATCGCTTGCAACAGTTTGGCACCATTTTTGAGTGAATTGCAGAACGTCAGGTTTTTGCTGAAATTGTGACCGCGCGGCTTAGGGATTTTTTCAAAAAAAGTTGTTCAGACGTCGAGGGCTTATTCTGTTTCCCATGATAAAAACCCATCTGTTTCCACCGAAAAAGGTTTCAGGGGATCGTTTGCAACAGTTTGGCACCATTTTTGAGTGAATTGCAGAACGTCATATTTTTGCTGAAATTGTGACCGCGCGGCTTAGGGATTTCTTCAAAAAATGTTGTTCAGACGTCAGGGGCTAATTCTGTTTCCCATGATAAAAACCCATGTGTTTCCACCGAAAAAGCTTTCAGGGGATCGCTTGCAACAGTTTGGCACCATTTTTGAGTGAATTGCAGAACGTCAGATTTTTGCTGAAATTGTGACCGCGCGGCTTAGGGATTTTTTCAAAAAAAGTTCTTCAGACGTCGATGGCTAATTCTGTTTCCCATGATAAAAACTCATCTGTTTACACCGAAAAAGCTTTCAGGGGATCGCTTGCAACAGTTTGGCACCATTTTTGAGTGAATTGCAGAACGTCAGATTTTTGCTGAAATTGTGACCGCGCGGCTTAGGGATTTTTTCAAAAAAAGTTGTTCAGACGTCGAGGGCTAATTCTGTTTCCCATGATAAAAACCCACCTGTTTCCACCGAAAAACCTTTCAGGGGATCATTTGCAACAGTTTGGGACCATTTTTGAGTGAATTGCAGAACGTCAGATTTTTGCTGAAATTGTGACCGCGCGGCTTAGGGATTTTTTCAAAAAAAGTTCTTCAGACGTCGATGGCTAATTCTGTTTCCCATGATAAAAACTCATCTGTTTACACCGAAAAAGCTTTCAGGGGATCGTTTGCAACAGTTCGGCACCATTTTGAGAGAATTTCAGAACGTCAGATTTTTGCTGAAATTCTGACCGGGCGGCTTAGGGATTTTTTTTAAAAAAAGTTCTTCAGACGTCGAGGGCTGATTCTGTTTCCGATGTTGAAAACGCATCTGTTTCCACCGAAAAACCTTTCAGGGGATCGTTTGCAACACTTTGGCACCACTTTTGAGTGAATTCCAGCAGGGCAGATTTTTGCTGAAAATGTGACCGCGCGGCTTAGGGATTTTTTCAAAAAAGGTTGTTCAGACGTCGAGGGCTAATTTTGTTTCCCATGATAAAAACCCAACGGTTTCCACCGAAAAAGCTTTCAGGGGATCGTTTGCAACAGTTTGGCACCATTTTTGAGTGAATTGCAGAACGTCAGATTTTTGCTGAAAATGTGACCGCGCGGCTTAGGGATTTTTTCAAAAAAATGTTGTTCAGACTTCGAGGGCTAATTCTGTTTCCCATGATCAGAAACCATCTGTTTCCACCGATAAAGCTTACAGGGGATGGTTTGCAACAGTTTGGCATCATTTTTGAGTTAATTCCAGAACGTCAGATTTTTGCTGAAATTGTGACTGCGCAGCTTAGGGATTTTTTCCAAAAAAAACTTGCTCAGACGTCGAGGGCCAATTCTGTTTCCGATGATAAAAACCCAACGGTTTCCACCGAAAAAGCTTTCAGGGGATCGTTTGCAACAGTTTGGCACCATATTTGAGAGAATTGCAGAACGTCAGATTTTTGCTGAAATTGTGACCGCGCGATTTTTTTAAAAAAATGTTGTTCCGACGTTGAGGGCTAATTCTGTTTTCAATGATAAAAACGCATCTGTTTCCACCGAAAAACCTTTCAGGGGATCGTTTGCAACAGTTTGGCACCATTTTTGAGTGCATTGCTTAGGGATTTTTTCAAAAAAAGTTGTTCAGACGTCGAGGGCTAATTCTGTTTCCCATGATAAAAACTCAGCTGTTTCCACCGAAAAAGCTTTCAGGGGATCGCTTGCAACAGTTTGGCACCATTTTTGAGTGAATTGCAGAACGTCAGATTTTTGCTGAAATTGTGACCGCGCGGCTTAGGGATTTTTTCAAAAAAACTTTTTCAGACGTCGAGGGCTAATTCTGTTTCCCATGATAAAAACCCCTCTGTTTCCACCGAAAAAGCTTTCAGGGATTCGCTTGCAACAGTTTGGCACCATTTTTGAGTGAATTGCAGAACGTCATATTTTTGCTGAAATTGTGACCGCGCGGCTTAGGGATTTTTTCAAAAAAGGTTTTTCAGATGTCGAGGGCTAATTCTGTTTCCCACGATAAAAACCCATCTGTTTCCACCGAAAAAGCTTTCAGGGGATTGCTTGCAACAGTTTGGCACCATTTTTGAGTGAATTGCAGAACGGCAGATTTTTGCTGAAAATGTGACCGCGCGGCTTAGGGATTTTTTCAAAAAAAAGTTGTTCAGACTTCGAGGGCTAATTCTGTTTCCGATGATAAAAACCCATCTATTTCCACCGAAAAAGGTTTCAGGGGATCGTTTGCAACAGTTCGGCACCATTTTGAGAGAATTTCAGAACGTCAGATTTTTGCTGAAATTCTGACCGGGCGGCTTAGGGATTTTTTTTTAAAAAAGTTCTTCAGACGTCGAGGGCTGATTCTGTTTCCGATGTTGAAAACGCATCTGTTTCCACCGAAAAACCTTTCAGGGGATCGTTTGCAACACTTTGGCACCACTTTTGAGTGAATTCCAGCAGGGCAGATTTTTGCTGAAAATGTGACCGCGCGGCTTAGGGATTTTTTCAAAAAAGGTTGTTCAGACGTCGAGGGCTAATTTTGTTTCCCATGATAAAAACCCAACGGTTTCCACCGAAAAAGCTTTCAAGGGATCGTTTGCAACAGTTTGGCACCATTTTTGAGTGAATTGCAGAACGTCAGATTTTTGCTGAAAATGTGACCGCGCGGCTTAGGGATTTTTTCAAAAAAATGTTGTTCAGACTTCGAGGGCTAATTCTGTTTCCCATGATCAAAAACCATCTGTTTCCACCGATAAAGCTTACAGGGGATGGTTTGCAACAGTTTGGCATCATTTTTGAGTTAATTCCAGAACGTCAGATTTTTGCTGAAATTGTGACTGCGCAGCTTAGGGATTTTTTCCAAAAAAAACTTGCTCAGACGTCGAGGGCCAATTCTGTTTCCGATGATAAAAACCCAACGGTTTCCACCGAAAAAGCTTTCAGGGGATCGTTTGCAACAGTTTGGCACCATATTTGAGAGAATTGCAGAACGTCAGATTTTTGCTGAAATTGTGACCGCGCGATTTTTAAAAAAAAATGTTGTTCCGACGTTGAGGGCTAATTCTGTTTTCAATGATAAAAACGCATCTGTTTCCACCGAAAAACCTTTCAGGGGATCGTTTGCAACAGTTTGGCACCATTTTTGAGTGCATTGCTTAGGGATTTTTTCAAAAAAAGTTGTTCAGACGTCGAGGGCTAATTCTGTTTCCCATGATAAAAACTCAGCTGTTTCCACCGAAAAAGCTTTCAGGGGATCGCTTGCAACAGTTTGGCACCATTTTTGAGTGAATTTCAGAACATCATATTTTTGCTGAAATTGTGACCGCGCGGCTTAGGGATTTTTTCAAAAAAAGTTGTTCAGACGTCGAGGGCTAATTCTGTTTCCCATGATAAAAACCCATCTGTTTCCACCGAAAAAGGTTTCAGGGGATCGTTTGCAACAGTTTGGCACCATTTTTGAGTGAATTGCAGAACGTCATATTTTTGCTGAAATTGTGACCGCGCGGCTTAGGGATTTTTTCAAAAAAAAGTTGTTCAGACGTCGAGGGTTAATTCTGTTTCCCATGATAAAAACCCAATGGTTTCCACCGAAAAAGCTTTCAGGGGATCGCTTGAAACAGTTTGGCACCATTTTTGAGTGAATTGCAGAACGTCAGATTTTTGCTGAAATTGTGACCGCGCGGCTTAGGGATTTTTTCAAAAAAATGTTGTTCAGACTTCGAGGGCTGATTCTGTTTCCCATGATCAAAAACCATTTGTTTCCACTGAAAAAGGTTTCAGGGGATCGTTTGCAACAGTTTGGCACCATATTTCAGTGAATTGCAGAACGTCAGATTTTTGCTGAAAATGTGACCACGCGGCTTAGGGATTTTTTCAAAAAAATGTTGTTCAGACTTCGAGGGCTAATTCTGTTTCCCATGATAAAAACCCATCTGTTTCCACCGAAAAAGGTTTCAGGGGATCGTTTGCAACAGTTTGGCATCATTTTTGAGTTAATTCCAGAACGTCAGATTTTTGCTGAAATTGTGACTGCGCAGCTTAGGGATTTTTTCCCAAAAAAACTTGCTCAGACGTCGAGGGCCAATTCTGTTTCCGATGATAAAAACCCAACGGTTTCCACCGAAAAAGCTTTCAGGGGATCGCTTGCAACAGTTTGGCACCATATTTGAGAGAATTGCAGAACGTCAGATTTTGGCTGAAATTGTGACCGCGCGGCTTTCGGATTTTTTTTTTTTTAAAGTTTTTCAGACGTCGAGGGCTAATTCTGTTTCCCATGATCAAAACCCATCTGTTTCCACCGAAAAAGGTTTCAGGGGATCGTTTGCAACAGTTTGGCACCATATTTGAGAGAATTGCAGAACGTCAGATTTTTGCTGAAATTGTGACCACGCGGCTTAGGGATTTTTTTAAAAAAAAGTTGTTCAGACGTTGAGGGCTAATTCTGTTTCCGATGATAAAAACCCATCTGTTTCCACCGAAAAAGCTTTCAGGGGATCGTTTGCAACAGTTTGGCACCATTTTTGAGTGAATTGCAGAACGTCAGATTTTTGCTGAAATTCTGACCGGGCGGCTTAGGGATTTTTTTTTAAAAAAGTTCTTCAGACGTCGAGGGCTGATTCTGTTTCCGATGATAAAAACGCATCTGTTTCCACCGAAAAACCTTTCAGGGGATCGTTTGCAACACTTTGGCACCAATTTTGAGTGAATTCCAGCAGGGCAGATTTTTGCTGAAAATGTGACCGCGCCGCTTAAGGATTTTTTCAAAAAAAAAAGTTGTTCAGACGTCAAGGGCTAATTCTGTTTCTAATGATACAAACCCATCTGTTTCCACCGATAAAGCTTACAGTGGATGGTTTGCAACACTTTGGCACCACTTTTGAGTGAATTCCAGCAGGGCAGATTTTTGCTGAAAATGTGACCGCGCCGCTTAAGGATTTTTTCGAAAAATAAAGTTGTTCAGACGTCAAGGGCTAATTCTGTTTCCGATGATACAAACCCATCTGTTTCCACCGATAAAGCTTACAGGGGATCGCTTGCAACAGTTTGGCACCATTTTTGAGTGAATTACAGAACGTCAGATTTTTGCTGAAATTTTGACTGCGCGGCTTAGGGATTTTTTTTAAAAAAAACTTGCTCAGACATCGAGGGCCAATTCTGTTTCGGATGATTAAAACCCATCTGTTTCCACCGAAAAACTGAACTGAACTGCATCTGAATTTAACTGAACTGAACTGAATTGCAACTAATAATTTTTTATTTATACCCCACCCATCTGGCTGGGCTTCCCCAGCCACTCTGGGCAGCTTCAACAAAATATTAAAAGACCGTAATACAGCACACATTAAAAGCTTCCCTAAACAGGGCTGCCTTCAGATGTCTTCTAAAAGTCTGGTAGTTGTTCTCTTTGACATCTGGTGGGAGGCCGTTCCACAGGGAGGGCGCCACTACTGAGAAGGCACTCTGCCTGGTTCCCTCTAACTTGGCTTCTCGCAGTGAGGGAACCGCCAGGAGGCCCTTGGCACTGGACCTCAGTGTCCGGGTAGAATGATGGGTGTGGAGACGCTCCTTCAGAAATACAGTCATACCTCGGGTTGAATACTTCGAGTTGAGCGCGTTCGAGTTGCGCTCCATGGCAACCCGGAAGTAACGGAGCTCATTACTTCCGTGTTTCGCCACTTGCGCATGCGCAGATGCTCAAAATGATGTCATGCGCAGAAGTGGAGGAAAGCGACATGCGCATGTGCAGACGTGCCGTCGCTAGTTACGTTTGCTTCTAGATGCGCACGGGGCTCCGGAATGGATCCCGTTCGTATCTAGAGGTACCACTGTACTGGACCGAGGCCGTTTAGGGCTTTAAAGATCAGCACCAACACTTTGAATTGTCCTTGGAAACGTACTGGGAGCCAATGTAGGTCTTTCAAGACCGCTGTTATGTGGTCTCGGTGGCTGCTCCCAGTCACCAGTCTAGCTGCCGCATTCTGGATTAGTTGTAGTTTCTGGGTCACCTTCAAAGGTAGCCCCACATAGAGTGAATTGCTGTAGTCCAAGCGAGAGATAACTAGAGCATGCACCACTCTGGTGAGACAGTCCGCGGGCAGGTAGGGTCTCGGCCTGCGTACCAGGTGGAGCTGGTAAACAGCTGTCCTGGACACAGAATTGACCTGTGCCTCCATGGACAGCTGTGAGTCCAGAATGACTCCCAGGCAGCGCACCTGGTCCTTCAGGGGCACAGTTACCTCATTCAGGACCAGGGAGTCCTCCACACCCACCCGCCTCCTGTCCCCCCAAAACAGTACTTCTGTCTTGTCAGGATTCAACCTCAATCTGTTAGCCGCCATCCATCCTCCAACCGCCTCCAGGCACTCACACAGGACCTTCACTGCCTTCACTGGTTCTGATTTGAAAGAGAGGCAGATGGCTGGTGAGGCAGGAGGCCAACGGAAGGTGTAGTTGAAGCAAACCAATCCCATTTTTATCTTTGTCTTCCTGCCTGCTGTGTTTACAGGGACCAAAATGAGATTAAGAAGGAAGAAGCTGGGTTGGTTTTGTGTAAGAAAGGAGGAGGATGGAGGCTGGCTGAGGGAGACTGAGGTTGGTGGGGCAGTGCCTCATTTGCCCATATGGACTAGCCTCCACTGCCCGTTTCCAAGAGCTGTGGGACTGGGGGTGAGGTATAGGTCTAGCAGTCTTCTTGCTGTTTCCTCTTTAGGATAGCCCAGGACACCACCCAGTGGCTAAGTTCCCAAACCCTCCAACTGTCCCTATTTTCCAAGAACAGTCCTGGATTTACAGAAGCCGTCCTGGTTTCTGATTTGATTCAGAATGCGCCACTTTTCCTTAGGATGTCCCTATTTTCACCGGAGAAATGTTGGAGGGTATGGTAGGATGTCCCTATTTTCATTGGAGGGTATGGACTTATGCGATCCCTGAGCCAAGGAGATAAGTAACTGAAGGCCACCCTGTATAGGGAAGTTTTTTTTTAATGTTTTATGTTCTATTATGTTTTTATGCATGTTGGAAGCTGCACAGAGTGGCTGGGACAACCCAGTCAGATGGGTGGGCCATAACAACAACAACAATGCCACCTCAAGTTTCATCAGGGGAAAAATGTTGGAAAATATTAGTTCCTCAGTATCCTTTTGCCAAGAGATTTGAGGTGGTAGGTGAGACCCCTTTTGAGTGCCCCCGTACTCTTGTACTACAGTGGAGCCAGGAGACGATAGTCCTCCTTGTTGGAACCTGCGTTCGACCGAGCTCCTCCGGACGGGATTAACGACCTGAGCCTCTGATAAGGCTCCAAGCACATTCCCATTCAGCAGAGTTTCAAAGCAGCAGAAGTGACGAGATTATGGGCTACATTGCAAAGTCTTTTATTTTAACTACGCAGACAGAAAAGAAATACATCCTCTCTCTGTGAGAGCAGAGAGCAACTGAAAAACAAAGGAACAGGAAACCAGTAACATCACATCCGTCTCCTGTCTTCCGTGAGACTTCTAACAGTCTGGAATCCCAGGAATGTAAACAGAGTCCTGTGACCCCAAGCACTGCACCAGTGGCACAAACAGAAACTAACACTCCTGGCCCAAGGATGGGGAGCCTCTTCGCCACGAGATGTTGCTGAACCACAACTCCCATCAAGCCTAGCAAGCATGGTCAATGGCCAGGTATGTTGGGAGTTGTAATTCAGCAAAATCTGTAAGGCCAAAGGCTCCCCACACTTCTTCTAGCCTCTGTTCTCCACTTTCTTCCTCCTGTAAGAACTATTTAAGCTTATGAATCCCAAGACTCCTTTATTATGGCCTGGTGGTAGCAGCTGCCCCGTTCTTGACCTCCTCTTGGCTGGCCTGACTGGCTTGCACCCTTTTTAAAGATGGCGGCAGTTACTCTGCTCTGCGGACCTCCACACATGCTCAATAACTGTGTTTGTGAGCAGGTTTCCTTATTCATGGGGCTTTGCTTGCTTCAGTTTCCTCCTCGTCTGTTAAGCCCCTCAGAAGAAAAGGCCCTTTCATGAGCCATTACTTGCATAAATACAATTAAATTAGGGATGGGGAACCAGGGATGATGGGGATTTGCGTCCCCAAAACACCTGGATGACCACAGAGATACCCCTACCCTCCCAAAAAACCCAATCCCTCAAAAGCAATTTGTGGTGCAGGATTCTGTCCTCCTGAGATGGATGCTGCTCACACAACCTGACATGTAAACCGAAATGCTCTTGCACCAGAGGGGGGCAGCAACGAGCCGTCCCATTTTTAATTTCCTTTCTTTCCTTCAGACTGCTCTTGTGAATAATGAGCCGGGCAAGAAAGACAGCTCAATTCAAATCGCTGACAAATGGCATGCATATATTTGGCAGACTGTAATTAAAGCAAAAGCATGCTCAAGGGGGAAGCGATCCCAAAGCTTTGTTTATAACAACTCCCCTTTGTTGTCACTCCACTTACGGAGTCAGTGCTAGAAAAGAATGGATGTCAAATCTTTCAGAAAACGAGGCTTTAATTCTTGGCTCAGTCACACTAACAGCAAAGATTGCTATCAACAGAGCAGCAGGGGGAAATCCATTTCTATGCTCCTAAGAGGGGCTGTTAAGACAAAAGAAGAAGAAGAAGATATGGTTTCTCCTCCCCTTCTGCAAATAGCTGGACTCAGCCAAGGCTGAATTCCAAATACCAAGCTGTCCTTCTGATCATGCTTCTTCATCTCTTGTATCCTAGAATACAATCTCGAAGAGCAGCCATGATAACCTTTGCTGCAAAAACTCTGGGTGCCTCCAGACCATTTTTGGGGACAGAATCAAGACAGATTCAAGAGCACACCGGGAAATTTAGGTTTGTGCATTTAATACTGATTAAAGCCCTCTGCCAGCCAGTTAGGAAGCAGTGCTGAAATGCACTGTGTGATAGGAATTTTATGGTCTTAGATATATGGTAATGTTCATAAATGTACCAACCAAGCACGTACATAGATCAGCACAGGAAGGCCAACCTGGAACCATTTTGATTCCTAAACTGACCAAATGTTTTCTCTGCAAGGTCAAGTGGGAAACCTCCCCATTGTCTCTTTCCTCACAAATCCTGTCTTAAAGACACATTTAAGATATGAATAGGGTGTGAGCCTGTGACCTGGCCCAGGAACTAAGTATTTATCATTACAAAAGAATGGCCGGGCTCCCCAGGCAATCCAATCAAGTAACTTGCCAGACAGGAGATAAACAACAGGAGAAAAACAATATTCAAATTTCTGTTTTAGACCGCCTTTTCTGTGATGTAGGTATGATGTATCTGGGGGGTGGTCTTAGGTTACACCCCTTCTGTGATGTATGTATGATGTTTCTGGGGGTGGTCTTGATCTACAGGGTGCCAATTTCAAAAGTCTTTATAAGGCCTTGCACGCCATTTTTCTAGGTCCCTCCTCCTCTCCTGCGTGTGAGGGGAGCACCCTGTTGCAACAGTTCAATAAAGATCAAGCTTACTAGCTGCTTTGCTTCTCAATATTCTCTGGTTGGCCTCTGTTATTCTCTCCTACCAATAGGGAACCTATGTAAAGACTCTATATGGGCTCTTGGATACTCCATAAGGGAAAAGGGCATTTTTTATTTACAGCAACTGAAAAGGTGGGATGAATGCATGTTTCTCATAAAGCCGTATGAACACATTGCAAACAAATGAGGGCGAACGCAGGATAAATGTTCATCTTCCCACAACCAAATCAGGATATACGTTCAATAAAGACTGGATATAGTCTGACCTCTGTGTGAGCTTTGCACAGGCAAATCAGGATGAATGCTTTATAAACAGGGTGTCGGGGGCAGCCCAATGTTGTCTTTTTGGGGCGCAGTGAACAGACCCTCCAATGTCCCTATTTTCCAGGAACAATCCCAGAGTTACAGAAGCCACCCTGGTTTCTGATATGATCCTGGAATGCCCCACTTTTCCTTAAGATGTTCCTATTTTTATTGGAGAAATGTTAGAGAGTATGGGTGGACGTCCAAGTTTTCATCGGAGGGCATGAGTGAATTAACTGAGCACTGGCCCCAAAGTACAGCCCAGTCTAGAGCAAGCACTTAATTTGTATTCTCCCTTTCTTGTCCTGCAGTATGAATACCCACTGCATTGGACACGACCAACAGCTCTCCCCTTCACATTTACCGGAGGTGACCCATTAAAGTGTTGGCATTCCTATGAGGTGAGGAACGGCAGCGCGAATGGCGGATGGAACATGTTATGTACTGAAGTTCTCACCCTGGGCCAGCAGGGGGATACTGTAGATAGTTATGCAAATGAAGGATCGAAAGTGACGTTCAGTGATTGGATAGTTTTTATGCAAATGAAGGATCGAAAGTGACGTTCAGTGATTGGATAGTTTTAGAAAGTTGCTACAGTAACGTTGTACTGGAGCTCTATATAAGCAGGCTGACTGAGCCCTTCAGTTCAGCTCTGTTCTGGCCTCTGAATAAACAAGAGCTGTTTGAAGAATCACTGTGTCATCTGATATGTTCACCCACAACTTAACAGAACACCTGCCCCATAAGGAGAAATGGAAGACTCCAGGGCAAAAGGCTCGTTGGGAGTCCAAGTCTCCTTGTGAGTAAGGCCTTCCTTGTGAGGAAACCACTTTTTAACAACAGCTGGTGGGATTCAGCAGAGCCCAAATGTGGTTCCTGTAGCGCCAGCTCAAAAGCTTCAGTAAGAGAACAGAGCAGATGCTGGGATTATGTTTCCTACGTAGAATCAGGCCTTCGATGGAAGTTCCTGTTAAGTTGTGGGTGAACATATCAGATGACACAGCGATTCTTCAGACAGCTCTTGTTTATTCACAGGCCAGAACAGAACTGATCTGAAGGGTTCAGCCAACCTGCTTATATAGAGCTCCACTACAAAGCAACAGTAACAACTTTCTGTAACTATCCAATCACCGAATGTCACTTTCAATTCCTTATTTGCATATGCGGACCTGAGTGAAAACTATCTACAGTATCCCCCTGCTAGCCCAGGGTGAGAACTTCAGTACATAACAGTTCCCCTGTGACTTATCTAGGTCAGGACAATATAGCAGTTTCATATTTTGGTTTGGGAGCATCAAAAGCAGGGCTTGCCCAAGCCAGAGGCTCAGGACAAAATGAACTGGCTCTTGAATGAGCATGGGATAGTGTCCTCCAGTAGAGGGTACATGACAGGTCTGTGGTGCACACAACTCTGGTTTCTAACAGAGGAGAATGCCCAAGGAGCTCAGCTGAGACAGCAGGTTGCCACCTGAGGCAGTTACCTCATTCTGCCTAATGGTAGGGCTGGCCTTGACCGGGAAGTTATTCATGCTCTAAACTTCAGCACTTCGTTGAGGAGGTTGTATAAACGTCCTCTGTAGCCCAGCCACATGTTCTATGACCTCTGATATCAGTAGAGGGGAACCAAACCTAAGTGGGTAATGAGAAATTTAGACTGACACGGTTCTTATTGTTTTTCAGAAGTCACTTAGAATGCTGTCAGTTCAGAGAGCTTGCGAACAGGGACTGACTCTAGCGTCCTTCTGTTTGTTGTGTTAACCTTGGCAGGTTCATTTACTGTGTTAACCTTGGCAGTCTTTTCCCATTTACCTGTTCTGTTCTTTTAGTTTTTCCGTTGTTTCAACCTGGAGTGGAAGAAATAGGTCATTTATTACAAAAAGTTAGTTGTAGTTACCAGGGATAGCCAACACAGTGACCACCAGATTCTGTTAGAACAGCATTTCCCAAATCTGTTTTTGGACTGCAATTCCCGCCACCCCTGATGTTATGTACTGAGTTGAATAGGATCCAAAAAGCAGCAGTCTGATTGGTCCTAGAACAATAGGATTCAGAATGCAGCTGTCTGATTGGTCCTAGAACAATAGGATCCAGAATGCAGCAGTCTGATTGGTCCTAGAACAATGCAGCAGTATGATTGGTCCGCAGGAGCCACCCAATCCAGCTCCAGGTGGAAGTGAATCCGCAACCTGATTGGCCTACAGGAGAATCCCAGAATTAGCCAATCACGTGCGACCCATTGTGTAAATAATATATATAAAGCAGATATTTTGGGGGAACTTTCATTCCTCACTACTATGAGCTGAATAAAGAGCATGAAATCCACACTCGACTCCGAGTATATTTCACCTGACTACTGGCCTTTCTAGCTAGGAATGATAGAAGTTGTAGTCCAAAAACAACTAGAGATCCAAGTTTGGGGGAAACTGTTTAGACCACAACTCCCATCAACGATATGGTGTGTGTGTATATATATGTGTGTGTTTGTGTGTGTGTGCGTCTACACACCCACCCCATAAATCTCCACTTAATATGCAGGTAGTGTTGAATGCTAGCTTCTGGAGAGAGAAAACCTAATGTAGTTGCCAGTTTCATGAGCGCCATAAATCATTCATGCTAAAGTAGACTACAAGCGCTTGGATCTCTAAGGCAGATCAATTTCAAGGTGCTTCCTTAACACGCAAACATGATCCTTGATGATTGCTTATACAAATATGCATTTTCATTAAGAGTTCCCACATCTCTCTCTCCTCCCCTGAGCAAGTCCTCTGACCCGGAGAAGCATCTGTAACTAATGAATTCACTGCTCCCCACTTTCTAGGCTCCATCGGAAAAATACATTACCAAACACATATAAAGTCTGTAAATTTGTGATAAAACGAACCTTGTAATTCTCTGCTAATATGATTTGGGTATCTCAATAAATCTTGAGGCAGGTGATGTGAAGGACTTTTTTTTTTTACATACTTTATATATCACTGGCATTAATTAAAGGTTTCATGGCTCCAAGAGGATTTTGCTGCCTCCTTGAACAGTCATTGTTCTAAGGCAATGTGCTGTCCTTCAGACGTATTTGGACTCCAGCTCCCATCTGCACCAGCCAGGGTGGTCAGTAGTGAAGGATGATGGGAGCTGTAGTCCAATATTATCAGGAGGGTACCATGTTGTCTACCCTGTTGGTCATGACAGCACCCTGGTAGGTTGAACTATGTGTGGAGGGTGCAACAAATGTGGATTCAGTTGGAGGTCTCTGAAGTTAGTTGGTTGGGTGGTGAAGGAAATCCACACCCCCTTTGTGCCTCTAGGGTCTGCTCTGCAGCAAAGTATGGCCATTGACCATAGCCGATACTAGCAGAAGACTTTCCTGTTGTTCACTCACAAATAATAATAATAATAATAATAATAATAATAATAATAATAATTTATTTATACCCCATCCACTCTGGGTGGCTCCCAACAGAATATTAAAGGTAAAGTGACCCCTCACCATTAGGTCCAGTCATGGCCGACTCTGGGGTTGCGGCGCTCATCTCGCTTTATTGGTCGAGGGAGCCGGCGTACAGCTTCCGGGTCATGTGGCCAGCATGACTAAGCCGCTTCTGGCGAAACCAGAGCAGCGCACGGAAACGCCGTTTACTTTCCCGCCGGAGCGGTACCTATTGATCTACTTGCACTTCGTGCTTTCGAACTGCTAGGTTGGCAGGAGCAGGGACCGAGCAACGGGAGCTCACCCCGTCGCAGGGATTCGAACCACTGACCTTCAGATCAGCAAGCCCTAGGCTCTGTGGTTTAACCCACAGCGCCTTTACCTTAATCTGTAAGATTTGAGCCATTGGGATGATGATGATTCTGTTATTTATTGAGTTTATATAGCACCCTATCCCTGCAGTTCTCAGGGTGGTTCACAGGATAAAGTCTGAAAATAAAACTGCAAAATAAAACAACAACCCAACATCCCACCCACATTTTAAAAGGGCATAAGATGTCAATCAAATCAACCAAAGGCCTTGCTAAAGAAGAACATTTTTGCCTGGAGCCTTTGTTACTACAGTGGTACCTTGGGTTACATATGCTTCAGGTTACATACGCTTCAGGTTACAGACTCTGCTAACCCAGAAATATTGCTTCAGGTTAAGCACTTTGCTTCAGGATGAGAACAGAAATCGTGCTCCGGCGGCGCGGCAGCAGCAGGAGGCCCCATTAGCTAAAGTGGTGCTTCAGGTTAAGAACAGTTTCAGGTTAAGAACGGACCTCCGGAACGAATTAAGTACTTAACCTGAGGTACCACTGTATAATGAAGGCGCCAGGCAAACCTGCCTGGAGAGAGCATTCCACAAACTGGGAGCCACTGCAGAAAAGGCCATTATTGTGTTGCCATTCTCCTGACCTTTTGTTAAAATGGGCAGAAAACATATTCCTCCTCCCAATGCCGTCGCCTCTGCAGCGCCAGGGCAATGAAAACACCCCGCAGGAATAATGAAAACAAATGAGACGCACACTCTAATGAAAGTTAAACACTTTTAATCATGTACTGAACTCTCCTGTTGGTCTCACTCAGCATAATGTAAGCTGCCTACATTCCTGTGCATCTCTATCTACCTTCTGTTGCAAACAATTAGTTATGCATAAATACCTTTGAAAAGCATGTTTAGGGTGTCCGGCAGCACTGATGACGAGGAAGCTGTGTTTAGTGTTATTACTATTATTTTAATTGGGGGAGGAATTGAACCGCCAAGGAATCAGTTCCAAGAGGAAATTGCGAAAATGTGTACAGGCAATGGCCTCTGAATGCATAGCTGAGTATATTAGTGCCAGTAGCGTCATTCAGAAAACAGAAATAGCAATCAAAACAGCTGGGAATGTCCAATATTGAATAGAAAACACTTGCAAGAAGCTGCTAGAAAATGATTCTGACTCATGATATTTTTGAATGGGCAAATACAAGGAAATCACACATTGTAAATGGAAAATATGAAAGTAATTGAACAAATTATTCTGCCCGAAGCTGAAAATGCCTGGATCATATTTAACAAATTCATAGCGTTTCTTGTACTAAACGTGGGGGGGAGATTTGCTCTTCCAGCTGATAAACTCTAAAGTAGCGCCACGAGGGGAAAAAAATTCAGGCATTTCAGAAAAATAGGTTTAAAGTTGTTGACCCTTTGGGATGGAATACAAAGCTCTCACTGCATTTCTTTTAAGCTACATAATAGACATGAACTCATGTTTCAGTTCAGAAGGAATGGCGTCAGTTCAAAGGTAAGCAGTGATAAAAGGAATAAATAAATCATTGTTCGCATTTCAGCGTTTCACTCAGCCGAAATAAAAATGGTTTCCCAGAAAACACATTTATTTTTGCATGAAGGGAAGGAAACACTGTGGTTTAGAAGAAGAAAAGAAACCAAGATAACAAGTAGTTGATCAGTCATTTTAGATCTTGGACAAAATTGCCTGATGGGCCACACACATCCCTTAAGAAAATAATGTGTTACATCACATAGACCATGGGTAGGCAAACTAAGGCCCAGGGGCCGGATCCGGCCCAATCGCCTTCTAAATCCAGCCTGCGGACAGTCCGGGAATCAGCGTGTTACATGAGTAGAATGTGTCCTTTCATTTCAAATGCATCTCTGGGTTATTTGTGGGGCATAGGAATTCGTTCATATTTTTTTTCCAAAATATAGTCCAGCCCCCCACAGGGTCTGAGGGACAGTAGACCGGCCCC
Source organism: Podarcis tiliguerta (assembly GCF_965153285.1). NCBI lineage: Eukaryota > Metazoa > Chordata > Lepidosauria > Squamata > Lacertidae > Podarcis > Podarcis tiliguerta. The sequence goes on along the minus strand of NC_139536.1, from coordinate 111,209,419 downwards.
CTGCTGAAAAAGTTAGCTGACCCCTGACTCAGATGCTTACTGGAACTTCAGGTTTGTGCATTTAAAGAGGAGTAATGTGCTCCGAGCTCTAGCATAACAAATCCACATTTTAATTGGTTCTTTTGGAGTTTGGAAAGTAACAGGGAAATGTATCAAAATGTGTGGGGTGAGATTGTGGTAAATATCCTGCAAACCGATAGGATCTATGCTCACTGGTTTATAACCAGCTTGCAAACAAACCAGAATGAATGCTTGATAAAAAAAAAACCAGGTCCAGTCTAACTCCTGTGTAAGCTTTGAGTAAGCAAATCAGGACAAATGCTGAATAACTTGGTCATCTGGAGGAGCTCTTATTTTAAAATAAGCCAGTTCTGTTAGGTTTTGGGCTCCTCTTCATTCTGCTGAGTGGAGCCTTGAGCATAACATACCTAGCTTATGCCAAGTCAAACAACACAGTGGCACCTTGGTTTACAACCATAATCTGTTCCGGAGGTCCGTTTGTAAACCAAAACAGGTTGTAACCCAAGGCACACTTTCGCCAGTGGGGGCCTCCAAAATTTCTTTGTTCGTAATCCAAAAAAATAAAATAAAAAAAAGTTGTAATCCAAAAAATGGTTGCAAACCGGGACACACATTTCTGGGTTTGACGAGTTTGTAATCCAAAACATATGCAAACCAAGACGTATGGAAACCAAGGTACCACTGTACAGCTTTAGGAATAAGCTGTAAAATTTTAGCCAGAATGACCCAGGAAGAATTTGTGAGGGTGTTGGATCAAAACAAAGACGAAGCATATATTGTATATTCTTGCTCAGCACTGCCCTGATCTAGGCAGCCTGAAAATCAGGGCTTACAATACTTGGTTATTGTAGATGCTGTGCATTACATTTATTCTCCAACAATGCTTAGTTCTGTAGGAACAAAGCAAGACAGCCGCTGGCTCAGATATGCAGCATGCTATTCTTAAATTGCAGGGATCCAGCTTTTATGGAAAATGATAATTTGAGAAGGATAATCTCATCTGGTTCATGTGATTTTGGAGCAATCGTAACAGTCTTCTCAAGCAGGCACATGGGAACTGACAGCACCAGCCTACGCATGTTTACTTAGGTGTAAGTTCCACTCAGCTCAGTGGGACTTACAATCTGCACTCATAGAAATGAGCTGTAAAATTAACTGTTTAGGTGATATAATATATGAAGGCATAGGAAATGTGTCTCTCCCAACCTTCAGCTGCCTCAAAACTTTTATTTTTTAAAAAGCAGAAGCCTTCTCTTCCTTCTTACTTTAATTTCATATCACCAAGAATTCATTTTGTTCTTCCTTTTGTCTGAGCTTATATTTGCCCATCTGTAACACTTTGATAAGGCTTTAAACAATCCTTCTGTTCTGGTTCCTTTCTTCCCTCTCCCACCGAAGCTCCCCATTTATTACTTTTATAAGAAGATTGGTTTCCACAAATGAACAATTTTTAAAGACATCTGAGTTGGTAACATCCGAAACTTTCATTCTACTCTAAGCTGGGAAATAAAATAGACATCTGAAGTCACAGAAGTAATTTTAATGTGGCATTTAGGGCAGAAAGCTGGTGTTTCAGAGGTAGCGAGGAATGCTTAAGCAGTTGGAAGTTAAGAGGCTCACTGGGTTTTGAGAAACTGAAATAAACCATTCTGGAAAGCTGCAGATGAATCTATAATTTAGGGAAAGGTTGCTACCTGTCCTTTTGGAAGAACTTCAAGGTTGTACACACACACACACACACACACACACACACCAAAGAAATCTACCTGGACATTCTAGATACCAAGGCTGGATCTAAACACATCAAAGAAGTGTTTCAGTTAAATGCATTGTAAAAGGTATCTATTTATCTACTTGCACTGGTGTGCTTTCGAACTGCTATGTTGGCAGGAGCCAATAAAACACCAAACATTAAACATCAAAAAACCCTTCCCTATACAGGGTTGCCTCCAGGTGGTTCAGAGCTCGCATAACTCCATACCCACCAACATTTGTCCAGTGAAAACAGGGACATCCTACCATCCCCTCCAATATGTCTCTGCTCAAAATAGGGACGTCTCTAAGGAAAATTCCAGGGACAGATCAGAAACTGGGGTGGCTTCTGTAAATCTGGGACTGTCCCTGTAAAATACAGGGTCTGACGGTCCCTTGTGCACTGTGAATTTTTGAGGGGATCTTTACTGAGACATTTCATGAACACCATAGAACGTACGACTGTCTTGCCTCAGCAATGGACTGGTGCCCACAGGTATGTGGTTGGCGACCCTTGTCTTAGGCCAGCTCTGAGGCATAGCTAAGACCAGCAACTGGCTTTCAGGGGCATTCTGAACCTGAGGTATAAAGACCGAAAGTCAGATGAATTAAAACGTTCTCAAGATCACCTTGGGAACCTTGCAGGGTGGGGGCTGAATCCCCAGGGGAAGTTCCACAACCTAAACGCTTGTGCTATGTACCATACTTTTTGCTCTATAAGACTCACTTTTTCCCTCCTAAAAAGTAAGGGGAAATGTGTACGCGTCCTATGGAGCGAATGCAGGCTGCACAGCTATCCCAGAAGCCAGAACAGCAAGAGGGATTGCTGCTTTCACTGCGCAGCGATCCTTCTTGCTCTTCTGGCTTCTGAGATTCAGAATATTTTCTTTCTTGTTTTCCTCCTCCAAAAACTAGGTGCGTCTTGTGGTCTGGTGCGTCTTATAAGGCGAAAAATACGGTACTTCGCTGAGCAAGCTTGGAGGTTGCTGTGAAAGCCTGGGAACAGATTACAGATTTATAGGGTAAACTGTAACTTTGACAAACCTATAAAAGGGGAGGGGGAGCCAGAGAGCTGGATGGGAGTAATCAGCTAAGCCATCCCTGACAGGAATAAACAACCGGTGCTCATTTGCATGGCTTCTTTAGAATCATTATGGAAATGAGCTGTAAGGAAGAGCCAGCATTGTTAGTTGTCCTCCACCACCACCTCCAACTCCCCACACAGAGATGTCATAGGACCAGCCTTTAATGTTGCTATAGAAGACACTGACAAATGAGGTTTACGGCTTACCCTTTACAGATCATTTAAACGTTCTGATGCGGTGACTTCAAAATAGGAACGCCGTACTTGAGATATTGCTGGGTTCGAAAACCCGACTTCCAAACAGTGGATTGGGTTGTGGGGTTCCTTGTTTGCTCTTTAAGGTAAAGGTAAAGGGACCCCGACCATTAGGTCCAGTCATGACCGACTCTGGGGTTGCGGCGCTCATCTCGCTTTACTGGCCGAGGGAGCCGGCGTACAGCTTCCAGGTCATGTGGCCGGCATGACTAAGCCGCTTCTGGCGAACCAGAGCAGCGCACGGAAAAGCCGTTTACCTTCCCACCAGAGCGCTAGCTATTTATCTACTTGCACTCTGACGTGCTTTCAAACTGCTAGGTTGGCAGGAGCAGGGACCGAGCAACGGGAGCTCACCACGTCGCGGGGATTCGAACCGCTGACCTTCTGATCGGCAAGTCCTAGGCTCTGTGGTTTAACCCACAGCGCCACCCGTGTCCCTTGTTTGCTCTTTAATCATTATCTATTCATCTTGGGCCACTGAGAGCTTCAGCGGAGAATTTATTTCATTTTTCTCCAAATCAAATGCGATGCTTTTATTGTACTTTTATGCAAATGTGCGTTTATTCATTCTTTTTTCTTTTTTTCTGAGTTATGCCAAGTGACAGGCACTAGTCATGGTTGAACAGAGAATAAATCACACCCGTCTTTCTCCTCTGCTCCCTTCCACTTTCTCATTTCCTCTGCCTATTTGTCGTCCCAGAAAGTGACTAGCTAACTTTGGCTGCCTATCAGGGAGGTTGCTCAGGTCCCATAAGGTGGCAGCTTTATGTATCATCAGAAATGAGTTGCATGTGCTGATTCATGTGCATGGAGGCCAATTGAGAAAGAATGAGTCTGGTGTAATTTGAAACACAAGACATCTTGCCCTGGTTAGGAAGACTACAACCAGGTGACTTCTCAGTCTGCTGCCAAGGTCCAACTATTGATAGGCATCTTCAAGGCCCCTTCGTCATAGCAGGAATAGACAGCTGCACACATATGAGATGGGAGAAACTTGGTTTGCCAATAATGCATGTGAGAAGGATCTAGGGGTCTTAGTGGACCACAAGCTTAAAATGAGTCAACAGTGCGATGCAACAACAAAAAAGTCCAGTGCTATTCTAGGCTGCATCAACAGAAGTCTACTGTCCAGGCAAAGGAAATAATAGTATCACGACAGTGGTACCTCGGGTTAAGTACTTAATTCGTTCTGGAGGTCCGTACTTAACCTGAAACTGTTCTTAACCTGAAGCACCACTTTAGCTAATGGGGTCTCCTGCTGCTGCTGCGCCACCGGAGCACGATTTCTGTTCTCATCCTGAAGCAAAGTTCTTAACCTGAAGCGCTATTTCTGGGTTAGCGGAGTCTGTAACCTGAAGCGTATGTAACCTGAAGCGTATGTAACCCGAGGTACCACTGTATTCTGCCTGGGTCAGACCTGGTGCACTGTGTCCGGTTCTGGGCGCCATAATTTAAGGATATTGACAAGCTGGAACATGTGCAGAAGAGGGTGACCAAGATAATGAAGAGTCTGGAAATGAAGCCTGGTGAGGAATGGTTAAGGGAACTGGGTATGTTTAGCTTGGAGAAGAGAAAACTGAGAGGAGATATGATAGCTATCTTCAAACATCTCAAGGGTGTCACATGGAAGAGGGAACAAGTTTGTTTTCTCCTGTTCTGTTGAGAGCCAGTGTGGTGTAGTGGTTAAGAGTGGTAGTCTTGTAATCTGGGGAACCGGGTTCGCGTCTCCGCTCCTCCACATGCAGCTGCTGGGTGACCTTGGGCCAGTCACACTTCTTTGAAGTCTCTCAGCCCCACTCACCTTACAGGGTGTTTGTTGTGGGGGAGGAAGGGAAAGGAGAATATTAGCCGCTTTGAGACTCCTTTGAGACTCCTGAAAGGCGGGATATCAAATCCAAACTCTTCTTTTTTCTTCTTCTTCCAGAGGGTAGGATCTGTACCAATGGCTTCAAGTTACAAATAAGGAAATTCTGACTAAACATTAGGAAGTACTTTCTGACATAAAAAAGGTAAAGGGACCCCTGACCGTTAGGTCCAGTTGCAGACGACTCTGGGGTTGTGGCGCTCATCTCGCTTTACAGGCTGAGGGAGCCGGTGTACAGGTTCCGGGTCATGTGGCCAGCATTATTAAGCCACTTCTGGCGAACCAGAGCAGCCCACGGAAACGCTATTTACCTTCCCGTCGGAGTGGTACCTATTTATCTACTTGCACTTTGATGTGCTTTCGAACTGCTAGGTTGGCAGGAGCAGGGACTGAGCAACGGGAGCACACCCTGTTGCGGGGATTCGAACCGCCAACCTTCTGATAGGCAAGCTGTAGGCTCTGTGGTTTAGACCACAGCGCCACCCGCGTCCCTCACTTTCTGACATACATGCTGTTCAGTACTGGAACAGGCTTCCTTCATTGGAAGTGTTTAAGCAGAGGTTAGATGGCCATCTGTCATGGATGCTTTAGTTCTAATTCCTGCATTGCCATCTTTTGTGTTTTATTTCTTTGCTCCATCTTTTAATTATTTCGCGCGGCAGTGTTTTATCCTCTTGCTCTGATTTGTCTTGATGTTACGTTTTTTGCTTATTGGACTTGCAATTGTGATCATTGTGATTATTATTATTATTATTTTACTATGTCAAGGTTTTCCCTTGTGTGCTGTCTAGGCAACTATTGTTATAGGCCAGCTTATACACTGAACAATGGGTGTGTGGGTGTGTTATGCAGACTCATCTCAAATCCTTTGCTATATGTAACTGCTTCTCTACAATTTATTTTCTCTATTGAATATGCCCTGAGTATGGTTCTGTTATTTTTGACATGGTAATATGTTAGCGTGTACATATATTTATGACAAATAACAAAAAGAAGATGTGTGGGAGATAAACTATGTATATAAATAAAATAAGATGGTAAAATATATGTTTCTTTAATGGAAACGATTTTTTTTATTAATATCTACAAGAAATTGACATGAAATATGTAACAGGAGCAGACCAGCCAGCTATCATTATTTCATTATCTACAATCTGCCAGGTCACTCTCATTAATACTAGCAACTATAATACCGCAAATTCATAACTTGTGTTTGAGATACACACACACTCTCTCTCTTACGTTGAACAAAGTTTATCCATTTCGTCCCAAAGTTGTCTTGTTGATTATTGTTTCTGAGGGGTTTTTTGCCATTATAGTAAATTCCCAAATCTTCTCATACCATTCCTTGATATTAGGGATGACCACCTGCCTCCCATATTTTGCATATATCATTCTAGCAGCTATTAGGATACCAGTTCTCTGTGCTCTCTCTTAAAGGTAAAGGGACCCCTGACCATTAGGTCCAGTCGTGGCCGACTGGGGTTGCGGCGCTCATCTTGCTTTACTGGCCGAGGGAGCTTTCAGGTCATGTGGTCAGCATGACTAAGCCGCTTCTGGCGAACCAGAGCAGTGCACGGAAATGCTGTTTACCTTCCCGCCAGAGCAGTACCTATTTATCTACTTGCACTTTGACGTGCTTTCGAACTGCTAGGTTGGCAGGAGCAGGGACCGAGCAATGGGAGCTCACTCTGTCGCGGGGATTCGAACCACCGACCTTCTGATCGGCAAGTCCTAGGCTCTGTGGTTTAACCCACAGCGCCACCCGTGTCCCTCTCTTACTGACCCTTTTAATAGTTAAGGAAGACAAAAATGGGATGCATTGATGCAGCATACCCAAAGAACTCACAGAAATATATTGTTACAAAGGTTGCGCACCACCCTGATCTCGGCCGAGTGGTACACAAGATTAGGAAATATGGTTTAATTACACGTATTTACACCTGAGTTGTCCATGGAGTTTTCTTGGCAGGGATACTGGAGTGGCTTGCCGGTTCCTGCTCCAGGGGAAGCTGATCGCTGAAGAATCGATGCTTTTGAATTATGGTGCTGGAGGAGACTCTTGAGAGTCCCATGGATTGCAAGAAGATCAAACCTATCCATTCTTAAGGAAATCAGCCCTGAGTGCTCACTGGAAGGACAGATCCTGAAGCCGAGGCTCCAGTACTTTGGCCACCTCATGAGAAGAGAAAAGACCCTGGAAAAGACCCTGATGTTGGGAAAGATGGAGGGCACAAGGAGAAGGGGATGACAGAGGACGAGATGGTTGGACAGTGTTCTCGAAGCTACCAGCATGAGTTTGTCCAAATTGCGGGAGGCAGTGGAAGACAGGAGTGCCTGGGGTGCTCTGGTCCATGGGGTCACGAAGAGTCGGACATGACTAAACGACTAAACAACAACAACAAATCACTTGTCTTTATTATCGGATGGAAATGCCCAGATGCCCAGCTCCGGAGGAATCTGGCTTGACTTCAAACCCCACATTTACTATTTTCAGAAATCATAGGGAACACCTGTGTTATGTACTGAGTTGAATAGGATCCAAACTGCAGCAGTCTGATTGGTCCTAGAACAATAGGATCCAAATCGCAGCAGTCTGATTGGTCCTAGAACAATAGGATTCAGAATGCATCAGTCTGATTGGTCCTAGAACAATGCAGCAGTCTGATTGGTTGGCAGGAACCACCCAATCATGCTCCAGATATAAGTGAATCCACAACCTGATTGGCTTACAGTAGAATTCCAGAATTAGCCAATCATGTGCAGCCCATTGTGTAAATAATGTATATAAAGCAGATACTTTGAGGGGACATTCATTCATTCCTCCTCACCACTATGAGCTGAATAAAGAGCATAAAATCACTTTGCGACTCTGAGTATATTTCACTGGCGACGAAGGTGGGATCCCTCTGAGCTGACTGCCACACACCGCACCGCAGCACCGCCACCTGCCGCACCGCTGCCTCGCACCGTGTATCCAGGCTTCAGCTCCGGGACACAAGGAACTCAGAATGGCAACCAACAGCAGCTTCTCGCCGTTCAACCCAGCATCTGGAGACTGGGAAGCTTACGCCTCTCGTTTCACCTTCCTCCTAGAAGCCAAAGGGGTCACCGATGAAGAAGACGCCAAGAAGAGGGCAATATTCTTCAGCGTCTGCGGAGAGGAGACGTTTGAAATCGCCCGGGCTCTCCTTGCGCCTGAAGACGTCGCTACAGTTCCATACAAAACAATAATGGAACAGCTGAAGGGGCACTTTTCGCCACAGCCCTCAGTGGTGGCTCGTCGAAATGCCTTCTACGCAAAGCGGCAAGCCCCTGGGGAAACCATAACTGGGTTTGTGACCTCTCTCCGCCAAGCCGCCCGGTTCTGCAACTTCTCAGAGCTGGAGAACATGCTTCGTGACCGCCTCGTCGGTGGCCTGAGGGATGAGAAGCTGCAACGACGCCTCTACGCTAAGAAGAACCTAACGTTCCAGGTCGCTCTGGAGGAGGCCCTGGCAACGGAAGCTGCTGAGAAGTCGACGCAAGAGGCACGGCCGAGCCAGCCGTCCCAACCGAGGGTCCACCACGAAGACCTCACCAACGACTCAGGATCCAACAGGGAGGAGGTGCACCGAGTACAGCAGCGCACTCAAGCAGCCCACATACCACAGCTGCCTCGACGAGAAGGAGGGAACTGCGCAAGCTGTGGAGAAAGTCACGAGAGGAGGACCTGCCGTTTCCGCAACGCAGAGTGCAGGCAGTGCAGAAAATTGGGACACATTGCCCGGGTGTGTCGGGCTCGGCCTACCCGACGCCAGGCATCAGATGACCAATCCAAGAGCCCCAGGTCCCGGGGCCCAACGCACCAAGGCAACTCAATGGAGCTCACGGACTTCCAGGTATACCAGTTGCCCCACCCCAACGTAGAGAAAATTTATGTAGAGGTACAGATAGAGGGGGCCCCATGCCGCATGGAGCTTGACACGGGTTCAAATCTATCCATAATCTCGGCAAGGACCTTAAGGAAACTGTGTCCTACTGGGGGTCCCAAACTCAGGCCGGCCCCATTCACCCTCCGGGACCTCCAGAAACGTAAGGTCCCCACAATGGGGGTGGGGACCTTCAGGGTGCAATACCGAGGGCGGACGTGGCAACTGGACTTGCTTGTGGTCAAGGGCCCCTACATTAGCTTACTGGGATTGGCATGGTTTGGACCACTGGGGCTAGCCGTCACCAGGGTGAACAACACTAGCTTACAAGTGGACGTGGACGCCATATGCAAGGAATTTCCGGGGGTTTTTGATGGGAAATTGGGACAGTATACGGGCCCCCCCATTGCTCTACAGCTTGACCCCGCAGTACGACCAGTCAGGCTCAAGGCCCGCCGGGTCCCGTTCGCCCTGAAACCCCGTATAGACGAGGAATTGGACCGGCTCGTGGAGCAAGGAGTACTGGAGCCGGTGCCTAATGCCCCCTGGGAAACCCCAATCGTCACACCCGTCAAGCCTAATGGTTCGGTCCGCATCTGCGCAGACTACAAATGTACCATAAACAAGGCCCTCACAGCCCATGCATACCCAGTGCCAGTGGTCAGCCATGTTCTTGCCACCCTGGCTGGGTCGAAAATTTTTGGCAAGCTGGACTTGGCCCAAGCATATCAACAGCTACCAGTAGATGAGGCCACAGCAGAGGCACAGACGATTGTGACGCACAGAGGAGCGTTCAGGGTAAAGCGGCTGCAATTCGGCGTCAGCGTGGCACCAGGCATATTCCAGAACCTAATGGACTCTCTCCTTAAAGGAATTCCTGGCGTCACCCCCTTCTTCGATGATGTGTTGATTGCCGGGCCCACACCAGAGGAGTTTGAGGACCGCCTCCGCACTGTTCTGCACCGTTTCCAGACGGCGGGTCTCAAGGTGAAGCGGGAAAAATGTCTACTAGGAGTGCCTCAGGTGGACTTTCTGGGATTTATGGTGGACGCAGAAGGGGTCCACCCGAGTGGGGACAAGGTACGGGCCATTTGTGATGCCCCAGCGCCCAAGAACAAGACTGAACTTCAGGCCTTCTTGGGACTATTGAACTTTTACCATTCCTTCCTTCCCCACAAAGCGGCAGTAGCAGAGCCCCTACACAGACTTCTGGACAAGCGGGCCCCTTGGGTGTGGGGCCAGCGCCAGGAGGCTGCATTCCAGGCAGTCAAGGACTTGCTTGTCTCAAACTCGGTCTTGGCACACTTCGACGAGAGGCTGCCGGTGGTGCTAGCATGCGACGCCTCACCCTATGGCATTGGCGCTGTCCTGGGACACCAACTCCCGGATGGAAGAGAGGTACCAGTAGCATACTTTTCCCAGACACTCAGTGCAACCGAATGGAACTACTCACAAATAGACAAGGAGGGGCTGGCAATTGTGAAGGGGGTAAAAAAAATCCCATGATTTCTTGTACGGGCGGCCCTTCACCGTGGTGACTGACCACAAGCCGTTGCTTGGCTTGTTTGCCCCCGAAAAGCAGACCCCCCAAGTGCTGTCTCCTCGCGTCCTCAGGTGGTCAATTTTCCTTGCCAGCTACCAGTATGCACTGATTCACCAACCTGGGAAGGCGATGGGCCATGCGGACGCCCTCAGCAGGCTACCACTACCGGAAACAGGCCCTGACCCAGCACCTGCACAAGAGGTTATGAGCCTGGAGCTGCTTCCCGACCGCCCCATTCAGGCACAAGAAGTTGCACACCATTCCAAGAAAGACAGAGTCATCTCCCGGGTCCTGGACTGGGTGTGGAGGGGATGGCCCAGCAACAGCCCTGGGCCAGAATTCGCTGGCTACACAACCCGCAAACATGAACTGTCGGCCCACAAGGGGTGCCTGTTATGGGGAAGCAGGGTCGTTGTTCCCCAGCCCCTCCGCAAAAGGGTCCTCACAGCCCTACACGAGACACACCCAGGGGTAGTAAGAATGAAGGCCCTGGCCAGGAGTTATGTGTGGTGGCCGGGGATCGATGGAGAGATAGAGGCCTGGGTCAAACACTGCCAGGCCTGCCAAGAATCCCACCCAGATCCCCCAAGGGCCCCAGTCCAGTACTGGGAGTCCGCCCGAGCACCATGGTCACGCCTGCATGTTGACTTCGCTGGCCCCTTTCAGGGGAAAACATTCTTCATAGTGGTGGACTCCTACACCAAATGGCTGGAAGTCGCACTGGTACCGTCCACTTCTACATCCGCAGCCATCCGGGTACTACGCAGGCTGTTTGCAACCCACGGGCTCCCTGACACTCGTCTCAGACAACGGGACTGCATTCACGTCAGGAGAATTCCAAACCTTCACAGCGCAGAACGCCATCCGCCACATCCGTTCGGCGCCATTCCACCCTGCCACCAATGGCCAAGCAGAACACATGGTGCGGACCACCAAGGACACCCTTCGCCGCATGACGCAAGGGGATTGGGAGTACCGCCTTGCCACATTCCTCCTAGCACAGCACAGCACCCCCAGCTCAACGACTGGCCGGAGCCCCGCTGAACTACTAATGGGTCGGCGCCTTGCAATCAGATTGGACCGCCTTCACCCCGATAGAGCTCAGGATGAGGTAGTGGTGGGGGAAGGCAGGAACCCCCGGACCTTCGAGGCCCAGGACCCAGTGTACGCAAAGAATTTTGGGGCAGGCCCAGCATGGGTACCCGCCACAGTCACCAGGGTCACTGGCCCCGAGGTGCTAACGGATGGGGGGCAATGCTGGCGCCGCCACTGCGACCAGATGCGGCGACGATTCCCGGGAGAAAACCAGGAGGAGGAAAGGTCAGAGGAGTCCCAAGGGAACAGAGCGGCAGTGAGGCCCATAGAGCAGGAGGGGCCAGCAGGAGAGGCAGAATCAGTAAATACAGAGAGGACCCGTGAGGCCGAAAGGACACCGGAACCAGAACCACGATTGAGCGAGCCGGTTGCGCCAGACCAAACAGGCCCATCACAGCCAGCAACCTTGGAACACGAGCCAGAACCTGAACCCCGGACCAGGGAACACCACAGGCCGCAACGCACACGTAGGCCGCCGGCGTACCTCAAGGACTATGAATGTGACCTCCCGGGCAGGACTGGAACTTAGAGGGGAGGGGTGTTATGTACTGAGTTGAATAGGATCCAAACTGCAGCAGTCTGATTGGTCCTAGAACAATAGGATCCAAATCGCAGCAGTCTGATTGGTCCTAGAACAATAGGATTCAGAATGCATCAGTCTGATTGGTCCTAGAACAATGCAGCAGTCTGATTGGTTGGCAGGAACCACCCAATCATGCTCCAGATATAAGTGAATCCACAACCTGATTGGCTTACAGTAGAATTCCAGAATTAGCCAATCATGTGCAGCCCATTGTGTAAATAATGTATATAAAGCAGATACTTTGAGGGGACATTCATTCATTCCTCCTCACCACTATGAGCTGAATAAAGAGCATAAAATCACTTTGCGACTCTGAGTATATTTCAACCTGGCACCCAGGAATTTGAGGGGATCCTTGCCTACTGCAAACCCAAAACAATATTATGACTATGGCTGTCAATATCACAGATAAGGCATCTGAATATGTAGGGACTCCACATCCCATATTACTTCCTGAGTTGCTTCTTTTATATTCTGAGACATTTTGTTTACAACATTTCTCACTGCTTGGAAATGTTAGCAGCCCACAATACAAGGCAATACAATACAAGGCAATACAATACAATACAATACAATACAATACAATACAGTACAATGCAAAGAATTTCCCCACAATATTTTGTCTCTGTGTGAAAAAGAATTGTCCTCTATTTTTCACCTACTGCATATGTTTCACGTAGTAGTGTATTGGCAGCAATCAAAACCTATAATCCAGTGGTGTGCAGTGAAATTTTTCAAAGAGGAACAGTTAGGGCCAGAGGCGCCAGCTTGCAAGGGAGATGGGGCGGGGGCAATGTCTTGACATCACGCAAGTGAGCATCACGCCTCCCTCCCTAAGCTGTGCAGAAGCTTCCTGGGCTTTGGGAAGGAGGCGCCAGGCTCTAATACTTTAATCTACCCTGAACATTTAGGGGGCTAGCCTTGTCCTGCTAGTCCACTAGGGACGCTGGTCGCGCTTTGGTCTAAACCACTGAGCCTCTTGGGCTTGCTGATCAGAAGGTCGGCAGTTCAGATCTGACCAATGAGGTAAGCTCCGTTGCTCTGTCCCAGCTCCTGCCAACCTAGCAGTTCAAAAGCACACCAGTGCAAGTAGATAAGTAGGTACCGCTGCAGTGGGGAAGGTAAACGGTGTTTCTGTGTGCTCTGGTTTCCATCACGGTGTTCTATTATGCCAGAAGCGGTTTAGTCCTGCTGGCCACAGGACCCGGAAAGCTGTTTGTGGACAACGCCGGCTCCCTCTGCCTGAAGCGAGATGAGTGCCGCAACCCCATAGTCACCTTTGACTGGATCTAACCATCGTGGGGTCATTTACCTTTACATTTTCTAGTCCACTGTCTGCATGCCACTGCGGCAAACTATCATGCTCTGATGTGTATGTGTGTGGATAGGGCAGAAGTCTCCTTCCATGCAGCCCAAAACATTTGTGTTGGTCTCTGCCGGTGTGCTTCTCTTTTCCTGTGTGGAGTTCCCTGTCTCACCTGCCAGAAGTGTGAGCAGGTGGAAGTGCTGTGGCTGTAATAATAATAATAATACTACTACTAATAATAATAATATATACCCCGCCCTCCCCAGCCAAGGCCGGGCTAACAAGCAATAATAAAAACAAGTTGAATGATTACAACTTAAAAACAAAATTAAAATACAACATTAAAATATTGAAACATTAAAATATTAAAATGTAGCCTCATTGCAGGAGGAGAAGGAAAAGAAAAAAGAAAGAGAGGGAGGGAATCAAATTGGCTCCATGCCAAAGGCCAGGCGGAACAACTCTGTCTTACAGGCCCTGTGGAAAGAAATCAGACCCTACAGGGCCCTGGTCTCATGAGGCAGAGCGTTCCACCAGGCCGGGGCCAGTGTTGAAAAGGCCCTGGTTCTGGTTGAAGCTAATCTAACTTCCTTAGGGCCCGGGACCACTAGGGTGTTGCTATTTATGGACCTTAAGGTCCTCCGTGGGGCATACCGGGAGAGGCGGTCCCATAGGTACGAGGGTCCTAGGCTGTGAACGCCACCAAAGGGGGTGCTCTGTGAGTGGAGAGGAGCTGAGCCAGCCCGTTGCCCTCCGTTGACCAAAATGAGCCCGGTGCAGGACTCATCACTATGCTAACTCCAGGCTGGTGCAGCTTCAGACGTAGTTTTGCCTGCCCTGCTTTCTGCCCCAGCACGAGCAACGGGGCTGTGGATGTGGCACAAATCATGCTACACACCATTATGCCCTGCTGCCGCCCAGACAAGGTTAGGATTGCTCTGCCAGTTGTGAAGATACCGTGGTTTCTTCAGCTCACAAAACACAATGGTTTACATGTAGAAAGAAATGAGCGGTGTAGGTTAGCTCGGTTGGTAGAGCATGAGGTTCTTAATCTCTGGGTCGTGGGTTTGAGCCCCACCTTGGGCAAAAGATTCCTGCATTGCAGAGGCTTGAGACTGGATGGTCCTTGTGTAAGGTTACCAGATGTCCCTGTTTCCCGGGGACAGTCCCCAGATTGACACATCAGTCCCCTGACAAAATCCATCTACAGTGGTACCTCGGGATGCGAACGGGATCCATTCCGGAGCCCCGTTTGCATCCTGAATGGAACGTAAGATGCGACGGTGCATCTGTGCATTTGCGGGTTGCATTTTGCTGCTTCCGCGCATGCACGTGATGTCATTTTGAGCGTCTACGCATGCGCGAGTGGCGAAACCCAGAAGTAATGCGCTCCGTTACTTCCGGGTTGCTGTGGAGCGCAACCCGAAAGCGCTCAACCTGAAGCTCATTCAACTTAAGGTATGACTGTATTTAACAGAAATTGAAAGGTGTCCCCGGACTCGTTTTTAAAAAATCTGGTATACCTTTCCTTCTGGTCCCTTCCAGCTGCACAATTCTATGAGTCCTCTCTGGCCCGTTCATTCCATTTGAGCTGTCGTACAGAATAGGCTTGTGAGAATGCCTCATTGGCTTTTGTTGACAATGTTATTTGCCTTGAAAGAAAAAGTATATGCATTTTAAAGAAATCTTGGAAATACTGATAAAGACCAAGCTCCCCTCTACTATGGCTGCATGGAGCCAGAGACCTGTGTCAGCTATACTGATGCCAACAACAACAACAACAAGGTTTGGGTTTATTTGTTGGCTGTTTCCTCCCCCAGCTGCATGGTTGCTATTAGAATTCCTGCTCCATGATTACAGTCATGGGATTTTTGTCTATCATATGATGTTTTGACTCCACAGAGTGGGAAGTGACAGAGACAGGATGTTTGTGTTCCTGTGCTCCGTGAAGTGGGACTATTGTCCTTTCTTCTTTTCCTCTTTGCTGTCTGATGCTAGAGAGAGAGGGAGCCATGTTGCAGTGCTACGTGTGTGTTTATATGTAAATAAAGTAGATTAGCCAAAATGCTGAGTTGCTGAGGTCTGTCACGCATGAGGTGCGCAAACTCTGCAGATCCCTAAGTGTGCCTGTGTCAGTTGGCATCTGTCGCTGTGACGTTTGGGCTGAAGAACGCTTTTGAAGCTCCCAAACGATCGACCAGGAGGGAGGGAACATGCCAGTTGGGCATGTGTCTCTGCCAGGGTCCTACTCGAGTGTAGGCTGAACTCCTGACAGTTGCTATGAAGGGATGCCTGGGGCCACACACACATTCCTCTCCCCTCTTCTTAATAAAGAAAAGAGCAGCTTCACTGCCCAGAAGAGTCAGTCTGTTCCCCATCTGCTATGTGCAGAAGGGACGTTGTCACTAACAAGCCACCAGCAAGGATATTGCACAATGACTCAAATGATATCATGGCACACTTTTCAGGGACGGTTCAGGAAGGCCCTAAGAAATGCAGGGAACAGAAGGAGTTTAACTTTAAAAGGGACTGACAGCTTACGGACTTTATCTTCCACTGAAAGTCAACATATTCCCTGGGGCTGCTTTAAAAGTGCTTGGCTTGTACAAGGCTGCAGAGGGAAATTTATGCGTGCCAGCGATTAATTCCCGAACCTGCATCTCTAGTCCAAACCCAGTGGCCTGACATCCTCTCCTTTATTGCAACGGGCACTTTATTGTTCAGGTTTTTGTAACAGCAAGGGACAAATGGCACGGAAGGCCTTAGGAACATTGTAGTGCAATATCAGCACAATTATCCCTGTTCCCTCCAGGGAGACAACAGAATTTGGAAAGATGTTGACTAGCGATGGAAAAATACCAGATGGTCTTTCTCAAGGAGAACGGAGAGGGGTTGCCACCAGACTGTTAGCAGTTTACAAGGAGGGACGCAGTCACCTGCTGGGAATTTAAGTTTGCTCAGTTGAAGTGGAATGAAGTGTTCTGGTGCAACAAACCCACTTAAAGCAACAAGAACAACAGCCTTTTTGTGGCTGGGAAGTGAGAGCGAGGCACACTAAAAAGTGTGGGGAGAAACGATTGATTGACAGGAAGACAAAGCATAGAGCCTACATGCAATCAAATCTGGAACCCTGGGATGGCAATGATAGGAGACAAAAGAGAATTATTGGCATCCATCCTGCACACACAAACACATCTAGTGCGGAAAGTAATGACTTCTTTGTGCATTTTTTCCATACGCCACAGTAGAGCCTTGACCACAGAGCAGAACATTATACCAATGCTTGGAGAGTTAATTTATGAAAGGAACTACCGAATTTTTCGCTCTATAAGACGCACCAGACCACAAGACGCACCTAGTTTTTGGAGGAGGAAAACAAGAAAAAAAAATATTCTGAATCTCAGAAGCCAGAACAGCAAGAGGGATTGCTGCGCAGTGAAGGCAGCAATCCCTCTTGCTGTTCTGGCTTCTGGGATAGCTGCGCAGCCTGCATTCGCTCCATAAGACGCACACACATTACCCCTTACTTTTTAAGCACCACCCACACATAAGAGGGGATGGAGGTATCAGCAGGCTCCAGAGACCCTCAAGATTTGTGGACACACAAAAATACTTTACAGTGGTGGGGAGGAGCCCCAGCCCCCAATAGCCTAAAGAAGACTGAGCATGATCGGTGGATGCAGAATGACTCAAGGAGGAAATGGAAAACTTGTGGTGGGAGGTTAATGAAATGAAGTATCCTGTGAAAGGGCAAGGATGACTGCAGAGGAGCACTCTACAATGCAAAGTTATGCTGGAGGTCCCAGTTGCCTCTCTATATCTCCAGCCATTAGCTCCTGTTAAGGAAACGCTATCCTGCCCATCCTGGACTATTGCACAGTCTCCCTAGCAACAGAAAGAGTCTGAATTTCTAACAATGCCTCTTTCTTGCCTGGGTGGCGATAAATGGTGTGTGGGTGGGTGCAGCAACCTCGAACTTTTGCACATAACGTACCAAATGAAGGTAGCAAGGCAAATCAATTGCCGTTGCCCCTGGTACTACCCATCGCTGCCATTTGGCCCCCAGTATGTTGGTGCTGTGGGTTAAACCACAGAGCCTAGGGCTTACCGATCAGAAGGTTAGCGGTTCGAATCCCCGCGACAGGGTGAGCTCCCGTTGCTCGGTCCCTGCTCCTGCCAACCTAGCAGTTCGAAAGCACACCAAAGTGCAAGTAGATAAATAGGTACCGCTCTAGTGGGAAGGTAAACGGCGTTTCTGTGCACTGCTCTGGTTCGCCAGAAGCAGCTTAATCATGCTGGCCACATGACCCGGAAGCTGTACGCTGCAACCCCAGAGTCATCCTAACAATCAGTGGGTCCCTTTACCTTTACCTTTATGTTGCCTGCAAGTAATGCGTCCCACTGGCTGAACAAGATTCCATCTACACATCTGTGGTGAAAATGGCTCTGAATAATCCCTCGCCGGGGTCTGCAAACAACAACACTCTGAAGATCCCAGTCCCCAGGGAAATTAGACTGGCCTTGACCAGAGCCAGGGCCTTTTCGGCCGTGGCCCCGGCCTGGTGGAACGCTCTCCCACAAAAGACTAGGGCCCTACAGGATTTGACATCTTTCCACAGGGCCTGCAAGATGGAGCTGTTCTGCCAGGCCTTTGGCCAGGGGGCAGTCTGACTTATTTTCCTTTGTATAAGAACAAACATGAAGGAGGCCTCCCAGCCTGTTCACAGGTCCTTATATGATCAGTGAAAACGGTTGGTCCTGGCAAGTATTAACCGCTCTCAATCTTAACCGATAACTGCCTTTTGTCCAGATTTTAATTTGTCTGAATTAATTTTAAGATGTATTTTAATTAATTGATGCCTGTTTTTATGTATACTGTGTTATTTGTATGATGTTAGCTGCTCTGAGCCTAGCTTGAGCTGGGGAGGGTGAGGTACAAATAAATTTTATTATTATTATTATTATTATTATTATTATTATTATTATTATTATTATTCTGGAAGATGCAGGGCCTGGAATGCTTTCTAATGACGTGTCAGCTGGGTGTTGTCCTGGCCCTCCCGTGATTTCCCAGCTTTTCCCCTCATCTGCCTCTGAGCTCCTACCTCCCTCAAAACCCTGTTGTACAAATCTCTACTGTCCTTCTCTTCCTCCTCCCTGGAAGGGTCAGGATGGGGAAGCGGTCTCTACCATTCCTCCTCTGCCTAGTCCCTGACACAGACGCTCATCCCCAGTAGGTCTTGCCCCATGAATCAGTTGCCTCATAGCTGTCTAAGTCCCCTCCTCTCCAGGGCTTTCCCCAAGAAATCAGAGACTGAGCCTTCCTGCACCCAACTTCTCCTCTACCCTTTTCATCCCTCTTCTGGTTCTGGGAGACAAAGCGGGGAGGAAAACTTATCTCAGCAGGAGGAGGAGACACCAGTGACTTTCACCAGCTTGCTTGGAACATCTCATTCTCTTGGCTGCCTTCCCTCCTCCCATTCTACTGCTTCAGCTTCTGCCTCTGATTCTGGACTGCTGTCTGTCACAGACTCTCCCTGCTCACTAAGCTCTGTTACCCTTTCAGCTTCTGACACTTCCTCTTCCCAGTCTTCTCCCTCTTCTCCTTCTGACCACTCATCGTTGTCCCACCACCATTCCCCAGGCTCTGAGCCTTATTCCCTTGTTGGTGCCCCAGGTGGTTCCTCTCACCACGCCTCTGCTCCCAGTCCATGACAGCAGTTGGGTATGGTTCGTTTTGTGCTAATTGCCTGGTATTTAACAAAGAGTGCCTTGGTGATCAGTGTGTAAAGGGGATCTCCAGTCTGGCAGAACTATAGCAGCTTTACAAGTCAGAAGAAAGCCTTCAAGGATAAATTAGCTGCCCTTGAAGACAGAGTTAAACAGCTGGAGCTGGTCGCATAAGAGACGGCAACCCCATCTGTTTCCAACACATGATTTGACAAAAATGGCAAATGAATTAATTGAAACGTATCTGGAGGACCTCAGTGGTTTTGCGGAGCAAGCAGTTTCCACCACAGAGGCAGCTGAAAGGGCAGGGGAACCGAATCATTTCCTTGGAAATTATGAAGACCGCGATAACTATGTTTTATTAATTTCTACATATAAAAGATTATACGCAATTATAGTTTCAAATTATATGGAAAATGGATACAACACACATTGCAGTATCCCATTATAATGTTTTAAAGCGGTATTTATTTCTTTATTGATACAGATGTTTCTATGCCGCTCAATCGGGGTCTAAAATATATATATTCTCAAAGCAGTGCACATAAAATCAACATAAAATCAAAGATAAGCACATAAAAAGGCAAAGATGCAGAGAACATAAAACTGGGTCACGTGGCAGGGGAAACTTGTGTACACAGAAACCTTTTAAGATGGCACCTAGAAACTAAACACAGATTATTTATTTATACATACATTTCTATACCACTAGAGCCAGAAGAAGAATCTTCTCATAGCAGGGTACACAAGATCACAATAAACTCAAAGGTTAAATAGATAGGAAAACTAGTGAAATATGCTTAATCCTAATTCTTTCAACCTTGTTGAAGATTGGTGGGAGTCACCAAGAGCCCCCCAGGTAGGACACAGAAAAGAACAACTTAAACCCTGGATGATGAGGGTAGGACACTGAGGAGCTATCCCAGGGATACTTACATACAGTTAGAATTAAAGATTGAGCCTAGGGATTTGTTTTCAGTACTAGAAGTGAACTGAGCTCACAGTCCTTTCACACAAAAGCCCACTCCAAGTTAGTTTCCTTCATTTCAGCAGACCAACCAAAGCGGAAACCAAAGTTATTTTTACTCTGCTGTTGTTAAACAGCTGGGAATCAGAGAACTTCGCCAATCTACTGCGAATCACCCAGCGATTTCCCAGTTGATCCCAATTTACTTTCTGCCTGATAGGGTGAATGAGAAGGGATTTACTTCCTCTGAAGTTCAGCTGTTTATGAGCTCTGGCAGTGCTGCGCTTAACAATCTAAACAAGAGGAGCATTTAATGGGCTTTCCTAGTAAAACAAATGCAATTTTCACCGCCAGGTCTATCATATTGTTAATTAAAGATAAATAAAATGAAAAGAAAATTTGATTTCCTCCTGATTGACCAGCACACCCCCGCTCTCCCCGAATAACCTTGTCTACAGAGGCATAATTCCAGCAGCATCAAATGGAACGCGCCTAGTGTAGCTCGTAAAAGACCAACATTTCTCACAATGTATACAACCAACCAACTTGCTTTATTCCTCTGTTTTACTTTATGGTCCGGGCTCTGGATAACGCAAGCAAGATCAATAAACTCTCACGCATTGGCCATGTCACTGTTTTATGATGTGAATAAATTCTCCTCCTTTCCCCCTTGTCTTAGGTTGCTTTCCTCTGGTATAAATTTTGGCAAGCCTGGGTATACATGAGAGACATCTGCAGAACCTAACCTTTAGGAACAGCCCAGCAGAGGGAGCAGTGTCAACATGGAGGGTCTTTCACAGACTTAGGTTTTTCCGACTCATGTAAGAAAGACAAAAAATGCTCAAAGAATTGTAGAGTTTGCCTGGTCAGTGGCCCTACTATTTGTGTTCTTGCGGCTTTCGGCCAATCGACTCAATTGAACTGATTCTTACTGTAAAATAATCCCTGCGTCTGAGAAATGAATGATGGCGCTATCTTTTGTAAGAAATAATTTACTTCGGCCCTTTTCTCAGCATGCTTCAGAGCTCTGTGTGGAGAACACTGAAGACCAGGCTCTACTTTTTGCAGAATCAAGTGGTGAAGTTTTTCTTGCACAGCACTGTTCTGCAGGGGGAGGGTGGCAGGTCTGAATGTTCCCCATCTTAGCAATTTGGTGCATTATGACGGAGGGGAGGGAGATGGATGCCTAAGGCAGCCTCCAGCTCATGTAGCAATTGGGCCCAGATTGCAGTATTAGCCAGGACGCAGGTGGCACTGTAATCTATACCACTGAGCCTCTTGAGCTTGCTGATCAGAAGGTCGGCGGTTCGAATCCCCACAATGTGGTGAGCTCCCATTGCTTGGTCCCAGCTCCTGCCAACCTAGCAGTTCAAAAGCATGCCAGTGCAAGTAGATAAATATGTACCACTGCGGTGGGAAGGTAAGCAGCGTTTCCATGGGATCTGGTTTCCGACACGGTGTCCCGTTGCGCCAGAAGCGGCTTAGTCATGCTGGCCACATGACCTGGAAAGCTGTCTGTGGACAAATGCCAGCTCCCTCGGCCTGAAAGTGAGATCAACGTCACAACCCCATAGTTGCCGTTGAAAGGACTTAACCGTCCAGGGGTCCCTTTACCTTTACCTATTAGCCAGGGCTGAGTGAAAAGCTCATCTGATATTTACTGATTCTTATTGGTTCTCCAAACTCTAAAGGACAGGAGCGCCAAACATCCTTCAGTGTTCCCCTTTCATGAACACATCCCATCTCACCTCCACATACCTTCCAACATTTCTCAGATGGAAATAGGGACATCCTATTCCATACCACTGTGCGTTATAAACATGCAGCACCAGATGGTGCTGGAGAGTAAAAAAAAATAATAAAATATACGCAATTTCCCATAGTTGTTGTTGTTATAATGAATTAATTTCTGACTTATTTATAGCGTTTTTTTTCCCTGGGTATAGCTCCACCCTGGGTGGCATCCAACATATATAAAAATATAATAAAACATTAAATATTTTTAAATGAAAAAAACCTTCCCTATAAAGGGCGGTTTTCAGATGTCTTCTAAAGGTTTTGTAGTTACTTGTCTCCTTAGCTTGGGGGCATGCATAACTCCATGTTGTTGTTGTTTAGTCATTTAGTCGTGTCTGACTCTTTGTGACCCCATGGATCAGAGCACGCCAGGCCCTCCTGTCTTCCACTGCCACCCGCAGTTTGGTCAGACTCATGTTTGTAGCTTCGAGAACACTGTCCAACCATCTCGTCCTCTGTTGTCCCCTTCTCCTTGTGCCCTCCATCTTTCCCAGCATCAGGGTCTTTTCCAGGGAGTCTTCTCTTCTCATGAGGTGGCCAAAGTATTGGAGCCTCAGCTTCAGGAGCTGTCCTTCCAGTGAGCACTCAGGGCTCAGAATGGATAAGTTTGATCTTCCTGCAGTCCATGGGACTCTCAAGAGTCTCCTCCAGCACCATAATTCAAAAGCATCAATTTTTCGGATAACTGCCTTGTCATGGCAAAGGGGCTTGAATAACTCAGAGAAGCTATGAGCTATACTGTGCAGGGCCACCCAAGATGGACAGGTCATAGTGGAGAGTTTTGACCAAACGTGATCCACCTGGCGTAGGAACCGGCAGCCACTCCAGTATCCCAGCCAAGAAAACTCCATGGACAATAACAACAGGCATAACTCCATACCCACCAACATTTCTTTGATGAAAATAGAGACATCTTAAGGGAAAGCGGGGCATTCCAGGATCAAATCAGAAACCAGAAGAGCTTCTGTTCCCGGGAAATGGGGACAATTGGAGGGTCTGGCTCCACATATCCTCTCATTGCATGAAGATGCCAGTCCAGCCACTTGCAATTCTGCAGGCATCTTCTCCGAACAAGGCACAGAGTAATAAACAATCTTTTGGCAAACTTCTACTCTGTTCTCCATCCTCTTGTATCTTCCTGAATTAGCTGGGCCTTTGACCTGATCCAACCGAACCATTCTAATGCTCTTACCTACATCTTTCCCCAATGACTTGTCCAGTGCTTTGATGATCTCAGCAAGAGACATTTGTACATTTCAGATGTTCAGTCATTCCAGCCAATTCCATCAGGTCTCAGCTGGCTATTTAATTCTGTAGGGTGTCTCTGATCTCTGTAGAAAGGGCCCCCCCAAATAAGCCACAATGATGAGGAAATAGAAGGGGAGGGTATTTCTCCATCTTGATTTTAGGTAGCAACTTTTCATAGTTGTTAAATAGCATTCTTAAACTTACCAATTTTGTGTTTTAAACCCCAAAATGAAACACTTTCTCTTCTTTTCCAGGAGTCAACTCTTCTTTTACAGGTGTGAGATAAAAGAGGAAAGCATTAATAATGTCGCCACGTTCCCAAACTCCTGCTGTGCTGGACTGCAGTAGATTTTCTAGGTGGGTACTTAGGGTAACTTGCTTCCTTCAAGAGAGATGCAAGAGGAATTTCCTCGCTCTTTTGGCCCCCTCAATTTTTTATTTCATAAAACAGATGTTTCTTCCCAGGATGGTGGAATTTGTCTCCTCCATTAAACAAGATAACCAGCCAAGGAGTTAATTGCTCTCTAAAAGATTTATAAAAATACAGCCAGCATGCCATCAGCTCTGGGAGATTTGCCATTTTTAAGCTGTTTAATAATAACATCACCTAACTTCTTATATCTGGGGTTGGAGCATTAATCCTTGCTATGTTTTCTCTGGACAGTTCAGGAAAGTTAATCGAGTCCAAATAAGCCTTAATTATGCTCTTGCCCAAATGCTTTCCAGCATAAAAACGTGATGAATTCAGTTAAATTGGCGATGGCTAACCTTTTCTGGCCTGAAATGGAAGTGTTGGGTGTAGCCAGACTCCCACCCCCTTACAACAACCAGCCCCTTCGTACCCAACCAATGACTCATCTGATGCCTGGAAGAAAGGCATGATTTGCATCCCCATCAGGGCCTCAGGCTGGATTAATAATAATAATAATAAATTTTATTTATACCCCACCCTCCCCAGCCAAGGCTGGGCTCAGGGAGGCTAACAACCAATAATAAAAACAAGTTGATTGAAATACAACTTAAAAACAAGGTTAAATACAACATTAAAACATTAAAATGCAGCCTCGTCACAGGAGGAGAAAGGAGAAAAGAAAGAGGGGGAGGGAATCAAATTGACTCCAAGCCAAAGACCCTGCGGAAAGAAATCAGATCCCGCAGGGCCCTGGTCTCATGAGACAGAGCGTTCCGCCAGGCTGGAGCCAGTGTTGAAAAGGCCCTGGCTCTGGTTGAGGCTAATCTGACTTCCTTAGGGCCCGGGACCACTAGGGTGTTGCTCTTTATGGACCTTAAGGTCCTCCGTGGGGCATACCAGGAGAGGCGGTCCCGTAGGTACGAGGGTCCTAGGCCGTGAAGGGCTTTATAAGGTCAAAACCAGCACCTTAAATCTGACCCTGTACTCCACCGGGAGCCAGTGCAAATGGAAAAGCACTGAGTGAATGGGGTCCCATGGCAGAGACCCCGTAAGGAGCTTTGCTGCAGCATTCTGCACCCGCTGGAGTTTCTGGGACAGCTTCAAGGGCAGCCCCGCGTAGAGCGAATTACAGTAGTCAAGCCTGGAGGTGACTGTCGCATGGATCACTGTGGCCAGGTCAGGGCAGGAAAGGTAAGGGACCAACTGCTTGATTAGGCAAAGATGGAAAAATGTCGCCTTGGCTGCTGCTGTAACCTGCGCCTCCATGGAAAGGGAAGCGTCAAGGATTACATCCAAACTCTTAATGGAACACTGACAGAGCAATTCAAACTATACGAAGCCAGGATCACTTAGGCCAGCACAACTGATGCCAGTTTAAGTCACCCCAGTCCAAACTCCATTCGGAATGGACTATTGCTATTTGGGCTGGTAGGTGAGTTTGGACCCAGGTTTTGAGGACTGGACCCTTGGTCACATGACCAAGGTGAAAAGTGGTTGGAATACGTGTGTTTCACCCGCTTTTGGAGGACTTAAAGGTAGAGGTAAAGGGACCCCTGACCATTAGGTCCAGTCGTGACCGACTCTGGGGTTGCAGCACTCATCTCGCTTTATTGCCCGAGGGAGCTGGCATACAGCTTCCGGGTCATGTGGCCAGCATGACTAAGCCGCTTCTGGCGAACCAGAGCAGCGCACGGAAACGCCGTTTACCTTCCCACTGGAACGGTACCTATTTATCTACTTGCACTTTGATGTGCTTTCAAACTGCTAGGTTGGCAGGAGCAGGAACCGAGCAATGGGAGCTCACCCCATCGCGGGGATTCGAACTGCCGACCTTCTGATCAGCAAGTCCTAGGCTCTGTATAAATCACGCCAATTTAAGTTCTGCTGGCTGTGCTGGCATAGGCACTTGCTACAGCATGGAACCAGCTGAGTGCTGGCTGAGCCAGGATAGCCCCAGATCAAAACTGATTCTGTTCTGCTGTAAGTCTTGCTTTAATTCCTTTTTGTGACTGCCGACAAAATTAGTGCGGAGGGCCAGAAAGATTTTCTTTGAGGGCTGGATAAGGTTGGGGTTAACACTGCTGCCAGACCATGACTTACTCGTAGATGTAGAAACTTTCGCTCCAGTTGCCAAAAGTTCAGTCTTCTTGCTGACATGTGATTCCTCCTCTTCCCAACCTCACAATTTTGCCTAACACAGAGCAGCATGTTTGGATCTTGTTAATTTCCAGCAATTTATTTATTTATGATTGATTGCATGAGTTTGCCTTTTAAATCTGGAGCCTGCTTTTTTCCTTTTTGCGACGGACACTAGACCTCTCTCATCCTTGTTTGCCCCTTTTCTTCAAACTTCAATTGAAAAGCAGACAAACCGTATAAGGCCTCCCGTATAATCCCTGTGTTTGTTTGTTTGTCTATTAATATTGATAGGATGCTTCTCTGAGTACAACCCTTTAAAGGCCGCTTACATAACAGGAATTCAAAACACAACCTTATTTATTTATTTATCTATCCCATTCCCTGCCCTTCCTCCTTAAAGGAGCCCAGGGTGAGGAAGAACAAAGCAGCAAAACGATACGATTTGAAATAAAATAAAAATGAATGCAACATTTAAAAACATTAAGAACACCAGAAAACATTGAAAGACAGTCACATATCCTTCCAGCTAGTAACTTCAAGAGCCATCAAATGCCAGGAACGCTTAAAAATTCCTTCTGAATGTTAATAATGAGAGAGATGGATGCACTTCTCCTAGAAAGGCATTCCACAAACAGGAAGCCACCACCGAGAAGGCCCCGTCACAGGTTAGCATCGATACCAGAGCAGCAACATCACCAGTATGAAACATAAAATACCATATAACTTCTGCAAGCTAATCCAGGAGTAATATGCCCGCTACATAATATTGTTAGGTTTCTGTTTGTGCCACTGTGCAGTGCTTGGAGTCACAAGACTCTGTTTACATTGCAGAGATTCCAGACTGTTGGAAGTCTCACGGGAGACGGATGTTGATATTACTGGTTTCCTGTTCCTTTGTTCCGGTTGCCTCTCTGCTTTCACAGAGAGAGGATGTATATTTCTTTTCTGTCTGCGTAGTTAGAAATAAAACTCTTAGCAATGTAGCTCATATTTCTCGTCCTTTGCTGCTGCTTGGATACTCTGCGTAATGAGGGAACGTACCTCGAGCCTCATCAAAGGCTCAGGTCGTTAATCACCGTCGGAAGACTTGACTGGACGCAAGTCCGACAAATATAACACATTATTTCCATAAAGCCAAGAAAGACGTTCCTTGTGTATATAAGCAGCTTGACAATATTTGGTCCTCCAGGCCCTTCAAAAAGACTGGAATGCAGTAGCAATCTAGAGGCTACCAAGCTAAGGAGCCATTTCACATCTCCTCCTGCGTTCTCCTTTAAAAAATGTGAATATATCTTCTCTTATTTTGCTTCAAAAACAGCTTACCCTTAAGCATGTCGTAGTATGATCATGTTACTAGAAACATGCCTTTAGCCAAAGAAACATCTGCTGTACCCAGGGATGTAAAATGCAATCTCACCTTGAACAATGAATGCTATGGAAGGAAATTCTATGTCAATCTTTTGCTGAGAGATCAATTTCAGCGGGTGTCATTGATAGCGGCCACTGTTGGTGGCAGTGAGGATGGGAAGGCAATGAACCTCCTGAAGTTGTAAGGTGACCTAAATTGTTTGTTGTTGTTTTTTTTTATATGACTGAGCTGGTGCACCTATGCAAACTCTTTTGTATTTGTCCTTGTGTATAAGGTGGTGGAATACTGCATGGCTTATTTCTGGTCTGTTGACCACAATAAACACCATACTGATGAAGAGAAAACATTGAGCAATGAGACGAAACACCCTGTCAAAAATGAGCTTTGGGCAACTGCTTTCGAGAGAGCCTTGCTTGCCTTTTCATCCTGGGTTTTTCTGGCACCCGATCTTTCCTCATAAAGGTCAATTACAGCACTGTAAAGGTAAAAGTAAAGGTACCCCTGCCCATACGGGCCAGTCTTGACAGACTCTAGGGTTGTGCGCCCATCTCACTTAAGAGGCCGGGGGCCAGCGCTGTCCGGAGACACTTCCGGGTCACGTGGCCAGCGTGACAAAGCCACATCTGGCGAGCCAGCGCAGCACACGGAAACGCCGTTTACCTTCCCGCCAGTAAGCGGTCCCTATTTATCTACTTGCACCCGGAGGTGCTTTCGAACTGCTAGGTTGGCAGGAGCAGGGACCGAGCAACGGGAGCTCACCCCGTCACGGGGATTCGAACATTTACATTTACATTTACAATTACGGCATTGTAATCCTTCGCTAAATTAACTTTCATGTTGTTGATGAGAGGTGTGGAGCGGCAGAGAGAGACTTCTCTGTGGTGGCACCCCAGCTGCGTCACAATATCCCCAGAGAGCTGGCAACGCCCTCCTTATTCTTCTTTCAGCACCAGGCAAATGCCTTTTATATTTTCCTAAGATTTTTAGATGCAATTTTATTCTTCCTGAACTGTTTAATGCAGCTTTTGTTGTTGTTGTTGTTGCTTTTAGCTTTTATTCTTTTATATCTACACGTTACATCGTTTTGTTCTTTGTTGTAAACTGCCCTGGGGAGAACATGACTGAAAGGCAGCATATGAAAAATCGTAAGTAGATAAACTACTCCTGCTTTCCATTGTTACAATTGAGAAAACATGTCAGCAGAGAACGCTTGATTGAGTGGTGGAAAGAAAGGAAGAATAGCTTTTAGGTTATGATCAGTGATGCTCCGGGAGGTTCTTACTGGTTAGGGAAGTGTACATATGAATATTCATCAGAACTGCGTTACATCATAGCATCTCAGCCAATTGGTACAGACGGCCCACAAGAGACTGCCAGTTTTTACCTTCTTTTGTTGTTTTATTTATTAAAGATTTTCTTGAGTTACAAAAGTACACACAGCCTCTGCTTTCGGTTCATAGAGTTCTTTCTACAGATCAGTTATATACAATGTGAGACACTAATGTTATAGACAGCATAATTGGGGAGAAGAGGGGGGGAGAAAGAGCAGAGGAGGAGGTTAGTAAACTTTCATTCTTTTACATAGTGTGTGTGCAAGGTTTTTGTGCCAGCAACCTGTGGGTAGGCCTTTTTGTATTTTTCTTTTTCTATTCATTTATTAGTTTTCATTGGCGGTTAAGTGACATGGGGCAGAGCGTGGTTGGTTGCCTTCAGTTGACTGCCATGACTTTTGTTTGTGTGTGTGAGGAGACGTTGTTGGGTCAAGTTAGCCATATCGATTCGTGTGCTGTCTGTGGGTCTTTGTTGTTCCCTTGTTTGGTTTTGTATGTACAGTGGTACCTTGGGTTACATACATTTCATTTTTTTTTTAAATATAATTTTTATTCAGTTTACAGATAAGACAAATTAATACAATTCAAACAATTTATAAAACCATTCTCTCATTTTTGACTTCCCTCAACTTGGCTGGTACTCTTTCCCTTCTCAATTTTCCACACATTTCTTGGTTCATATCTACTTCTTAAATTAAATCTGCTTTCAATCCATAATTTTAACTTTCATTTTTACAAAGCTTCTCTGAACGTTACAAGCGTTATTTGTTTTTCACTTAAATTATGCATATATTCTGAGAATTTTTCCCATTCTTCAATAAATCTCTGATCTCGTCGATTCCTAATTCTTCCTGTCATTCTATCCAGTTCAGCAAAGTCCATCATTTTCATTCTCCATTCTTCCAGTGTTGGTAGTTCTTCTTGTTTCCATTTCTGGGCTAACAATATTCTCGCTGCTGTTACTGCGTACAAAAATAATTTCCTATCTTTCTTGTTTATCTCATTTTTCACAATACCTAGCAGGAATGCTTCTGGCTTCTTAACAAATGTATATTTAAACATTTTCTTCAAGGGTTACATACATTTCAGGTTACAGACTCTGCTAACCCAGAAATAGTGCTTCAGGTTAAGTACTTTGCTTAAGGATGAGAACAGAAATTGTGCTCCGGTGGCGCAGCAGCAGCAGGAGGCCCCTTTAGCTAAAGTGGTGCTTCAGGTTAAGAACAGTTTCAGGTTAAGTACGGACCTCTGGAACGAATTAAGTACTTAACCCGAGGTACCACTGTAATAAAGGAGAGCCACGCTGGTGTGAAGGCATCCTTTTTTGTTTGTCCCTGTGCTAGTTTCAGTTTGTTGGTTTGCTTTTTCTAGTAGGGCTATTTCCCATACAGTTTGGTACCAGTGGTCTATGTTCACTCCTGATAGGTCCCTCCAGTGTAGAACCGATGTCCAAAAGGGTTGAATTTGGGGGGCAATCCCACCACATGTGGAGGTATGTGCCTGTAGAGGTGCAATCTCTCCAGCATTTTGGAGAGATTTTTACCCTATTGTAGATGTTTAACAGAAGGAACAGGCTGAGGTAAAGATGTCCACCACCCCGTTGTCCTCTCCTTTCCTCCAGTTGCACATTTCTACAGGAAGTTCAGTCTGCAGCCATTCTCCACTGAGACACCTGCAGGGGAACCAATAGCTCCATCCTTCTTTCAGACATTCTGATATACTGGTATATCGTATATGTTTAGCTGGTGATGTATTTTAATGTTGATAACCAGATATTGACCAGCTCCACCACCAGCACATAGTTATGTCAATGTTTGAGCATGTGCACAGCATGGCTGTGCAATCTTACGACTATGCATATGATATAACTACAAGGCATTATAGTTTCTTCTCTCTCTTTTGACACGGATGTGTCGAGTTTTGGAAATCTGGAATAGCCAAGTATTTCAGTTTCGTTTTAGCCACAGTACCTGTCCCAGTTCTGCATAATACTACTACTTTCTATTAAAACAGGCTGGTATGAATCAATATTCATATATGCATGTATTCATGCATGCATGTAATAAGACTAAATTATGGGTGCTATAGCATTTCATCTTTCTTTTACCAGAAAGCTGTTCTGAAAGCAATGGTGTAGTACAGCCTTCCCGAACCTGTGCCCTCCAGGTGTTTTGGTCTCCAACGCCTCTTAGCCCCAGCCAGTATGGCCACTGATGAGGGATGATGGGAGGTGTAGTCCTAGAGGTTAGACAAAGCTGCCCTATATCTTTCACCAATGGATAGTTGACTGTGGCCTAAAGGTATTTTCTTTTTGTTTGGTTCTCGGTGGCCCGATCACCACGACTGTTCAGCATCTCCTGTGATTCTGAAGCCTCTGGCAGTTATCTACAAAATGGTTTTATAAAGGGGGGAGATTTTTATGAAGAGTTGAGAAAAGCAAAAAGATCATATCCACATTAACTTTTAATATGGCACTTCAATAGCTTTTGAAATTTCTCCCATGTTATTTAATTCTTCATTCATTATGCTCAGCGTGGAGCTTCAAGGAGAACATATTTGATCCACAAGACAGATTTTTGGATTTGGGTGCAGGAAACAGTTCAGACTTCGCCAGGGTCACAGGCTCTTTGATGATTAGCAACAAAACAAAACACTGACAGTCTCAGTTTCCCATGTCGCTAAAAGATAGCTGCTAGTTTATAACATTCACTCCCATAATGCATCCATTTGGAATTCAATCCTATATATCTGGGGTCCACAATTTGGTACCTTCTGCCCCTCCCAATATTTTCTGCCTCTGTGTGTGTGTTGCGTTTGTTTTGGAGGGGTTGCTATGGGAACCATCGGTTTTTCTCTTGTGAAGCAGGCATTTTGGGTGGCCCCAATAGTTTCTTATATTTCCAAATGTGTCCCTGCCCCTAAAATAGACTGGTGACTGGGAGCGGCTGCCGAGACCACATAACACCGGTCTTGAAAGACCTACATTGGCTCCCAGTATGTTTCCGAACACAATTCAAAGTGTTGGTGCTGACCTTTAAAGCCCTAAATGGCCTCGGTCCAGTATATCTGAAGGAGCGTCTCCACCCCCATCGTTCAGCTCGGGCACTGAGGTCCAGCACCAAGAGCCTTCTGGCGGTTCCCTCACTGCGAGAGGCCAAGTTACAGGGAACCAGGCAGAGGGCCTTCTCGGTAGTGGCACCCGCCCTGTGGAACACCCTCCCACCAGATGTCAAAGAGAACAACAACTACCAGACTTTTAGAAGACATCTGAAGGCAGCCCTGTTTAGGGAAGATTTTAATGTTTGATGTATTACAGTATTTTAATATTTTTTTGGAAGCCGCCCAGAGTATCTGGGGAAGCCCAGCCAGATGGGCGGGGTATAAATAATAAATTATTATTATTATTGTAAATATTGGGCTGGAGGACTGCACTGTAAAATCCGGAGACATTCTAACTCTGAAGGGTGGCTGTGTGAATTAGGTAGGTTCACTATTAAATATCTCCTTCATCCGAAACAAGAAGGCCTTCTCAGCAGTAGCCCCACACTTGCAAGTCAGTTGGGGTCTACATGGCCCCATGACTACAAGCCTTCAAACAGGCATTAAAGATCTGTTTCTTCCAAGTTTCTCAGCCCCCCCCCCCAAAGTATATTCTGCTGCTGTTTTATCTAGTGCTGCATTATTTCATCTGTTTTAATGATATTACATTGGAATGAATGCTATAATTTATTGTTATGGCTGATCTACTGTCGTTTTCATTGCTGCTGAGTCCCGCTGCCGGTTTTTTTAAAAAAAAATGTTTTATGGTGATTCAGTCTTTTAATAAATGTTGTGAACTTTTATTTTATGTTTATATGATGCTGGGCAATTGGTGAGTGCTTGCTTGGTCCTGAAAATACCTCAAATAAATAAATAGACCATGTGATAACATTAAACATTCTTAAATGTTCGGTCAATTTTGCCCAATCATCTGCTTTACTCCTTCATCTGTTTTGGTTGCTCAGTTGTTTAGTTTGGTTATGAAGAAAGAGAAGAGGTTTATATCTGGATTCTTGCTCTTCCAAGCCATAACACATGTTCTCACCTTAATATCATGTCCTGCTTTTCTGTGAGAGCCAGTCCTGTTGTTGTTGTTTAGTTGTTAAGTCGTGTCCGACTCTTCGAGACCCCATGGACCAGAGCACACCAGGCACTCCTGTCTTCCTGTCCTCCTGCAGTCTGGTCAAACTCATGCTGGTAGCATCGAGAACACTGTCCAACCATCTCGTCCTCTGTTGTCCCCTCCTCCTTGTGCCCTCAATCTTTCCCAGCATCAGGGTCTTTTCCAGGGAGTCTTCTCTTCTCATGAGGTGGCCAAAGTATTGGAGCCTCAGCTTCAGGATCTGTCCTTCCAGTGAGCACTCAGGGCTGATTTCCTTCAGAATGGAGAGGTTGGATCTTCTTGCAGCCCATGGGACTCTCGAGAGTCTCCTCCAGCACCATAATTCAAAAGCATCAATTCTTCGACGATCAGCCTTCTTTATGGCCCAGCTCTCACTTCCGTAAATCACTACTGGGAAAACCATAGCTTTAACTATACGGACCTTTGTTGGCAAGGTGATGGCTCTGCTTTTTAAGATGCTGTCTAGGTTTGTCATTTCTTTTCTCCCAGAGCCAGTCCTACCTTTAGGTAAAGTAAGACGACCACCTCAGATGGCAGATGCTGGGTGATGGGGCGGCTGGCTTTGTCTCCTAAGCGCCTTGGCCATTTCCCTTCATTGGAGGACAGAGTTGTGCTTGCCTCTAAAGGTAAAGGACCCCTGACCGTTAAGTCCAGTCACGAACGACTCTGGGGTTTCGGCGCTCATCTCGCTTTACTGGCTGAGGGAGCCGGCGTTTGTCCACAGATAGTTTTTCTGGGTCAAGCAGCGCATGGAAACACCGTTTACCTTCCTGCTGGAGCAGTACCTATTTATCAACTTGCACTTTGATGTGCTTTCAAACTGCTAGGTTGGCAGGAGCAGGGACTGAACAACAGGAGCTCACCCCATTGTGGGGATTCAAACTGCTGACCTTCTGGTCGGCAAGCCCATGGCTCAGTGGTTTACACCACAGTGCCACCCGCGTCCCTATCCTTGCTCCTAGCCACCCCAAATTATCACCCTGACCCATGTGCACTGGAGGATGCTATCTTGTTACCATTGTAGAAGTAGGATTCAACAGCCACCTGAGTGGGTGCCATCTTGTCCTTTTCCTCGGGCAGCAAAATATCTTGGCCTGGCCCTGTTTTTGACATGCCTCAGGAATATGGCTTGCTATGCACCTCCCTTGCTCTGACTTGGGACAACAATGTGGATTATCTCCTGTGATGCCAGCATGGTCTCTGTCAACAGGTGCCCCACTCAGTGGCTTTGGGTTGCTCTGGCATTCTGTTGTAACTCTGGATATTCTGGTTTAGCAGCTCACCTCAAGTCACAATCACATAACCCTCAACATTTCTCTGATGAAAATGTTGTTGCTTCGTCGTTTAGTCATGCCCGAGTCTTCGTGACCCCATGGACCAGAGCATGCCAGGCACTCCTGTCTTCCACTGCCTCCCGCAGTTTGGTCAAACTCATGCTGGTAGCTTCGAGAACACTGTCCAACCATTTTGTCCTCTGTCGTCCCCTTCTCCTTGTGCCCTCCATCTTTCCCAACATCAGGGTCTTTACCAGGGAGTCTTCTCTTCTCATGAGGTGGCCAAAGTCTTGGAGCCTCAGCTTCAGGATCTGTCCTTGCAGTGAGCACTCAGGGCTGATTTCCTTCAGAATGGATCGGTTTGATCTTCTTGCAGTCCATGGGACTCTCCAGAGTCTCCTCCAGCACCATAATTCAAAAGCATCAATTCTTCGGCGATCAGCCTTCTTTATGGTCCAGCTCTCACTTCCATACATCACTACTGGGAAAACCATAGCTTTAACTATATGGACCTTTGTTGGCAAGGTGATGTCTCTGCTTTTAAGGATGGATGCTGATGAAAATAGGGACATCCTATTCCACCATCACCATCATAACTTTTTTATTTATTCCCCACCCATCTGACTAAGTTGCCCCAACCATTCTGGGTGGCTTCCAACATATATAGAAAAACATAATATGACAGGGGTGGCCAACTCCCAAGAGACTGCGATCTACTCACAGAATTAAAATCTGGGAGTGATCTACCCCCTTTTTAAAGGAAGGAAAGCCCTGTTTTTTAGGGGTACAGGGCAAAGTTGTTGAGAAAGAAAGGGGGACGGCCACTCACCAACACATCTCTGGGGAAACAAACAGCTTCACTGAGTAAACTCTGTCTTCTGCTCTGCAGATCATACAACACTGGAGGGTGGAGCAACAGGGCAGGGCTGGATTCTATTTTACCTATACTAAGGAAAGGGACCCAGCGATCAACCGTGATCTACCAAAACCTACCGGGAATCTACCAGTAGATCACGATCGACCTGTTGGACATCCCTGTAATACAACATTAATCTTTTTTTAAAAAATCACCATACCTTCAGAGGCCTTCAGAGGCCTTCAGAGGCCTTCTAAAGCTTGTGTAATTGCTTATCTTCTTGGCTCGGGGATCATATAACTCCATACCCTCCAACATTTCTCCAGGGAAATGTGAAAGTGATGTCCTACCATACCATCAACATTTCTCCATTGAAAATATGGACATTCTAAAGAAAAGTGGGATCAAATCAGAAACTGGGATGGCTTCTGTAAATCCAGGACTGTACCTGGGAAATAGGGACACTTGGAGGGTCTGTGATCAGGGGGAACCACGCTTTATCCCATCTGTCACCACAGATGGGGAGGGGAAACTACTTACCAATTTCATGAAACAGGCAGCTCTGCTATGATTTACGAGAAGTGAATAGCAGCTCTTGATAGGCTCAAGAAGGAAGCTGCTACAAAGCCTTCTTGAAGGTTGCTTAGTGACACGGTCATTGGGAGCCTAACAATGGAATGTCTTGTTGCTTTCCGTCATGGTGAGGACGTATGATTGATTTCCTCAAAAACAAATCGCTTGCCAAAGCGGACTGCTGTGAGACTCGAAGCATGGCTCGTAGGGCTTAATTGTTAATTCCCTTTCGACGTTATTTCTTATTTTGCTAAATGGGCCTAATTATACATATGCAAATAGGCAACCTTTGGAAGGAACGGGATGCATTCCATTTGGTAAACTGCATTGCACTAGCTGTCTCAGATGCAAGCCTGCTGAGATACCAGCAAACCACCCACCATGCCTGAAATGGCTGCAGGCTGAAAAAGAAGAATGGCAGGTTGTTGATTCTATCTCCAACGGAAGATAGTTGACATCTAATGTTGGTATCCATCAAGCTCTCTGTCATTTCTGTTGTTGTAGTTGGAACAGATGGCATGAAACTACAGTGATACCTTGGTTCTCAAACTTAATGCGTTCCGGAAGTCTGTTCCAAAACCAAAGCGTTCCAAAACCAAGGTGTGCTTTCCCATAGAAAGTAATGCAAAACGGATTAATCCGGTCCAGACTTTTAAAAACAACCCCTAAAACAGCAATTTTACTATCTAACAAAACCATTGACCCACAAAATGAAAGCAATAATTAATGTACTGTACTATGAAATAAATAAAACAGCATTGTAGATGATAAAAATTAAAATTAAATATTTTTCTTACCTGCACTGATGATAGACATTATTTGGATGGGGGGCTTTTATCCATTTCCACAGTCAATCAATCAATCAGACCTACATTGGCTCCCAGTACGTTTCCGAGCACAATTCCAAGTGTTGGTGCTGACCTTTAAAGCCCTAAACGGCCTCGGTCCAGTATATCTGAAGGAGCGTCTCCTCCCCCATCGTTCTGCCCGGACTATTATTATTATTATTATTAAAAAATAACAGTTTTCCTCTCTATCACGGTGAATCATTATTTCCACTGCTACCCTGATGGCGGCCTCATTTCCTGTCACAGTGTCTCCTGAGTCTCAGACGGAAGCGAGCGTTTAATGTGTGAAGTAGGAATTGGAATCTAGCACGCTGATTGGTCCATTTTGTTGTATTTACTGTATTTGTTTCCCTGGATTTGAATGATAAAATGTTGATTTTCATGAGTTATAATGAGAGTACCCCTAAACGATTTTTTAGAAAGAAAGAAAAAACGCACTGTATAATGATGTCCACCAACTTGGGGGGCTGTAAAAGACATATTGAGACAAATTTGTGGATGCTAAGACTGTCGGCAGCCACAACCCACAATGAATGAGTTCTAACTCCCCTTACGTAGGCAGTATGTCTCTGAATGCAAGTTTCTGGGAATCACAGGAGGGCAGAGAGACCTGTTTCGCTCAGCTTCTGCTTGTGGGAGTACCATAGGCACCTGCTTTGCCACTGTGAGAACAGGATTCTGGCCTACATTGGCCTGATTCTGTGGGCTCCTCCTAAGGCAAAGTGAGGTGGAACGGAGCCGACTGCTCCTCTAAACAGCCCCTCAGGTGGGGGGCAGGCAGAGACTGTGCAACCCTGTGGTGGAGGAGGCAATAAAACGGGTGAACTTCAGCAGAGCAATTCCCCAGAGACTGGAAGTGCTCCTCCTCCTCTGATGTCCTTCTTTCCCCTTCCATTATCACTATATTTCATTCGTGATGCTTTGCATCTCGCATCCTTGAGATGGTTTTATTCATGGTCTCATTAGTGTTGAGTTTCTCTTCAAAGAGAACCGTGTTTATCATTTCATCCCCACCCCCTCCGCGATTATTTCCTGCGTTATGACTTTCACCACAGGGTTTGATGCCCATTTACCTCTGACAACTGACAACCGCTTGCTTTTGCTAGAGGCATCTGATTATTCTATTTGCTCTTTTCCTCCCCTGTGTTTGCTTCCGTGTGGATTTCTAATGATCTGTTTTGCTGTATTCTTCCTGGCAACAATTCTTGGGGGATTGTTTTTTTTGTTCTCGTTGGTTTGAATGGAACCGTGCTGGAATCGGCGCCGACATCTCTGGATTCTCGCCCCCATCTTGCCTGAGTTTGTGTGTTTTAAATATTTTCGGTGACATGCCTTGGCTCATTCAGCGAAGTCGCTCTTAGCCTTTGAAACGTGTCATTAAGGGATGAATGGATTTAACTTGCAGTCCTGTGCACATGTCCCTGGAAGCAAGTACCATTGAAGCTTACTTCTGAGTAGACCTGCACGGGATGGCACTGTGATGGAAACATTAGCATTTTCACGTCCAGTGCCAGTTCATTGGTTATTCAGTCAATCATAGTCTGCTCTTCTGTTCACAGAGCACAACATAAAATTGCAAAAAAGTACACATCAGCGGGGTGGGGGGGAGAGCAGGAATTTTAAAAGACAGATTGTCAATCAGCAATAGCGTTAAGCATCAGGTGCCACTCAAAATGTATTAAATGTTTTTGTTGAAAGTTTTCAACATAGAATACAATAAAAGCCAAACTAATCTAAAGAAAAGGGGGAAAAAGAAAAACATTTTTTAAAAAAATAGAGAGGCAGGAGAAAATGAGAAAAGTGAAAAATGAAATTTAAAAAGCCCTCTATCAGAATTATGTCGAATCACCTTTTCCATACGCAGAAACGTAGACCTTCCCAGCTCTCACCTGGGCCCCGGCCTCCTGCCCTGGGAGATGCTTTCTGCCCTGCCTCTCAGACAGATCCCCTCATCTACGATCGCGCTGTGGGTTAAACCACAGAGCCTAGGACTTGCCAATCAGAAGGCTGGAGGTTTGAATCCCTGTGACGGGGTGAGCTCCCGTTGCTCGGTCCCTGCTCCTGCCAACCTAGCAGTTCGAAAGCACATCAAAGTGCAAGGAGATAAATAGGTACCGCTCCGGCGGAAAGGTAAACGGCGTTTCCGTGCGCTGCTCTGGTTCGCCAGAAGCGGCTTAGTCATGCTGGCCACATGACCCGGAAGCTGTACGCCGGCTCCCTCAGCCAATAAAGCGAGATGAGTGCCGCAACCCCAGAGTCGGCCACGACTGGACCTAATGGTCAGGGGTCCCTTTACCTTTACCTTTAAGAGCTACAAAATAAAAGTAGCAAGACTAAGTAAGGGAGACAGGAAAATAAAAGAATGAAACAGGGGCTTCTGATTCTTTGTCAATTGTATATGTATAACAATCTTTCAAAATATTTAAAGCATGCACTACAGCATAACATAAATCAGTTGCCTTATCCTTATAGTCCCCATTCACTTCTCACTATGTTATGTACTGAGTTGAATCCTGCAACAATTCTAGAATAATAGGATCCAGAATGCAGCAGTCTGATTGTTCTGCAGGAGCCACCCAATCCAGCTCCAGGTGGAAGTGAATCAGCGACCTGATTGGCCTGCAGGAGCAGCCTGAAATTAGCCAGTCACGCGGGGCCCATTGTTTCAATAATGTATATACAGTGGTACCTCGGGTTACAGACTCTTCATGTTACAAACGCTTCAGGTTACAGACTCCACAGGTTACAGACTCCGCTAACCCAGAAATAGTATCTTGGGTTAAGAACTTTGCTTCAGGGTGAGAACAGAAATCGTGCTCCAGCAGCGCAGCAGCAGCAGGAGGCCCCATTAGCTAAAGTGGTGCTTCAGGTTGAGAACAGTTTCAAGTTAAGAACAGACCTCCAGAACGAATTAAGTACGTAACCAGAGGTACCACTGTATAGCTAGACATTTTGGGGAAAGATTCATTCATTGCTACTATGAGCTGAATAAAGAGCATGAAATTCACACTCGACTCCGAGTATATTTCACACTATTTCAGGACAAAGAAACAGAGCCCACCCCAGCGCCCCAACCCTCACCCACCATGGTTCTTACACAAAGGAGGGTTACTCTTGCTCTTGACCCAACCCAAAAGGGTACCCACAAAAAAACCACTGTTCCTGGATATTTGTGTTATCTCAGTGTGGGCCTTGGCATGGGAGCCAACTCGTAGGGGCCATGGGGGCTTCAGCCCCCACCATAAAACTTTTGAGGGGGCCGGGCCCCCACAAAGTTGATGGGCATTCCCATGCAAATGGTGTGTGTGCATTGCATCATGCGATGCAGGGCTTACCTAGGCCTCCACAATATTTTGTGTGATGGCCTGGAATTCAAACTCAGATGCTGAACCTGAGGGATCCCAGCCTGCACAGGTTTCCCTACCTTCAGAACCAGCTGAGCCAGGGCTGGGACATGAGCCTGAAGGGTCCTCACCTGTGCTGGATCCTCAGGTGCAGGCATCAGCTGAGTCTGCTCTGGCTCCTGAGGTGATGGAGGACCCATGGCCTGCAGGTGCTCCACTCTCAGCCCCGTCAGAGGAAGCGGAGGTTGCCTCTGGGTCCGGTAATCCTCCAGCCTCTCCTGAGCTGCAGAGGCTCAGGGCAGAGAGGTGGAGGGAACTAAGTTCCCGCAGGAGGAGTGCTCACCTCCAGGCCAGGAGAGGTGAGTCACCTGAGAATCGGGGCCACCCTATGCCTCGGGGCAGATAAAAGCCAGCCAGCCCCAAGTTGTGGGAGCAACATTGTTGGTTGCTAGTTCCTGCCTGAACCCTGTCCTGCTTTCCTGCCTGAGCTCCTGACCTGCCCTGGCTCCCTGCTTGCAAGCCTGTTCCTGACTTGGACTGCC
Source organism: Podarcis tiliguerta (assembly GCF_965153285.1). NCBI lineage: Eukaryota > Metazoa > Chordata > Lepidosauria > Squamata > Lacertidae > Podarcis > Podarcis tiliguerta. The sequence goes on along the minus strand of NC_139536.1, from coordinate 111,169,413 downwards.
TCCATGTTGCACCTTTGACCACGGACCGGACTTGGACCTTGCCTCTCGGGTAATCCATGGACCAGCACATTTTGTTCAGGTTGGCACCCCTGGGCCTTTGGTGTTCTTGGGGTTGCTGATTCCCTCCACTGGCTCTTGCCGGTCCTCCACGGCAACACACTGACCTGAGGCTTATTGACGAAAAATGCCACCCCCAGGCAAGTGGTCCATGACTCATAATATAAATTCTCTGCTCCTCCATTCTCTTGGCTGTTGCATCTCTGGAGCGGAAGTTTTTACTAGCTGAGTAACCTGGGGGCAGCAGGTCAGAGTGTCCCTTCCTCTTTGTTCTCTAGTGCATCAGCCTTCATAAATAAATCCATGCACATGTGTGCATAATGCATCTACCGTATGTGCTTTTGGTTAGGCATCTGTTAATGCAGGCAGTCCCTCAATCACCCAACCAGCTCTCCTGTTTTAATGGCTGTGTTGCTTTAATGGTATTGTTTTATTGCACATTTTAGTGGTGGATATTTATATTTTAATGTTTGTGTAACTGGTATCTATTAGGGCTGCGCGCAGCTCCCCTGGTTGAGGGACGGGGCTAAGGTTTAATCAGGGTTTTTAAAATCCTATTTGAACGTGTGGTCAGGAGGGGGAGGGGGAAGGAGACACTGCCTTTCTACTCACCCCGACTGCATTGCAAGAGCAGTCGGGTCAATCCTGCTGGGTGCTGTTACCTGGTGAAGCAGACCCCTGCAGCCAGCAGGATTGAAGCTTCCACTTACCAGCTTATCACGCTGGGGTCTGCTTCCACATCCCCCTTTGAATCAAGCCAAATTTTGGTTCGGGATCCGAGCGTGGGCTAAATCCAGTTCACAACACTAGGTTTTATATTTGTAAACCCCTTAGACCCCTACATTGGTATTAAGCGGCATATAAATCAATAATTCTAGAAACACACATTGGCTAGTTCTGAACGAAAAAAGGATGGTCTTGCCTGTGGACCTCTCATTGTGTCAGGCTTCAAGGAAGCGGATCCCTCCCCCGGGGGCAGTGATTAAGACAGGCATAGGCAAACTCCGGCCCTCCAGATGATTGGGACTACAATTCCCATCATCCCTAACCACTGGTCTTGTTAGCTAGGTATGATGGGGATTGTAATCCCAAACACCTGGAGGGCCGGAGTTTGCCTATGCCTGGATTAAGAAGATCAAACAAAAGGTGTGTTCTTACCAGAGTTTCTTTAATAATCACAGTGAGAGAAAGAATGCACAACCCTCTAAAATTGATGCTGCTCCCAGTTAAGGTTCGTCCCCCTTAATCTACGTCACTCCTACATTGGGTAATCTGAGCTTGTTGCCTATGTGCTTTCTGTTGTATCACTCTCAGAGCTCATCCAGTCCTAGGTGAGGAGGAGTCAGGAATGCTGTCCAAGGACACTGAATCTGCCAGCTGTCTCTCTCCTGGTTTGCCCTCTTCTAGCTGTTTCTCACCCAGTATTTCCCAGCTTCTTCCCTCTGGACGATGCCCCTCTGCAAACCACTGTTCTAAATCAATACTGTCCTCCTGCCTTTGGGAAGGTTCAGGAGAACGGGGGTGGCGGCTCCCACCATTCCTCCTCAGTCAAGCCTCTGACACATTGGCAGGTGGATGGTGAGAACTGGTTGCCAGATTAGATGGGCTTATGGTCAGATCCAGAATGAGTCTTCTGACATTCTTCGCTATCATTATTATCTATTATTTCATCTGTATTGCCACCCTTTCCTAACAAGGAGCTCATTCATGGTTCCTCCATCACAACCACCACATGTCACGGCCAGGTTCACGGGCGATCAAAGTCCGGGCAGGGGACGTCAGGACCGGGGGCAAGATGGTGGGGTGGGAGCAGTAACAGGGGTCCAGAAGCCAGGAAGCCAAGAGTCCGAGGGTCAGAGAGCCGGGAGTCAAGAAGCCAAGGGTCTGAGGGTCAGGAAGCAAGGAGTCACTAAGTCAAGGGTCCGAGGATCAAGAAGCAAGGAGTCACGAAGTCAGGGGTCCGAGGATCAAGAAGCAAGAAGTCAAGGTTCAAGGATCAGGAAGCAAGAAGCCAAACACAGCAAGGCAGGAAGCGTGTTGCTGTGGCAAAGAGCCGAAGGGAAATGCTGACCTTATATCCCTTCCTGGCTCTTGCCCCCAGGTGCTGTGAGTTACCAATTGGCCTCACCTGTGCGGCCACGCCTTGCCACTTCAGAACAAACTTAGGAAGGCCCCAGTCCTGCAAAGTCCTATTGGTCACAGGGCCTGGTTCCTACATGCACACCTGACACCACATGAGGGAATTTACACTGAGAGATGGTGACCATGACTGAGTGGGAACTTCAGTTCAGGCGTCCCAGATTCTAGTCTGGTGCCTTAACCACTTACACCACAATATCTCCTTCTTCTAGGAACTTTTTCCTCCTGAAGTAGCTCTGACCAGCGCCATCCAGAGTGGGCCACCAGTTCATTATCTAGTTCCATATGGGGCCCACCTGCCTTTGTAAGCAGCATGCCTTCTGCCCCTGTTTCAGGTGGATCTGGGTAGTTCCAGGTGCATCCATCCCCAGATGATCCATAGCATCAGGAAATGAGCCTTCAAATAACCAAGGTAAGGCCACGATTGTTGAGAAATTTGTTTTTCAAGCTGCCAAGACACATTGTTTGCAACCAGCTCCATCACTCTGGGCTAGGCTGTTCAGCACTTGCAGTCGTATCACTCAAGCTCCATACCCTCCTGCATTTCACTGATGAATATCCCACGTAATCCCCCAATTCTTATACCAAGGATTACTGTCCAAGCCTCCCACCAGCCCATCTCTTGATGCTGACAGATGTGTTCTCTCTGCTCTCTGCTGCAGCAGTGTTTCATATACTGGCAAGAGGTGCTTGTTCTTTACATTACAGTGGTACCTCGGGTTACATACGCTTCAGGTTACACACTCCGCTAACCTAGAAATAGTGCTTCAGGTTAAGAACTTTGCTTCAGGATAAGAACAGAAATCGGGCTCCGGTGGCGCGGCAGCAGCAGGAGGCCCCATTAGCTAAAGTGGTGCTTCAGGTTAAGAACAGTTTCAGGTTAAGTACGGACCTCCGGAACGAATTAAGTACTTAACCCGAGGTATCACTATAAATGCATATTAGAAAAAATACAACTGTCCTCCAAGCTGTCATCAGCAGTTCAGAATGAGTCTCAGAAGCATATGAAGTGGCAAGTTGAGTATAGGATAGCATAATTCATCTGTTGCTAACACTTTATTGTATGTTTTTTCTCTATCAATGTATTTATTATTATTTTTTTATTAGTTTTACAATTCAAATTTACATTCAAACATAAAATAAAATCATAAATTGTAGAATTCTCCAAATTCACAGACTTCCATCGTCCCCTAACTCTCCCTTAATGTGAGAGTTAACAGGAAAACAAGCCATAAGGAAATAATTTTAAAGGTGACCTGGCAAAAGTATGAGTGTGTGAGCTCACGTCAAGTGTTTCAAAATCCCTCTTTACCTTCAGCTCTTTCATCAGCCCTGCCATCCATTTTGTGAAGCAAATGTTTGTGTTGTGTGGAGAAATGCATTTGTCTTGGCACTCCGAGGTTGGCTTTCCTACCAGCTACTGGCTATGGAGATTGGACCATTAGACACCATGGGTACCATGATACTAGAGGAGGAAAAGGAGATTGCAAAGAAACTGAATGAAATCCATGCAGCTGCCCTCACTGTGGGTAGAGCTGATAGCTATGCCTGAACTGAATATCACAGGAAGGGAGTCTGAAAACTGAGCATGCTCAGTAGCCACAGAATGCTAGCTGGCTATTGGAGGAGGTGATGGTAATGGTAGCCAAGAAGGTAGCAGGATGGGAGAGAATATCCTGAAAGATGATATGGCTCACTAGCTGGAATCCTGAGCAGTAACACTCCATACTTCAAAGTTTGTTGCAGATCCCTCTTGTACACATATATTTTAAAGAAATGTAGAAAGAGAACAAATGGGAAAGAAGCAAACAGAAATAGATATGAATGTCTCAGTCCATTACTGGTTTGTATTTTGCATGTGTTGAGTTCGTTCCATCGCATTTCATAATCTTTATTTTTTAAAATTGGCACAAAAATTCATATCTAAATTCACATTTAAATATGTATATTGAAACACTTTTGAGTGGGGCACACATTTCTCATTTAAAAATGCATTTTACCTGGAAATCCACATTTGTGAGCACATTTTGGTATTTAATTTTTTTAAAAAGCTGAATACTCCATCGCAAAATTCAAAGAAAGGCAAAATCCTCTAGCGCAGGCATAGGCAAACTCGGTCCTCCAGATGTTTTCGAACTACAACTCCCATCATCCCTAGTTAACAGGACCAGTGGTCAGGGATGATGGGAATTGTAGTCCCAAAACATCCGGAGGGCCGAGTTTGCCTGTGCCTGCTCTAGACAGCCCTGGAGCTGTGGATCAGGTCAGTTCCTCTTGGAATTTGCAAAGAACAAATGCCTTGTTGTTGTTGTTTAGTTGTTTAGTAGTGCCCGACTCTTCGTGACCCCATGGACCAGAGCACGCCAGGCACTCCTGTCTTCCACTGCCTCCCGCAGTTTGGTCAAACGCATGCCAGTAGCTTCGAGAACACTGTCCAACTATCTCGTCCTCTGTCGTCCCCTTCTCCTTGTGCCCTCCATCTTTCCCAACATCAGGGTCTTTTCCAGGGAGTCTTCTCTTCTCATGAGGTGGCCAAAGTACTGGAGCCTCAGCTTCAGGATCTGTCCTTCCAGTGAGCACTCAGGGCTGATTTCCTTCAGAATGGATAGGTTGGATCTTCTTGCAGTCCATGGGACTCTCAAGAGTCTCCTCCAGCACCATAATTCAAAAGCATCAATTCTTTGGCGATCAGCCTTCTGTATGGTCCAGCTCTCACTTCCATACATCACAAATGCCTTAAGCAGCTCTAAATAGAATGCACCCCTTCCCGTGTAAATGACTAGTAGCAGTGCTGTGCATTAGCCTCCCCAAAGCTTTGAAGAAGCCCCTTTGCCTGCAGAAACTCCCCTGGCTTTGCATGAAGCGGCTCGACCAAATGCTCTCCACATTTCCGAGCAAACACAAGACAGCACATCTTGAGCTTCCTGCTAAGATGGCCAGGTCTGTTAAATCAACACATTAAAATTCCACCAGTGCCTGCCACTATAGGAGGGACTCTTAAAAAAAAAAAGAACACGGCTTTTATCTCATCTCTCGCCTGGATTGATTTCCCCATTACAGGCACTGACTCTTCCCGAAGGACTATAAAGAACACGGGGATTTTGGAGGGCCTGGCAGGTGTGACAATGAGGGAAGCATTTTTTGACACCCAAAGCAATTAATTGATCTCTGAGTGTCGATGTGTCCACGGAGCGTGTTGCCTGCCAGAGAGCTGAGGATTGTGCGTGTGCTGAGCGGTGGGCTTGACATGCTTTTGATTCAAGGAACTGAAGGGAGATGACAGAGGAAATCTTAGGGCTTTGTGTTGACAATAGCTGGTGGAGCTCATTGGCAGTGTAGGTTGATGCAGGACAATTCCCATATGGTCTGTGCTGTGTCAGGCCATACAAGGTTGTAGCTCCTTGTGAGATCCAGTGTGGTGTAGTGGTTAAGAGCGGTAGTCTCGTAATCTGGTGAACCGGGTTCGCTTCCCCACTCCTCCACATGCAGCTGCTGGGTGACCTTGGGCCAGTCACACTTCTCTGAAGTCTCTCAGCCCCACTCACCTCACAGGGTGTTTGTTGTGGGGGAGGAAGGGAAAGGAGATTGTTAGCCTCTTTGAGACTCCTTAGGGTAGTGATAAAGCGGGATATCAAGTCCAAACTATTCTTCTTCTTCTTCTTGTAGCAGCATGCAGCACACCCGGAGATGCTAGTGTCAAGAAGCTCCTCCCACATAAACCCACCCCTGATAAGGAAACATGCCTGCCTGTCAATGCCCCTCAGCCTGAATTGGAATCTAGGTCATAGAATCATAGACTTGCAGAGTTGGAAGGGACCATGATGGTCTTCTAATAGTCCAACCATCTGCAATGCAGAAATCTTTTGCTCAATGTGGATCTTGAACCCACAACCCTGAGATTAAGCATCTCGTGCTCTACTGACTAAGCTAAACAGTTGTACCTCTGGTTAAGAACTTAATTCGTTCCAGAGGTCCGTTCTTAACCTGAAACTGTTCTTAACCTGAAGCACCACTTTAGCTAATGGGCCCTCCTGCTGCTACCACGCCGCCGGAGCACAATTTCTGTTCTCATCCTGAAGCAAAGTTCTTAACCCGAGGTACTATTTCTGGGTTAGCGGAGTCTGTAACCTGAAGCATATGTAACCTGAAGCAAATGTAACCTGAGGTACCACAGTAATAATAATAATAATAATAATAATTAATAATTTATTATTTATACTCCACCCATCTGGCTGGGTTTCCCCAGCCACTCTGGGCGACTCCCAACAGAATATTAAAAATGCGATAAAACATCAAACATTAAAAACTTCTCTAAACATGGCTGCCTTAAGATGTCTTCTAAAAGTCAGGTAGTTGATTATTTCCTTGACATCTGATGGAAGGGCATTCCATAGGGCAGGCGCCACTACCGAGAAGGCCCTTTGCCTGGTTCCTCAGTAACCTCACTTCTTGCAATGAGGAAACCACCGTTATGCAAGTCAATTGAAAAATCATATTTTTGGGGGTGTCTTAGTAAAATCAAAAACAAAAAACACAACTTTGGAGCGTCCATCAGAATAGCCATACCCACCAGCTCAATTAGCATCTGTTAAATATGCTCGACTTGCAGTCTGTTTATTCTTAAACACGTTGATAGAGAAATAGAAATATATACTGTCTATAAATACAAATTTAAAAATATTGTAATATTTAACACACTACTAAATGCCATCTTGTTAAAAACACAATTCTAAGATACATTGCAGAACTTAGATCTGGTGAGGGAGAAACCACATGGGATGTTTATACATAAAGGGGCTATACTAAATAAAAATATCTTTTCTTAGATTTGAAAGAAGGTTCTGCTGGTAAGTTCCCACATGCCACGCTCTGCTAACAGGCAGCTTCTACTAGTGGGAAGAAGGACAGCACCAATCTCCTTTCTCCATCATCAGCCCCTTGAAAGTCTACTCAGGAGGGTCAGGGCAGCAAGAGTAGCAGTGCAAAGAGATGGGACAATTGGTCAAAAATGCTGTTGGCAACAAATGGAAGAAACTCTTCCATTTGCAGAGGCTGCTAATTAGAACTCAAGCCATTAAATATTGCAGTTCCCAGAAGTTCACCTTGGTATTCACCTTCCCAAAGGTCGTATGAATTGAATTTGTCTTGAAGTCAGTGGATTTGGTCTTTAAAAGATCTTTCTCCTTTCACACATCTTTTTGATATTTCAGGTAGCATCATGAGTTAGCTGACGAATTCAGCAATGGCTATGATTTACAGGATTCCTTCAAGTCCACCTGTCACAAGCAGTACAACGTTAAAAATGACATTCTGCTCATAGGATGTAAATTTGCCCCACAAGGAAGTGGACGGACAGGATTACGCTGCCCACAGTGATCACAAGTCTGAGCCTCTTCTTCAGTTAGATTCCCTTTTGTACCAAGGTCTAGCCTGATTGCTTCTAGAACTACCATAATGAAAAGCAATATGAGATCAAGAGCGAAGAAATCATCTAGATAAGTGAAAACTTGAATTTTGTAAACAATCATCAGCAGGGTTGCGAAAAAGCAAAATATATCGTATTTTTGGCTCTATAAGACTCACTTTTTCCCTCCTAAAAAGAAGGGGAAATGTGTGTGCGTCTTATGGAGCGAATGCAGGCTATGCAGCTATCCCAGAAGCCAGAACAGCAAGAGGGATTGCTGCTTTCGCTGCGCAGCGATCCCTCCTGCTGTTCTAGCTTCTGGAATTCAGAATATATTTTTTCTTGTTTTCCTCCTCCAAAAACTAAGTGTGTCTTATGGTCTGGTGTGAAAAATATAGAGCGAAAAATATGGTATAACAATTTCCATTTAAACAGAAAAGAATCTGTTAGAAGACAGAACAGATGATGGTCTTCCTGGCCTGATGGCCATCATTTTTTCACTCCAACCCATGCTGTGCAGCACACACAACACTGTCTTCCAGCAGAGGGGAATGGCCTGTGGTCCTTTAGAGCAACAGCCAGAGTGCTTCTGCCACCTCTGCCCAGTATCTGCCACTTGCTTCGGCTTACCTAATGGTAGGTCCAGCCTTGTTTCTGTCTACACTGAACAACTGGAAATGAAGGAGAAGGGGTCAGTGCTGCAAAACCTGCCAGCTACTTTCAGAGAACAAAGAACTTTGCTGCAGATGATTTACTAGATTGGCCTTGGACCGGGAAAGCAAAATGAACTCTTTTCTCCTGCAGTCCCCGTTTGGCACGCTGAATTTGAAAAGGACGGATGTTTTGCGGCCAAGGGAGAACAGGCCCGGGTGTTGTTGTTCGCTCGCAAGTTGCTACAGATGGATTCCTGCGTAACGAAGCATGTCATCCGAAGTTGGCTCTGTTTGCAAACAGGAGGATCTTCTGGCAAGAGCGACGCCATCCCTCTATGTCGTACAGTTTGTTCCCCTCTCGCATAGCCTAGGTGCTTCCATTTGTTGGCACCTAGGCGATGTTAGAAGCTGGCGTTGTACCCCAGTGGGCATGGTGCCACCTGAACAGATGGGCGCAAGGACAGGCATATTCAAGAGAAGCTGTACACATCAGTTGCATGCCTGCCTCTTTTGTTTTGTTTTTAATGAGATGTGGATGTCGGCACAGGAGGCATGGTGTAACAGCAGCTTGGGTGATGCTTCAGCAAACGTTGCAGAGAATCGTTGATTCAAAATATATGGAACTGAAGTCCCTTGCGATTTGAAGGGAAAAAAAATTAGAATGTCACTACTATGGAAGGAAGACGTGGGTGGCGCTGTGGGTTAAACCACAGAGCCTAGGGCTTGCTGATCAGAAGGTCGGTGGTTCGAATCCCCGCAACGGGTTGCTCCTGCCAACCTAGCAGTTCGAAAGCACGTCAAAATGCAAGTAGATAAATAGGTACCACTCCAGTGGGAAGGTAAACGGCGTTTCCGTGAGCACTCTGTGCAGCTATCCCAGAAGCCAGAACAGCTTCTGGTTAGCCATAAGCGGCTTAGTCCTGCTGGCCACATGACCTGGAAGCTGTACCCCGGCTCCCTCGGCCAATAAAGCAAGATGAGCGCCGCAACTCCAGAGTCATCTGTGACTGGCCCTAATTGTCAGGGGTCCCTTTACCTTTACCTTTACTATGGAAGGAAACCTTTTCCTGTTTGAAGAAAGGAGAGGGGCATATCTCTTTGGTGTCAAATTAAAGGAAGGGGGCTATTGTTACCCAGTTCTGTCTTCTCTGAAGCTCCATCACTGACCATGAAGAGCCACCAGATTCCTTTCTTCTGGGCCTCCACCTTTCCCTCCAGCCATGATCAATTCCTGCCTTCCTTGCCTTACTCACAACTAGGACCTCACTCCAGATGAAAGGTGATGTCTTGGGTTACTCCAGCAGGGCTTGGCACTAGGAGGCTTGCTGCTTCCGCTAGGATCCTTTCCGAGAGGTGGCTGGTATCCATTAGAGCTGATAGGATGTAAAGCAGGAGGCCAACAGTAGATGGAGCCAGAGCCGATAACAGGCAGAGACAACTAATTCCAGTTTTGTCCCCCATTCACCTCCCTGCTAAGTTCTTTTTTTTTAATAAATATTTTTTATTAGATTTTCCATAAAAAAATTCTTTTACAAAATTATACATCCATTTTTAACTTAAACCCTTTTTTCCAGAACTTCCCTCAGCTTGTCTGATAATTCTCCGTTTATTTTTTATCCTCGTCTCACATTTCCCAATATTATATTGCACTTAAATACTCTTAATCACATCATATTTTTTAAACAATATTTCTAACAGTAATTTCACAGAGCTTCTTGAAAGCCAACGAACGTTATTTGCTCATCACAGAAATTTTTGATATACTCTGTAAATTTATTCCAGTCCTCGGAGAATCTCTGGTCACGTTGGTTCCTAATTCTCCCCGTCAATTTGTCCATTTCTGTGTATTCCATCAGTTTCATCCTCCATTCTTCTTTCGTGGGCATCTCTTCCTGTTTCCATTTCTGTGCCAGCAAAATTCTGGCTGCTGTTACTGCATACAAAACTAATTTCACATCTTTTTTACTAATTTCATTATCCAGTATTCCCAACAAGAGAGCTTCTGGTTTTTTTTAACAAAAGTATATTTCAGCATTTTCTTTAACTCATTATAGATCATCTCCAAGAAGCTTTTTACCTTCTTACATTCCCACCACATATGGTAAAATGTTCCTTACACTTCCAACATTTATTACATACTTTATACATTTTACCCAGTTTAGAACTCCCTGCTAAGTTCTAAAAGGGGCAAGACTAAGGAGGAGGAAGGTGACGGCCGAGGCTGCTTCCTGGACTTGTTGTAAGGATGAAATTGGGCGGGCGGGGCCTGGCAGAGAGCAAAATGAGATTGGTGGGGCAGGGTCCCATTTGCCCTAATGGAAAGGAACAAGAGTCTTTTCCATTTTTCATGGACCCTCCTCCTGCATCTGGGGCACAGGAGTCAACTCCTAGGGGCCAAGGTCCCTTTGGCCTCACCAATAAAATACTTGAGGAGACCCACCCCCAAGTTGATGAGGATTGGCATTCAAATGGTGTGTTTTTGCCATGTCATGTGATTGATTATGTGGGGCAGGGCATTCCTGCCCCACCAATATTTTATTCAAGTTGGCATCCCTGATCCTGGGGCTTTGGCCTGGATGAGAGTGCCCACACACTCCTTGAAGCTCACCGCTGTCTTCTCTCATGAGCACAGAGTTGTACCTACATCCAGAATGCAGAGGTTGGCCCCCACCAAAAGCAGCAGAACCCATTTTTCATAATGTGCAAAGGCACTTGCAGACAGTCAACGACAAGCACATAACTGATCTGTGAACTTGGAGCCAAGGTGGATATTTGCTTGGAAACATTTCAATCTCATCCCCCCCCCCCCCCGAGGCTCAAGGCAGCTAGCATAAAACACGCTGAGGATGCCACCCTACCTTCTCACAGTCACTGCTGTATCTGTAGCCCAGATACAGGTGGTGAGGCAGGAGGCCGGGCAGATTCGACCCAGTGCTGGCCAATGCTGCCTGTGAGATGGGGCTTAGGATGCGGGTGGTTCTGTGGTCTAAACCACAGAACCTAGGGCTTGCCGATCAGAAGGTCGGCGGTTCGAATCCCCGCAACAGGGTGCTTGGTCCCTGCTCCTGCCCACCTAGCAGTTTGAAAGCATGTCAAAGTGCAAGTAGATAAATAGGTACCACTCCAGCAGAAAGGTAAGATGGCACTGGAGAGCATTTGTTGTTGTTGCAATTTTCCACAGCGTTTTTTCCTTTTGTTATAACAATTTAATTTCAGACTTATCTATAGCGTCCCCCCCCTGCCCTGTGTGTAGATCCACTCTTAGTTTCCAGTAGACAAGCACAGAACTGCATAGTAAGCAACATTAATAGAACAGTTTAAAAAAACCACAAACTTGTTCAGCTATAATAGAAACAACCAGCCATTGTTAAGTTTGTATCAACTCAAAAAGCCAAACCACAGTGGTTTGGGCTAATATAATGACTTCAAGGAGCGGGAATCCATATTTCCATGTTTTTCTGACTGTCTACTGGTTTGCTGTACTGTAGACTGAATTATGCCATCGCATGAGCACAGATCAATGATCACCTGATCCCACCTGGCTGTCCAGGCCTCAGCTCACACCTAGTTGTCATTGGCATCTATCTGTCTTGGGAGATAATGGTGCACCATTGGGGGTAAAGTCAAACCATCAGAGAGCTACAGCGCCTGCTGTGGTTGTAGAGACTGATATGGGAGAGACATGTTTCATTGCAGCTGGGGCAGATGAAAGCTACTGGTGCACCCTAGCATTTCTTGTCTCCACACTCCTCCCAGCGGCCATTCCTCCTCTGTTGAGTGTTATGGATACACAACCTGCCTGTATCTCCAGGCGCTGTGATTGCCTGCAATTATCCAGACATTGTGATTATCTGTTGTTATTTATACTTAATCCATTCCACAAAGGCTGGTTTCCACTGCACATCCAATGGTAGAGCAATAAAACTGCTGCTGTCATGTTGTCAGGCTTCAGGGAACCCCATCCTTCCCCCGTTGGCAGCCAAGGAACAGATAAACACGAGGAGTTCTTACCAAGTAATTAATTCCATAATTCACGGAGACACATGAAGGAATGCAGTCTCCCTAAGATAATGGTTTGCTCCGAGTAAAGTCCAACCCACTCAATCTCTCTTATTCTACGTCACCCTTGCACCAGCTAATCTGGGCTTTCTGCCCCTGAGCCTTCTGTTCTTCTACCCTCTAGTCCTGGGAGAGGGGAGGTCAGGAATGCTTTCCAAGGACACTGAGTCTGTCAGCTGTCTCCCCCCTGGTGTTTCTTCTTCCTGCTGTTTCTCTCCCAATATCTCCCAGCTTCTGCCCTCTGCAGCCTCTGAACTATGCCCTTCTGCAAACCACTGTTCTAAATCTATACTGTCCTCATGTTTCCAGGAAGGTTCAGGAGAAGGGGAGGGGGCACCATTCCTCCTCAGTCCAGCCACTGACACATGTTGCTGTGCTGGTCCGTGGGTTACCCGAGAGGCGAGGTCCAAGTCTGGTCCGTGATCAAAGGTGCAACATGGAGGCAGTCCCTAGTAGCTGAAGCTGGGAGCAGGGCAGGGAGTTGGGTGAAGTCAGGAACAGGCCTGCAAGCAGGGAGCCAGGGCGGGTCAGGCAGAAAAGCAGGACAGGGTTCAGGCAGGAACTAGCAACCAACAATGTTGCTCCCACAACTTGGGACTGGGGCTGACTGGCTTTTATCTGCTGCGCGGCATAGGGCGGCCCTGATCCTCAGGTGACTCACCTCTCCTGGCCTGGAGGCGAGCACTCCTCCTGCGGGAACTTAGTTCCCTCCACCTCTCTGCCCTGAGCCTCTGCAGCTCAGGAGAGGCTGGAGGGTTACCGGACCCAGAGGCAACCCCAGCTTCCTCTGACGGAGCTGAGAGTGGAGCACCTGCAGGTCATGGGTCCTCCATCACCTCAGGAGCCAGAGCAGACTCAGCTGATGCCTGCACCTGAGGATCCAGCACAGGTGAAGACCCTTCAGGCTCATGCCCCAGCCCCGGCTCAGCTGGTTCTGGAGGCGGGGAATCCTGTGCAGGCTGGGATCCCTCAGGTTCAGCATCCGAGTCCGAATCCCAGGCCATTGCATTTGCAAAGCTAAGCAGGGTCCAGTATGGTTTCAGATTGGATGGGGGAAAGTGTGTTGAGATCCATGCATGCTGGGGGTTGGACTAGATGACCCTCAGGGTCCCTTCCAACTCTGTGATTCCCAGGATGCCCCCATTGCCCAGCTGTGCTTAGTTGCTGCTTCTGAAGGGGAAACTATTAACAGCAGACTAGAAGGTATTTGCAGAGGAGACTCAGCTGGTGTAAGAAGCCTTAAATACTACCGCACCTCGCTGCCAATTCTCCCCTACAACTGCATTTGCCTTACAAAGAAAACACATGTTATCCTGCTCACCTTTAACAAAGACTGGCTAGCTCCATAGAGAAAGCATCCCCGGTCCCATCTCCTCCCGTTCCTCCTCCCAACCATGGACATGGGTTTTTACAAAGAGCAGGTTTGACAGGACTTACCCCGAGGGGCTCGCAATCTAAAACAGACAAGCAAATGTTTCTTGTTTAAATGCACTTGTTTCTCCAGAAACTTTGGTTTTCAAAATGCATGCCAGCATCACTTACGAACCCCTGTCTGTTTTGCTGAAGAGCTGTGTGTTCAGTCAACTGGCTGAGATGCACAAAATCATTTGGTTGATCTTGTAGGGGAGAGCGTTTCTATACAATGAAACTGGAAACAGTTTTTAATTGGAAAGGCAGTGTTTTTAGAGAGCGGGAGAGAAGAAAGAATGAGCAAACATGTCATAGCACTATTACTTTTTTGCTAGAGGTAGCAGAATACTCTGCTTTTAAGAAAAGTTGAAACAATCTGATATGCACTCTGGTGGAATGGGTAGTAAAGCAGTTCTTTATTCCAGAGGGTATGTTAGGAAAGGATGCAAAAAAAAAAAAAAAATGTTTATTGTGGCAAATGTGAAGCTGTAGAGGGACCAGACAAATGTGCAAATAATGATTGTCTTTGCTTTGTGCATTAGCCAAATTGAATACAAATTATTTTTAAAAATTGACTAGATGTAAAATGGCAAGGGAAAAAAAAAAAAACTTTAACCACTGTTACCTGGACTGCATTCAGACAGCAATTTACTGATGTTTCCCTAGCTGTTAATTTGCATATTATATTTTAGCACCAATTTCCACATTATTTGCATGCAGAAAAAAAAGCTGTTTGCAAGCCTGGAATCTGCTTGCAAGCCTAGAAGTTTTGTATTGTTTTAGTGGGCATCTGCCTGACTCAAGAGACAATGGAGTGTGCCTCTAGGGGAGAAGCCAAACCCCTGTGTGAGCAGCACTAAAGCGGCCTACTTGGGGCACAAGCCTGGGGAGTACGTATGGAGGTCCTGAGCTGCCCAGATAACAAGACCCCCCCCCCCCGGCCTCAGTGATATGGTTCAAAGGAAAGCAGATGCTGATGGTGGTTGCTTGTGAGTAACCAGGCAGGACTCCGACCTGTCTTTTACAGGTTTTATTAGGGACGTGGGTAGTGCTGTGGGTTAAACCACAGAGCCTAGGACTTGCCGATCAGATTCCTGTAACCTGCCACACTTTATTATGGAGCATGTTCAGTTTATCATTAAGCAGTACGGCATCTCCCAGGGCAACAACTAATGGCCAGGATGATCATTTTTAAAACACGTACATGCACACTTCTAACATTGAATTTCAGGCATCATTCCCAGAGCATCCAAATGCTTTTGGCTGATGCGCACAGCCATTTTGCATCAATGGACTCCTCACCCCCAACCTTTCCCTTTCGGGGCTTTTTGGATTTCAGATGCAGCAGCAGCACCTGTGACCATTATGGAGTCATCCATTACCTGCATTTGCCTGGTGAAGGCTGTTGACACTGGTTCTGATATTTGTGTGTAAAGGCCCCATGACCCGCAGTTCCCTGGGGAGGGGGGCTCCCTGGCCCTCTGCGGTTAAAATTCCCGACAGCCACACCTCCCGCTGGTGCTGATTGGACACTGGGGCCACCCCTGGACAGGGCCGCACTCAGTGCCGGTAACATGGACCGGATGCCAATGAGGGGGGGAATTAATTTTCACCCCCTGCTGAATCACTGCAGGGACCTGGATGCCTGGCTGCAACACTGCCCACCAGAAAAAGTGAGCAGATTTATATTTAGCATAGGATACGTCCCATAAAAAGGGATGTGGGTGGCGCTGTGGGTTAAACCACAGAGCCTAGGACTTGCCGATCAGAAGGTCAGCAGTTCAAATATCCACAACGGGGTGAGCTCCCATTGCTCGGTCCCTGCTCCTGCCAACCTAGCAGTTCAAAAGCACGTCAAAGTGCAAGTAGATAAATAGGTACTGCTCTGGCGGGAAGGTAAACAGCGTTTCCGTGCACTGCTCTGGTTCGCCAGAAGTGGCTTAGTCATGCTGGCCACATGACCCGGAAGCTGTACGCCAGCTCCCTCGGACAATAAAGCGAGATGAGCACCGCAACCCCAGAGTCGTCTGCGACTGGACCTAACAGTCAGGGGTCCCTTTACCTTACGTCCCATAAAAAGTTCAATTTCCAACTCCAGCACGCTTTCCGCAAGGTTGTCCGCCGATGAGACAATTGCTCTCCGGGTCTTGTGTCACCATGGCAGAGAGATCCCAACGCTTCAGGTCTGCTGTGTTGTCCTCATTCATGACTATTTTTATGATGAAAACAATGAAGAAGACATTGAAGCAAAACTCCCAAGCCGAAAATTCAGGGGTAATTTGAGGGCCTTGATATTCAACTTCCTGTCCAGAAAACCTACTGCCCAACCCAAGTCTCAGGGACAAAGACGGTGGTAATCCTACTCAAGAAGGTGTAAGAGTGAACCGTTAAAATAGATACTCAACAAGAAGCAATAGTGCTTCAGGGCCAACACAACTATCATTTTGAACAACAGTCAACATATCTGTTGACTACCTCAGAATCAATCTTCCCTATATACTGTACTCATAGAAATATGGTCATTCGGAGCCTGTTCTTTTATCCAACCACACTTGAGGGTTTTCACAAGTGATCATGGGTGCTTCATTTACAGTAGCTTTCCTTCAGATCAGGAATGGGTAAGCAATGGCCCTCTAGATATTCGTGGACTCCAACCCCTAATTAGCACGGCCAATTTTCAGGGTTGACCAAAGCTGTAGTTCAGCAACATTTTGGCTTCCTTATTTATGTTCTTCAAACCAGTGACCATGAGTGCTTGGGAATCTAAGTCAACTACATTGATTTATGAGGAGCAGGTGGGAGAATCTGACCCAGTGGTTGGGCCACACAAGTTATATCACTGGGTACAAAGTACCAGCAAATGAATTTCTTTCTTTTTCATTTTACTGCATCAGATTTGAATGACAAAGCACGTTATCATTTCTTAGGCCAGGTGCAGAATTATTATAAGGGTTATAAATAGGCGAGTCTTGGAGCATGGACTCAGAACAGCAGGAGTGTATACGCATGATAAGAGTGAAGCCTGAGAGCTCGTCAGCGAGTAAAATGTTATGAATAAGCAGATATTCTTTCCCTCTTTTTTGCTTTTTAATAAGTTGGATTATAATAATGTAGAGTGAATATTTTCACCGGAGCTTGCATATTGCTGCATTGCAGAATAAATTATATTATTCCTTTCAAACTTTGGAACCTGCAACAGCCCTATGTGATACAAGTTTTTATTGAGGTTTTATTAAAGTATAATTGGAATTCTGGAGATTCGTGTTTTACGTTATTAAAAAGTATCTCCCCTCCCACAAATTTTTGAAGCATTGACTATTTTAGTCCATGCACAGGGGGAAGCCGTTGAAATAGATACTACTGATGAAGACTTCTCAAAGTTGAAACGTGTTTGGCAAGCTATTTAGGATGCAGGTTTTGTAACCATTGCTCTCACCTTAGATTTCCAGGCTCTGGGCCACAACGTCTTTACATTCTATTGCTGTGCGGTAACTAAGAGCTTAAAGACATATTAAGCCAGCACAGCTAGAGCTCAGAACCAATTTATGTGAAATCGCACGCTGTGTACTAAAATGCTGCAAAGCCGCATAAGACCGTTTAGCCATTGTGGTATATTCTATTGGCTGTAAGCAATAGATCTAATTTTGGTACAGTCTAAATGGTACAGCGTAGGTACATTAAAGAAATGCACTGTGCTCATCTAGACATTGGCTTCCTTCGTTTACCAGTAGCCGGTTATGAGTCAGGGAATCAATCCTCTCATTTTGGTTCCTTTCCAATCTAAGACAGCTCATGCTTTGGCTGGGGACATGACTGGCAAGCATGTCATTGTTGAGTGGGTTGAGTTAACCCAGCACATTCTAGACAGCACAAACCTGAATGCTTGAATTGTGGGATGTGAAACACAAGAGGAGTCAAGTACAACATTCCTAGAGTGAACATGTTTACACATTGGGAGGAATGTTTGACCAGCCAGCAGGTAAACTTCCTGTTTCCTTCTAGGCTGGGACAGACTTCCTCTGCATGTGACTAGAAGTGGGTGTGGCCTCACCTGTGCAGGTAACGACAGAAGCACAGGGCAGGGCAGCCATCTCTCTCTTTTTTGACTACATGCATCGAAGAAGCAACATCTGCTTAGCCGAAGATGCTCTCTTGGCTCCAGCCAAGAGAGGACAAAGGGACTGTCTTCTTATGAGATAGTTTCTAGGGTTATGTTACTTTTCTAAGCTAAGTCCGCCTTCTGGGATCCTATTGTGAACAGAATGATGTGTGAGTAAACCTTTTTATGCTTTTATAGAAGACTGTGTCGTGTCTTATCTTTTATAAGGGAATAAGGGGAAAATATCAGGACAGTTATTATAGAGGCTTTAGCGAGCCTGAGCAAACGCATCCGCTGCAAGTTTAAAAAAGGGGAATGTTACTCTGCTAAATTGTGAACTTGTTAACACAAGTTGGAAAGGCTATTATCAGACAATCTATCCTCTCCTGCATCCCTGAACATTGCCACATGAATAGGACCGCCACATTCACAGCATGCATTTAAAGCACTACTTTAAACAGTCATGGCTTCCCTGCAAGGGAAAATCTATCCCTCTTCCCAAGGAACTCTGGGAATTGTAGTTCTGTGGCGATCCATGCTTCCCAACAACTCTCAGCACCCTTAAGAACTCGCGGCTCCCAGAAATCTTTGGGGAAAGCCATGACTGTTTAATGTGACATCATAGCACTTCAAACACACGGTGCAAATGTGGCCTAGGAGTTCTGTTCTCTTTCTTCTCAGAGCAAGAAACTCTTCCTCAACATTTTCTCCCCCAGGATTACTTCTGTGTCTCAGTTGAACTGAATACGTGTCGTGCTTTGGTGAGGTTTAGCTCTTGCTCAGTTCTGAGGCAACTGAACACCATACATTGCATCCCCCTGAAAGGTACACCTACAATGTTGTTATAAGCAAACACTTAATGGTGAATCCAACATACGCTTTCCAACAAAATCCGACTATTTTTGGACTACAACATTCATCATCCCTGACCACTGGTTCTGCTAGCTAGGGCTGATGGGAGTTGTAGTCCAAAAACAGCTGGGGACTCAAGTTTCCAAAACCCTGTTTTTGGGGGGACAGCCATTTTAGTCTTTTGGGAGTTCTCTCCCACAACAGGTGTTCAGTTTATAGGGAACTTGTTCTGTGACAGACTATTGTTGCAAGTGGTCTTATTTTATATACAGTGAAACCTCGGTTGTTCCACAACCGAGGCACGGCTTCCGACTGGTTGCAGAAGCTTCTTGCCCTCAAACGGAAACTGGACGTTTGAAAACCAGAGCATTTACTTCCAAGTTTTTGACGTTCGGGAGCCAAAATGTTCCAAAACGGAGGCGTTTGGGATCCGAGGTTTGACTGTACGTATAACTTTGCTGTGCCAAAACTGGTCCTCCAATTCTCAAAAGATTTATTCCCTTGCAAAAGAGGCTTTTGCTTTCCCCCTCATGATATAATTTTCTTCTGACCATAAGCTACTCACCACAGCAAAGCAAACCTACTCAAATTGTGTGAGGAAGAGGCCGGGTGGGGTAGGAGAACTGGAAAAGGAATGACAACAATTCCAGGCCATGATCTGTTGCTTTTCTAGGAGTAGCCATTTCTAAGGAACAATTGCAAGGCTTTGAAATAAAGCCAAATAATATTAGTTGTTCCTCTACCAGCTTCACAATCAAAGCAGCGACAACAATACTTACGTATTGACAAGGTAAGTATTATGATCTGATTGCTACAATTGTCATCCTCTGTTTGGCATTTTTCTTCAGGTAATTGTATCAGGTTCACTGTTGACAAGGAAGGCAATATGAGGTACTGCAGGGAAAGGTGGGCTAGGCCAGGGAAAGAAAGAAAGAAAGAAAGAAAGAAAGAAAGAAAGAAAGAAAGAAGGAAGGAAGGAAGGAAGGAAGGAAGGAAGGAAGGAAGGAAGGAAGGAAGGAAGGAAGGAAGGAAGGAAGGAAGGAAGGAAGATGACTGCCTCACTTTGTCTAGTTGTTTTGCTAGCTCTTCAGGGCTGGCAAAGAAGCTGCTCATCTTTGACATTCAAAGGATGGCAAAACAAGGCTAGTATTCCGGAAATCCTTGTCTTAGACCCTGTGAAAGGATTCTGTGGAACTGTAACAACCCTTCATGTGGATTATTGGACTCTATGAACAGACAGGTGGAATAGATACTTATACATGTATGGACCTTATGCATGAACTGACTAGAGAATGAACTGATCCACTGGGTCTTCCGCTTTTTTCGTTGAACTTTATGAGACTTTCGTTGAAATCTACAATTTGACACAATGAATATTATACCTTATTTATTCAAAAGCACAGCCGGTTACGTCTTGTGTGTTTATTGAGTATGTTTCACATAACCATAGGTTTGTTGTTGTTGTTTGGCTTTTCAGGGCTGGCAAAGAATGTCATCTTTGACATTCAAAATGTCCCTCCCGTCTCCTGCGAGTAAGTTGTTTCTCAAGCACTCTCCCATAAAGATTGACTCCTGACAGCTCTTTGCGCTGACACCAAAAGCAAAAGATGGAGAGCGAGAGAGAGACACTGGGAGGGTCGTGTTACTAGGACAGCTTCTAGCTTAGGCTTTTCCTGCACTAGTTTGAGCAAATGAAGGCACCCTCAAGATCACATGAGCGAATGTGCCAGTTTTGAGACCACATAACACCGGTCTTGAAAGATCTACATTGGCTCCCAGTACATTTCCGAACACAATTCAAAGTGTTGGTGCTGACCTTTAAAGCCCTAAACGGCCTCGGTCCAGTATACCTGAAGGAGCGTCTCCACCCCCATCATTCTGCCTGGACACTGAGGTCCAGCGCTGAGGGCCTTCTGGTGGTTCCCTCACTGTGAGAAGCTAAGTTACAGGGAACCAGGCAGAGGGCCTTCTCAGTGGTGGTACCCGCCCTGTGGAATGCCCTCCCATCAGATATCAAAGAGATAAATGACTACCAGACTTTTAGAAGACATCTGAAGGCAGCCCTGTTTAGGGAAGCTTTTAATGTTTAAAATACTATTGTATTTTAATATTTTGTTGGTAGCCATCCAGAGTGGCTGGGAAAACCCAGCCAGATGGGTGGGGTAGAAAATAATAATAATAATAATAATAATAATAATAATAATAATAATAATAATAATTTGTTTCCTCTGTTTTTCATTTTTCTCAAGATCAGTTCTCAGCGTTTCCACATCAGTTTGTGAATTTTGTTTTAAAGTCATCATGAAAACTCTTCAGCATTTTAGTGCTAACTTGTCCACTCTATTCACATTTGTGCAGAATTTTGTCTAATATGCATGATTTTGCAAGGAAATCCCCCCTAAAATAATGCAGTTTCGTATGTTGTTCTCAGCAAAACCTGCAATGTATGCACGTTTCCTCTAAGATGTGCATTCTTGTTGAAATTACTTGGCTGGAGTATTGCCATGTGTTGGTCTGCAAATTGCTTCAGAAAGTGCAAATTAAGTAGGTTCGCCTTGGAACACAAATGGAACCAAAGTTCTCTCTCATCCCTAGGACCTCCCAGACATGAACAGGAAGGATTCTTTTGTGTGTGTGCTGAGCTCCAGCTTTGCCACCATTAACACTAGCTCACACATATAATTCAGATACGTTGTTGTTGTTGTTGTTAGTCATTTAGTCGTGTCCGACTCTTTGTGACCCCATGGACCAGAGCACGCCAGGCACTTCTGTCTTCCACTGCCTCCCGCAGTTTGGTCAAACTCATGCTGGTAGCTTCGAGAACACTGTCCAACCATCTCGTCCTCTGTCGTCCTCTTCACCTTGTGCCCTCCGTCTTTCCCAACATCAGGGTCTTTTCCAGGGAGTCTTCTCTTCTCATGAGGTGGCCAAAGTATTGGAGTCTCAGCTTCAGGATCTGTCCTTCCAGTGAGCACTCAGGGCTGATTTCCTTCAGAATGGATAGGTTTGAACTTCTTGCAGTCCATGGGACTCTCAAGAGTCTCCTCCAACACCATAATTCAAAAGCATCCATTCTTCGGCGATCAGTCTTCTTGATGGTCCAGCTCTCACTTCCATACATCACTACTGAGAAAACCATAGCTTTAACTATACGGACCTTTGTTGACAAGGTGATGTCTCTACTTTTTAAGATGCTGTCTAGGTTTGTCATTCAGATACATAGGCTGCATAATTGCATAAATAAAAGCTTCTCCCCTTAAACTGGCATGATGCACTGCAAGAAAGTATAGCGAGACCATTAGGTTTCCATCTCTCTGCCATCTCCTGATTATGTTGTGGTTTTCATCCAAAATGCATTAGGACGATTGGGATTCTCGGTACAAACGTTCTGTCTGGCCAAACTATTGAAGAGCATTCCCTGTGGGAGCGGGAAGCTCTGAGAGGGCGCAGCCATGGCAGACATGGCGACCTCTTTCAGAATGATTAACATCAGAACTATGTCCTGCCCTGCCCCTTGATTTTATAAAATGCCTCTGCTGCATTTCCAATCCATGTGTGCCTCATGATCTCATTTAGGTTTTCTTTTACAGAGGAAAAGCACTTTCAAAAAAATTAAAAATAAAGGGAAAAAGCGACTTCACTTTAACAAGCGACTTCACTTTAACAAGCCCAGGTGTCCGTTAGGACTTGTGGGGTGGAAGGTAGGGAGTTCAGCAGCAACAAGTGGAGCCAACCAATTTGCCCCCTATCCACTTCCATGTTCCATTCTACAAGGGTGAGATTGAGACTAAAGACTCTCATCCCTCCCCAGGCCACACCTCTCATTGACTCTGCTCCATGCCTCTCTTGAGTGCTCTTACCTGGCTGAAATGTGCTCTTGGGTATCATGGACACAGAGGAATGGTGGAGGCATCAGCTTGGGAACCTCCTAAGGGAAGAAGGCTCAGAGCCCAAGGATTGCTGGTGGGACAATGCTGAGTGGTCAGAGGGAGGAGACTGGGGGGAGGAGGAGGTGTCAGAAGCTGAAGAGGCAACAGGGTGTCACGGTCCAAGTTACAGGCAATTGGAATCCCGGCTTGGTACGTTGGGACCGGGGTAGAGGTCGGGAAGCAGGAAGCAGCAGTCCAGGGTCAGCAGTCCAGGGGTCTGGAAGCCAAGAGTCAGGAATGATACAATACGATACGATAATCTTTATTGTCATTGTCCCATACAGAACAACGAAACTGAAAAAAATCTACAGCAGACATTCAGAAACCAACAAGCCTGCTTTCCCAGCTATCCCAACCTGGTTAGCCCCCTAAAAACTCTGATAACCCATTTTTAAATACAATATACTCCCACAGAGACTCCTTACACTGCATTTAAAACCAAAATTGCATTTGGATAGAAACTGTTTCACAGGCGGCTAGTCCTAGTCTTTATAACCCTGCACCTTCTTCCAGAAGGCAGAAGCTGAAAGAGATCATTTCCGGGGTGCGCACTATCCTGCGCTATCACTGCAGCTTTCTTATGGCACCTGGAAGCATAGATTTGATCCAAGGTGGGAAGAGTGCACCCAATTATTCTCTCTGCAGTCTTTACAACCCTGGACACCATTGGTTTTTCCCCTGACCGTGCAGCTCCCCAACCACACACACAGACCATAAGTTAATACACTCTCAACAGTACAATGGTAAAATGGTAAAAGGTCCTTTGAGAGATTGTTTTTCCAAAGGATTCTCAGAAGCCAAGAGTCCAAGGGTTAGGAAACCAGGAGTCAGGAAGCCAAGGGTCCAAGAGTCAGGATATCAGGAAGCCAAAGCACAGCTAGGTGGGTAGCGTGTTGCTGTGGCAAAGAGCCAGGGAAATGCTGGTCTTATATACCCCTCCCAGCCCTTGCCACCAGGTGCTACGAGTCTTCTGTCAAGCCTCACCTGTGCAGCCATACCTTGCCCTTCCAGGCCAAACTCAGGAAGGCCCCAGTCCTGTGAGGCCCTACCAGTCACAGGGCCTGGCTTCTGCACGCACTCCTGACACTGGGCTTGGTGAGAAGGGAGAATCTGTGGCAGAGGGAAGTCTAGAAGCAGAAGCAGGAGAATAGGATGAAGGAGGCCAAGAGGCAGAGATGAGGCAGGCTGGTGATGAAACAAGGGTGTCTCCCCCTCCTGATGTGCAAACTCTCCTCCTCTCTGGTCTCCCGGGACCAGGAGAGGCATGAAGCAGGAGGAGTTAAGGCAGGCACGCCGGCGTAGTCTCAGATTGCTTGGGGAAAATCCCTGGAGAGGACGAGACTTAGGCAGCTGTGGGAAGGTGGAGACCTTCAGTTTCCACAACTGTCTCATAGGGGTCAAGACCTACTGAAGAAGAGTTGCTGTGCTCATTAGGCCTGAAATGCCTATGCATATCCTGGTTTTTTTCTAATAGATAACTTGACCTACTCGGTTTGATTTACTGCTGAGCTTGCTCCTGGCATTGGCCTTCTGTTTGCCTGCAGTGGGGTCTGTGTGTGAGGGGGGTCCACATTTAGAAACCTCTGGTTTTCATGCTGCTGGAATGCAGCCTATTGCACACAGGTAAGAACCACATCTATTGCTCTGCCTGCTTTTTGCCTCTCACACCACTCACTACTGGCACATGGTCCCAGACTCCCAGAGGGTTGTGCATAAGAGATTGCAGCCCTCGGGCTGTGAAGGTTCTCCAGTCCTGCAGAATATGATCTCGGTTGTCTGTCAAAGAATTGCATTTCTTGTTCTCCACTGTGGGTGTTTTGGGGGATACACACACACCTCACAACATTTCATCCATCCTCTCAACACCTTGTGCTCTTCCCTTAAGGTCCCTAAAGGCTTGACCTGGAAAAGCAACTCAAAGACAACCTTTCAGTTGCATTTTTGGTTAGGAAAAGTCTGGTAAATACATCTTTCGAGGGCATCAAGATCACCCACTTAGCACATCCTGGGATGTTAGTCAACAGTCAGTGTTGCATATCTTCTCCTGGGTGATATTAGCAAGGGCTTTAGTAGTTTGGTAGTTTGACAGCTGCAACTCAGCCGCGCACAAATTGCTACTTCCCCAACCTCTTCCTCTCTTTTAGCTTGCAATCCCCATAGCTTTGCTCTGTCTAGATCTCGTGGTGGGGCTACATGCAATGGGAAGAGCAATTCCACTGTGGCCTGCCAGCTCTCAAAATGGATCAGTATCAAGTCATGCGGGAAAACAATCCGACAATTTATCATTTAAGGCAAAGCAAAAATGGGGCAGGAGAGGAGAGGAACGTGATTCTGTGAAGCAGAACAAAGGAAGGGTTTTCCTTCATAAGTATCTCTTTTGACACCCTTATTTATTTTTCAAAAGTTAGTTTTGTGCAATGGATTGAGGGGCAGGGGAGAGAGAGAGAGAGAGAGAGAGAGAGAGAGAGAGAGAGAGAGATTGCCTTTTAAGCACCCTGTCCCAACTACTCTCAAACAGGAGATCAGGAGTTCTTGTACATTTTTCACAAACACAGCTCTTCCCCTGCAACCTGACCAGGGATGGAGGAACCCATAGCTCTCCAGATGTCACTGCACTCCAACTCACATCAGCCTCAGTCAGCATGACCAATGGTCAAGAATGATGGGAGTTGTAGTCCAGCAATATCTAGAGGGTCACAGGTCCCCCATCACTGAGTAAAACAGTCCAAAGGGGTCCTAATTCTGCACCTTCACCTTTGCCAGAGTAGAGTCCGATGCTTTCAGAGCATGTGTTTCTGGCCTTAAGGAGAAGGGATAACTACCCTTTGTCATCCTAGCCGTGGCTGTTAAATCACCTTGGCAGATGCTTTACTGCAGCCACTGAGAGTAGACTCTCAACACAAAGTGTTTACTGCCTGCAGTTTAGTGATAGGCAAATCTGTTGACTTGAGGTTTTCCTCAGTTCCACATTTTTCAAGTTTTAAGTTCGCAATGCTGTATTCTTTCATGATTTCATTTCTTAAAAGCCGACACTTTTGCATTTATTTGGCAATATATGGCCTCCTTAATGGATCACTGCCTTGTCGTGGCGAAGGGGCCTGAATAACTCAGAGAAGCTATGAGCTATACTGTGCAGGGCCACTCAAGGTGGACAGGTCATAGTGGAGAGTTTTGACTAAATGTGATCCACCTGGAGCAGGAACCAGCAGGCCACTCCAGTATCCCTGCCAAGAAAACTCCATGGACAAAAACAACAGGCACGACAAAGGTCCGTATAGTTAAAGGTATGGTTTTCCCAGGAGTGATGTATGGAAGTGAAAGCTGGACCATACAGAAGGCTGATCGCCAAAGAATTGATGCTTTTGAATTATGGTGCTGGAGGAGACTCCTGAGAGTCCCATGGACTGCAAGAAGATCAAACCGATCCATTCTGAAGGAAATCAGCCCTGAGTGCTCACTGGAAGGACAGATCCTGAAACTGAGGCTCCAGTACTTTGGCCGCCTCATGAGAAGAGAAGACTCCCTGGAAAAGACCCTGATGTTGGGAAAGATGGAGGGCACAAGGAGAAGGGGACGACGGAGGACAAGATGGTTGGACAGTGTTCTCGAAGTGACCAGCATGAGTTTGACCAAACTGCGGGAGGCAGTGGAAGACAGGAGTGCCTGGCGTGCTCTGGTCCATGGGGTCACGAAGAGTCGGACATGATTAAACAACAACAACATATGGCAAAAAATGTATGCATTACAGGCACATTTTTCCCAATATCCGCAGTTGATATGCAGTTTTAGCTAATGAATATACATTTTTTGCAAGTGGTTTCCCCTAATAAAAATGCATTTTTGTACATTATTTCCACTGACATCCACATTTGGAGCCGTGCACTTTCCCCTAATATATTCATGCTTAGTATGCCTTTGTTTGGCTGGAGAACAGATCTGGAGAAGTGCAAATTCCAAGGGATAAATGCATTTCAGTTCCTGGGTATTGGTCCAGGAATTCAAGATCAGGCAGGTTCAAGTTAAAATGCCAGCCAAAGAAATGTCTCCCCGCTCCCTACTGCAGACAACAGTATTGTAGTGATTGTGTGAGAATTTCTAATACATAAGCACTTACCTCTGTTTTTTTTTAAACCCTCCTATTAGGTAGCAGGGACGCGGGTGGCACTGTGGGTTAAACCACAGAGCCTAGGACTTGCCGATCAGAAGGTCGGCGGTTCGAATCCCCGTGACGGGGTGAGCTCCCGTTGCTCAGTCCCTGCTCCTGCCAACCTAGCAGTTTGAAAGCACGTCAAAGTGCAAGTAGATAAATAGGTACTGCTCCAGCGGGAAGGTAAACGGCGTTTCCGTGTGCTGCTCTGGTTTGCCAGAAGCGGCTTAGTCATGTTAGCCACATGACCCGGAAGCTGTCTGCGGACAAACGCCAGCTCCCTCAGCCTATAGAGTGAGATGAGTGCGCAACCCCAGGGTTGGTCATGACTGGACCTAATGATCAGGGGTCCCTTTTCCTTTACTAGGTAGCAAGGGACGTGGGTGGCACTGTGGTCTAAACCACTGAGCCTAGGGCTTGACGATCAGAAGGTCGGTGATTCGAATCCCCGTGACGGGGTGAGCTCCCGTTGCTCGGTCCCTGCTCCTGCCAACCTAGCAGTTTGAAAGAACGTCAAAGTGCAAGTAGATAAATAGGTACCGCTCCAGCAGGAAGGTGAACGGTGTTTCAGTGTGCTGCTCTGGTTCGCCAGAAGCGGCTTAGTCATGTTGGCCACATGACCCGGAACCTGTCTGCGGACAAACACCTGCTCCCTTGGCCTATAGAGCGAGACGAGCACGCAACCCCAGAGTCGTTCACGACTGGACTTAACTGTCAGGGGTCCTTTACCTTTTTATTAGGTAGCAGCAGTCATGAGCTTTACTGACCACCTTTAGTTCACATTGGGCTAAGGCAGTTTGTGACTGCCCTGGAACTTGGGGGTAGTGGTGATGGAAGAACTGCAGGAAACAGCTTGTAATGGGAGCAGAGCCGTAGCAAGAACAGCATCTGTCTGCAGCTGAAAGAGCTGCACAAAATTGCCACAGGAGTGAATGCACCCCCAGGGAAATGGCAGACAGCCGCTTCTGCTAGGTTCTCAAAGACTGAGAACAGATTACTGCCATCTCCAGATGGCCCCCGTGGTCCTAAAAAGAGCTATTTGTGGCAAGCAATTGATTCCACTTCAGACTCCGCTCTCCTATTTACTGATTGTTCAGAAACAGGCTTTGACAACATTGGACCATTTAACGCAAAGACACTCCAGCCCTCACACGGCTTATGAACCGAGTCGTTGTGTGTCTAGTCTCCAGGGCAAGCGTTAGGCCGGCTTGATCTCCCACACTTTAACCATTAAGGACTTCTGTGTTAATGTTGTTGTTTAGTCGTTTAGTCATGTCCTACTCTTTGTGACCCCATGGACCAGAGCACGCCAGGCACTCCTGTCTTCCACTGCCTCCCGCAGTTTGGTCAAACTCATGCTGGTAGCTTCAAGAACACTGTCCAACCATCTCGTCCTCTGTCGCCCCCTTCTCCTTGTGCCCTCCATCTTTCCCAACATCAGGGTCTTTTCCAGGGAGTCTTCTCTTCTCATGAGGTGGCCAAAATATTGGAGCCTCAGCTTCAGGATCTGTCCTTCCAGTGAGCACTCAGGGCTGATTTCCTTCAGAATGGATAGGTTTGATCTTCTTGCAGTCCATGGGACTCTCAAGAGTCTCCTCCAGCACCATAATTCAAAAGCATCAATTCTTCAGCGATCAGCCTTCTTTATGGTCCAGCTCTCACTTCCATACATCACTACTGGGAAAACCATGGCTTTAACTGTGTTAATAGCATAATCCAAAGGCCCACCATAGAGTCACACCGTGTTTGGCATTGTCCAGTGATTCAGAAGCCTTTATAGCCGGGCCTTCCCACCTTTTTAGGCCACAGAGGCAATTTGAAATTATAAGGCACACTATTGCAAACCCCAGATTTAGGGACCCCAAGCTTCATCGCAGTCTATTGATATCAATTGGATTTTTTGCAAGTCTGGATGGTCATCTAACAGAAACAGGAAAGACCCATAGAATAAGTGATACAATGTACAATAAAATGCTATTGTTTCTGAATAAGGAAATGTCCCCAAAAGTTAAAAATTAGCAAAATAATGTTGTAAAGGAGAAATGCAAAGGCAAGTCAAGTGCTGTATTCAAAACAACCCCCCCCCCCCACATTTCTCCAATTAAAATAGGTAAAGGTAAAGGGACCCCCGACCATTAGGTCCAGTCGTGGCCGACTCTGGGGTTGCGGCGCTCATCTCGCTTTATTGGCCGAGGGAGCTGGCGTACAGCTTCCGGGTCATGTGGCCAGCATGACTAAGCCACTACTGGCGAACCAGAGCAGCGCACGGAAACACTGTTTACCTTCCCGCTGGAGCAGTACCTATTTATCTACTTGCATTTTGAGGTGCTTTCGAATTGTTAGGTTGGCAGGAGCAGGGACCGAGCAACGGGAGCTCACCCCATTGCAGGGATTCGAACCACCAACCTTCTGATTGGCAAGTCCTAGGCTCTGTGGTTTAACCCACAGCACCACCTGCGTCCCTTCCAGTTAAAATAGGGATGGCCTATTCCATAAGAATAATAATCATTTTATTATTTATATCCCACCGATCTGACTGGGTCACCCCAGCCATATATAAAAATTTTAAACATTTAAAAGAACTTCCCTATACAGGGCTGCCTTCAGATGTCTTCTAAAGATTGTATAGTTACTTATCTCCTTGGCTCGGGGGTTGCATATTTTCATACCCTCCCACATTTCTCCTATGAAAATAGAGACGTCCTTAGAAACAGCGGGAGATTCCGGAGTCAATCAGAAACTGGGAAGGTTTCTATGAATCTGGGGCTGTCTCTGGAAAATAGGGACACTTGGAAGTTCTGTGACAAGCTTATAAATGCTAAAATTTAAAAGTATGGTTCAGGAACACAAATGAGATAACAGAATAGCAAAACTAGAAAGTCATTCATCAGCCCTGAAGAACAGATCTAAATGGGTCAAAAACATTAAAGGTCTGGGTGTTAGAAAACAGAGCTGAGTCACAGTACAAAATAGCTCTAAAGATAACTAATTCACTTAGCCCATGTAAAAAATATCTTATTCACGATGCACCAGAGCAGTTTGTACACCTGATCCCTATAACAATAGATGTTCCTGTTCTCGCAAGAATACCCTCTCCAGTTAGCCAAATATAGCAGCAGACAGATCAGTTAAAATTCAACAATGCATCTACATTAGAAAAAAGACCAAACACATTACTAATAAGGCCACCATTTAAATCTGATTAAACCATACAAGAAGCCTTTCAAAAGTTCTTATGACATTAATATGAAAACAAGCTGCAGTGCTATTAGGTAAGAATTTGTAAGACCTAAATCTCTGTGACAACAACACTCCAACTTGTCAAATGCTGCTAGAGATTGCCATTTAACTGATGGAGGAGAGTTTCACATGCTTATATAACACGGGATGAAACTGGGCCACCCATCGGAGAACACCTAGAATCATAGAATCATAGAGTTGGAAGAGACCACAAGGGCCATCGAATCCAACCCCCTGCCAAGCAGGAAACACCATCAGAGCACTCCTGACATATGGTTGTCAAGCCTCTGCTTAAAGACCTCCAAAGAAGGAGACTCCACCACACTCCTTGGCAGCAAATTCCACTGTCAAACAGCTCTTACTGTCAGGAAGTTCTTCCTAATGTTTAGGTGGAATCTTCTTTCTTGTAGTTTGGATCCATTGCTCCGTGTCCGCTTCTCTGGAGCAGCAGAAAACAACCTTTCTCCCTCCTCTATGTGACATCCTTTTATATATTTGAACATGGCTATCATATCACCCCTTAACCTCCTCTTCTCCAGGCTAAACCTGCCCAGCTCCCTTAGCCGTTCCTCATAAGGCATCGTTTCCAGGCCTTTGCCCTCCTCTGGACACGTTCCAGTTTGTCAGTGTCCTTCTTGAACTGTGGTGCCCAGAACTGGACACAGTACTCCAGGTGAGGTCTGACCAGAGCAGAATACAGTGGCACCTTTACTTCCCTTGATCTAGATGCTATACTCCTATTGATGCAGCCCAGAATTGCATTGGCTTTTTTAGCTGCTGCGTCACACTGTTGGCTCATGTCAAGTTTGTGGTCAACCAAGACTCCTAGATCCTTTTCACATGTACTGCTCTCAAGCCAGGTGTCACCCATCTTGTATTTGTGCCTCTCATTTTTTTTGCCCAAGGGCAATACTTTACATTTCTGCTACAATCTGCTACACCTGCTACAATCACGTGACATATGCAAGCTCACTTTGGACATAGTGGCAAACCACAGTTTACTTTAGCATATCAACATTCTACAGACAAAACAGTGCACATTGATGTCAATTTATGCTTCATATCTTTTCAAAAGAGACCCAAAATGATGTTGGAAGACTGGAATGAGTTTGCCAATCCACCATCCTGTATGGTCATCATTTGATTTAAAAGTCTGATGCCACAAATGCATTTAAAGCTGCACTGAGGTCTTTCACGTTTACACACAAGTAGTGGGGGAGAGGCCCGAGGGAAGTTTAATTGGTATATGTGAGATCTTTTGAACAGAAATGACTCATAAGAACATGAAAACCACCTGCTGAATCAGAACAAAGGACCATCCAATCCAGCTGTTACCTATTTATTATGAGTTATTCAGAGGGATACATCAGTTTCACCCTCAAACCTTTGTGATAAAGTAGACACAAGACTTGAAGATGAATCTTTACTTATCAGGTTGGCAATAGTTTAACAAATATTATTCATATATTAGTAGTAGTAGTAGTAGTAGTAGTAGTAGTATTTCTTTGTTATGAACTTGTTTTTGCATTTTCAGGTTTACAAACAACAATAAAGAAAACAATTAAAATATAATCACTGAATCCTCTATGACTCCCCCCCCCCCTTTTGTGGATCCTTGTGCCAGCATTTTCTCCTGCGACTCTTCTATTACTCCAATTTTATCAAATCTTTAAATAATCCATAATTAAACTTTTACCTGCAAGTGTTAGTTATATCAATCCTACTAATGGTTTTAATTGTTTACAATAGGGTTTTTTTGCTACAATATTTACTTTCCCCATTCCTTATTAAAATTTAAATCTTCCTGATTCCTAATTCTTCTGGTCAGTTTTACCATTTCAGCATAATCCATCAGTTTTATCTGCCATTCTTCCTTGGTAAAGGCTATATTTTCTTTCCATCTCTGGGCTAACGAAGTCTGGGCAGCTGTACATAAATAGTCTCTTCTGGTCACTTAGAATTTCGGCACCTAGAATTCCTAAAAGAAAAGCTTCTGGTTTCTTAGAAAAATTTATTTTAAACATTTTTTTTCACCTCATTGCATTCATATATAATAAGTCCAATGCATTTCTCTCCCTTGAGCCCAAGAGAGGGTTTAGTCCTTTTCCTTTCAAAACTCCTTTGTAGTAGTACTTAAGTAATTAGTCCATAACTCGCCTGTCCTCACAAGCGTCTCCGGACAGCGTCTGCTTGAAATCTTCACACTCCCATGTTCCCGGTCAGAATGAATCGACGGCAGGAATAACCAACTGTCAACTCCTTTCCCCAATACCATTTATTCTTTGTGAAATACAATTACAATATAAATACCATTCAAATACTAACATTAGCGAACCTGTCAGGTTTCCGGGTTCCCAGCTTGATAGCACAGTAAAAAGTAAAGGTAAAGGGACCCCTGACCATTAGGTCCAGTCGTGACCGATTCTGGGGTTGCGGCGCTCATCTCGCTTTACTGGCCAAGGGAGCCGGCGTACAGCTTCCGGGTCATGTGGCCAGCATGACTAAGCAGCTTCTGGTGAACCAGAGCAGTGCACGGAAACGCCGTTTACCTTCCCGCTGGAGCGGTACCTATTTATCTACTTGCACTTTGACGTGCTTTCGAACTGCTAGGTTGGCAGGAGCAGGGACTGAGCAACGGGAGCTCACCCCATCACGGAGATTTGAACCACCGACCTTCTGATCGGCAAGTCCTAGGCTCTGTGGTTTAACCTGCAGCGCCACCTGGCCCACAAATAGCACAGTAAGCGTAGATAATTAAAAAGGAGGATTTATTGCAAAAACAAACAGATAGCTCCGGACTATCATATAATGACTTTTTGTATGTTCTTTTCACTAACATATGCATTTCAATGCATGTGGCCCTAGGACATGCTTATTTGTACACATTACGTTCCTGGATAACTGCTTTGCAAAACTCAGGGAAGTGCCCATTTCGAAGAATGTCTGTGATTCTGTTTTCACATGGTTTCAGAAAGTGTGAATTAGCTTCTGCTTTAAATGAGAACTGAATCAAAGTCCTGCTGTATCCCTGCTTCCAACTTGTATGTCCTTCCTTTCCCAGTCTACCTTGAATTCCTGCCGCTCTTCTACAACGGACCTGCCAATGGGTGTGAAGGAACACAGGAAGGGAAAAGGGATGTTGAATCTGCACACAGCTGTGCCAATTAATTTTTCACCCTGGCTAATATACCGAGTGAAAACTGCAGCGGAAATGAGTAACCAGCTCTCCAGAAATACAAAATATTTGATTGATATTTGATGCACATTTTGATCCACCTCCCTGCTTTCCGGAAGTGTTGCTTCTTCATAGCTGGCTCATTGCTTTTCTTCTCTCTCCCCTTCCTGCTCCACTTACAGCCAAAAGACAACTTTCATGGCTTGGCAGCATTCTCTGCCTGGCAGCATCTATGGGAGGAAGCTGACATCAGTCAGTACGACAGTTCAGAAAACCCAGAGCACCAAGCATTTGCCAAGGGCTCCTGTTTAGTATTCCAGTGTGTGTAGAGAGCCAGTGTGGTTAAGAGCGGTAGACTCGTAATCTGGTGAACCGGGTTCGCGTCTCCGCTCTTCCACATGCAGTTGCTGGGTGACCTTGGGCTAATCACACTTATTTGAAGTCTCTCAGCCCCACTCACCTCACAGAGTGTTTGTTGGGGGGGGAGGGGAAAGGAGAATGTTAGCCTCTTTGAGACTCCTTAAAAGGTAAAGGTAAAGGTACCCCTGCCTGTACGGGCCAGTCTTGTCAGACTCTAGGGTTGTGCGCTCATCTCACTCTTTAGGCCGGGAGCTGGCGCCATCCTCAGACATTTCCGGGTCACGTGGCCAGTGTGACATCGCTGCTCTGGTGAGCCTGCACCAGCGCAGCACACGGAACGCCGTTTACCTTCCCGCTATGAAGCGGTACCTATTTATCTACTTGCACTTTACGGGTGCTTTCGAACTGCTAGGTGGGCAGGAGCTGGGACCGAAAGACGGGAGCTCACCCCGCCGCGGGGATTCGAACCGCCGACCATACGATCGGCAAGTCCTAGGCACTGTGGTTTTACCCACAGTGCCACCCGCGTCCCTTTAGGGTAGTGATAAAGCGGGATATCAAATCCAAACTCCTCCTCTTCTTCTTCTTCCCAGAGATACTAAAACACAAGTCACTGGTATTAGTGGGCCGTGGAGTATGGCCCATTCTCTAACCACCATGTAGTTCTCCTGACATCACATATATCAAGCCCAAACTACATGTGTTTCTCTGCCTTGAAAAAGTTTTGAATGAAGACCCTGAATGGGAAAAGCCACCTTCATGTAGTGGTGGAGATTGGGAGAGGGAAAGGGTTAAGCACACATGCTTGCCACCCTCTTACAGTGGATGCTCGGGTTGCGAACGTGATCTGTGCAGGATGCACGTTCGCAACCCGCAGCGTTCACATCCCATAGTGGCGCATCTGCACACACGTGGGTTGCGATTCAATGCTTCTGCGCATGCGCAAAGTGCGATTTAGCGCTTCTGCGCATGTGCGACTGCCGAAACCCGGAAGTAACCCGTTCCTGTACTTCTGGGTTTCGGTGGTCCATAACCCAAAAAAAGCAACCTGAAACGCCTGTAACCCGAGGTATGACTGTACTATCTATCAATCACCCCTACCCCACAATGAGAAGCTACGTCCTAACATTTAATGGCACTGTGGTGTACAGCCAGTGTGGTGTAGTGGTAAAGAGCGGTAGACTCGTAATCTGGTGAACCGGGTTCGCGTCTCCGCTCCTCCACATGCAGCTGCTGGGTGACCTTGGGCCAGTCACACTTCTCTGAAATCTCTCAGCCCCACTCACCTCACAGAGTGTTTGTTGTGGGGGAGGAAGGGAAAGGAGTATGTTACCCGCTTTGAGACTCCTTCGGGTAGTGATAAAGCAGGATATCAAATCCAAACTCTTCTTCTTCTACTACTACTGTTGTTACACAAATTTGAGTGTAACATCATCATCATCATTTCATTTGTATGCCTCCTTTTCATAGTTGAAACTGTGCTCAAGGTGGCTTAAAACACGACAAGATTTACACAATCACAGGCATAGCAAAAGTCATAAACAATAAATAAAACACATCAAAAAGCGTGCAACCAAATGGAAACAATTCCCACGTAAATCATAAGATCTAAAACTAAAGATACAACGATAATATCGATAACAGCAACAACCTCTCCCAACCCCCCTGTAAAAAAAGAACTCCAGCCCAAGAATCTGTTCAACAGCCTGAGCTTTTGTAGCTGGAGTCAGTCCGCACTCCACTCTTCCAGGCCAGGGTGGAAAGGGCCAGCGAGGCAGGGTGCAGGTCTTCCAGGGCTCAGAGCCAAGATGGTCTCATTTAAAACAAGACAGATAAAAATTAAAGACAATTTAAAAGAGGGGCCCTCTCTGCTGAGCAGCAGCCGCAGTCCTTGTGAAGCCTGTCAGGCCCCAAGCCAGGTGGACAGAGGCAAGAGCAGGGCCCTTCAGGATCTCAGCAGGCAGTCCTGGGTGGCGGCGGCAGCAGCAGCAGCAGAAGTCCTTAAGATGCAGCTTGGGCCTTATTTCCTGGAGTAATGAAACTGGCAATCTATTAAGAGAGTGTTTTTACCCCTCTGATTCTCCCCCTCCCCTCAAATTCCCAAATAGGTATCCTTTTCCAGCGGGAGATTGTGGAAAGCTCTGGAAGAGCAAGACGGGAATTCAAACCAAGCGGTAGGACCATGGACAGCACCCTGTTCCTAGCAGAGTTTTTAGCTGGACCCAAAGAAGGAATTTCACTAAGGGAGCAAAGCCCTCAGCTGACTCCAAGCTTACATCAGGTTCAAATGTTGCTCCTACAAGGATCTAGAGTCCAGTGAAGGCTTATAAAGGCAGCTGCCCAGTCAAGATGCAGAACTTCTCCCTCCCCTGCAGGCCGAATCCTGTAGCTTAAAGGGGCTGTGCCAATGCTTGCCCACCTGTGGTTTGGGTAACTGACTGTAAAATAAGAGGAAAACAAGTCCCTTAACATAGAAAACTAACATATCAGGGGGGAAGTTTCTAGGTTAGAAGTTTTCTCCCTGCAATCCAGTTTTCCACATACAGGAGTCATTTCATTTCTTTTCTTTCTTTCTTTCTTTCTTTCTTTGCCTAGAGGAAAACTCCATCTTGCTAGGCCCTACCTGTGGTATGAAGTACAGTCAAACCTCAGTTCCCGAACGCCTCTGTTTTGGAACGTTTCGGCTCCCAAACGCCAAAAAATGAGAAGTAACTGCTCCGGTTTTCGAATGATTTTTGAACATGCTACACAGCTTCCATTTTGAGTTTCCTTATTGTATTGAGATTTCTGCTTTCAGTTTTTGGTTGTCAAATGTTTCATAAGTTGAACGGATTACGTTCGACAACCAAGGTTTGCAACCCAAACACACCATGACCACCTCGATAAGAAAGAGGCCACAGTCCCAAAGAACTAAGCAACAAAAACCTGAAGGTGGAAACAAACCGAGTGTGATCCCTTGAAAGGGAGTGAGGGTGGGATGAAGAGAGCAGCCTGTACAAAACAATGAATCAGCCATTTCCCCAGCATTCTTTATCATTCTACTGAGCTTTCCAAAATTTCCAGCTACAGAAAACAAAACCTCCTTTGGCAAGCATGAGAGAGAGAGAGAGAGAGAGAGAGAGAGAGAGAGAGAGGGAGGGAGAGAGAGAGAGAGTCATTGCCCTTGAAAGCTAGAAAAAAAACACTCACCGGGAAGCGGCTGGCACTGCAGTTTCCTGGTGCACGTAGTAGCTGAGGAATAGAGGCATGTGCTGATTGCTACGCCTTACACATGACAATCCGCAAGCTCTTTCGCATGCCTGAAAGTGCCATCCATATTAAGGAAATTTACTGACTTTCAAGTGACCTTGATGAAGGCTTAATTAGTAGGCCTGAAAGTGTCATCCATATTAAGGAAATTTACTGCCTTTCAAGTGACCTTGATGAAGGCTTAATTAGTAGGCCCCAAATGTGTGGGATCTAAAATGGATATAGTGTAGTATGCCATGAGAGAAGGAAGGAGTGCCACCGTGGGGTAGTGGTTGGATCAGGGAAGGGGCACCTGTGGCACTCCGCATGCTGTTGGATGACAGCTTCCAGAACACCTGATCTTTGGCCACGGCGGCTGGTGCTGATGGAAGATGATATTGAACAACATCTGGAGGGCTACAGGTTGCCCATCTCTGGGCTAGGGTGCTGGAATGAAGGTAAAGGGACCTCGTGACAGACTCTGGGGTTGCAGCACTCATCTCACTTTATTGGCCAAGGGAGCCGGCGTATAGCTTCCGGGTCATATGGCCAGCATGACTAGGCTGCTTCTGGCGAACCAGAGCAGTGCACGGAAATGCCGTTTACCTTCCCGCCGGAGAAGTACCTATTTATCTACTTGCACTTTGACGTGCTTTCGAACTGCTAGGTTGGCAGGAGCAGGGACTGAGCAATGGGAGCTCACCCCGTTGCGGGGATTCGAACTGCTGACCTTCCGATCGGCAAGTCCTAGGCTCTGTGGTTTAACCCACAGCGCCACCCACGTCCCAGGGTGCTGGAATAGGACAGAGGGAAACCAGGTTCAAGGCCTACTCTATCATGAAGCTCACATAGAGACCTTAAATCAGCCTAACCGACCTCAGAAGGTTGTTGTGAGGATCAAAGGGAAGAAGCATCGATACTGCCTTGAACCCCCTGAAGCAAAGATGTCAGAAAGGAAGCATGGGAAATCCGTGATCAGATCTTCTGACATATTTTTTTAAAAAAATGTGATAGGAGTTGTGGAGCCTCCAAGTCACTCAGAGCAGTGCTGCTGAATAATTTTCTTCCATCCTAAACATGGGAGTAGGGCTTTAGACAAGCTATTTGCCTTGGGATACCTTGCCCCCCTTTGATATTACCTATGTCCCCTCGTGGTATTCTTGCAGTGGAAACTGGTCCCCTCCCCTCACTGTTATTAGCTCTGTTTAGTGGGAACGGGAGCAAAGAGGGCTACAACAGGATACCCACGTATACTGGTCACATAACAAATAAATAGAGACATCACTTGAGAAAGCCAGGACAGCCTTGCTTCTCAGTCCAATCAGAAAGCCTTTACAGCCTTTCCTGCCTGGGAGCTTCCAATAAGCAACCTGGGTAGGTGTGGCCCATCTATAGCCTTTACTGCCAGGGAGGTGGTTCCAAAAACTCATCTCATGGGTCGGCTGCATGTAGCATCAAAAGTTTGCGTGGCGAGTTCCCCCCTCCCCCCTCAGAAATAAAGACACGAGACACAAGAATTCGAGTTAATGGGTCAAATTAGGCCACAACTTTATTGATTACAGGAATTGAGCAGTATTGGCTTAGGCATTGGTCCTAACAACTAACCAGCTTCAGCCTGCATGTAGGGGGAGTCCTGCTGAGGCACGTCAACTAGGACCTCCCCCCGGGGTCACTGCGCAGGGGCGTGCCGTGGGCCCACAGATCCATAGGCTTAGGACAAGGCCACGCCCCCCCGGAATCCTTTAACGGACTACCCTTTGCTTTGGGTAACAATACTACAGCATAACAATACTACAGTACCCCACCAATGCCTAACCGCCAATACCGTGGAGTTGTCACAGTTTGCTACGAGGTAGGCAAAAACCAAGTGGCTGGTGCCAATCTGCCAATTGGGAAAATTCCTACCAGGCCTCTTGACGGCGACCAACCGAAGTCCATAGCAACGTCAGAGAGCCTAGCCTAGCAGGTGGGAGGGAAGGGGAAACCAGGTCAGCTGCGGCGCTGGAAAGAGGGAGACCCTCGGCCATGCCAGACCTAAGTAGGCGAGGCCACGCCCCCCGAGCCAGCCAATTGGCTGGCTCGGGGTATGACGCGTCCGAGGATTCCCTGGTATCGCAGGGGCTGAAGCCAGCCCCCGCGAGAGTGGAGAGGGGCGTGAAGCCCACAACCCCACCTCCTCCCTAGCTTGGAAGTGGCTTTCCCAGTCAAGTGCTAGCAGCTCCAGACAGCCACTGATTTCTGTCCTGCTAGCTGGGGACTGAATGCTACTCAACCGGGAGAGGAGTCTATTGTTTCTGAAGCTGCTGGAACACCGAAGTAGCGTTGCAATGGTGTCACTCAGTAGGGGTGGTGGTGGCAGTGGCGTAGCGTTGGGAGGGCACCGGGGCGGTTGCCCTGGGTGCAAAATTGTTAGGGGCACAAAATTTCAACACCCAGTGCTGCCGTAATACAGCTGCATGCTTCCATTGTTGGACTTCACTGAAAACGGCTTCTCCTTGTGAACCAGGAAATGACCTTTCCAAACAACGGAACAACTCTTCTTTACTTATCTCTGTGGCTGTGAACTCCTGGGTGATGTGGACACCATTAGACAGTTGAATATGCATGTGTGCTCCATTAGTTTCCTTCCTTCCCCCTCCCACCCCCCTTCCCAAGGCCCCGGGCACTGGCAACCCATGATACGCCACTGGCGGTTGGTTGGATTTATTGGGTCAGAGCTCTTCGATGAACATACCTGATCTGCAAACCTCCGACTGGCGTGATCAGAATGCAGCTCAGCTGAGGAACCTGTGATGTCAACAAGGTGGTCTGAGGGATGCCACTGACTTTTTCTTCTGTTTTCAACAGTTTAGTTCTTGGGGCCCTTAAAGCAGCTCACAACAGCACGCTTTGAAAACTGGCACCTCGAATGCCCCGGGGTCATCATGTGATACGGGTGATGAGTCTGACATTCCTTTCATTATCCGTAGAAAAAGATGGATGCTGCCTTAGATCTATAGCGCCACAGATCTAGCAGCCTGGACCCCTGGATCTAGCAGCTGAATATTCTACTTATCAGTTGCATCAAAGGAGTGCCCAAATCCACTGTCTTCGCTGCAGCCTTGCCTCTCCTTTAGCCCTGCTCCTCACACACAAACCAATGTCCTAGTTCATCACTCCGTTCTTAACTATAGTTTCAAATCCCACAAAGTGTCTGGGCACGCAATCCGAATGGAAAGCTTTGTGCAAATGAGGCTTTATTGTCGGCAGATGACATCAAGCATTCTTCTTTAGCTGAAGCCCAGTGATTAAATATGTATATGGCAGCCAAGATATAATTTATTTCTTTTGTGTTGTAAATTCTTCTTCTCCTTGGGTTTTTCTGAGCTGCTTATAATTAAGACTTTCTGACACATCTCAGCGTGGCTGGCTACCAGCAGCAATGTTATTATATCCAATTTGTTTAAAGTGGAATATTTGTATCTCTTTCCTTCCCTCCACTCTAATCAGCAGAGGGATTATTCTTTATTAATGCCAGTAATTATTTGATTTCCTTCTTTATTACCAAACAGAATAACACAGGCTTGAATTAGCAAGACGTATCTTGCTGTTTCCTTTTTTGTTTTCTGGAAAGATTTCAAAATATTTATAAACTGTGGGATGGGGGGGAGGAAGAAAGGTTTTAAAAAGAAAGAAAATAAAGCTGCATTGTGATTGTTTGAATGCCATTTCCCCTGTTCTTCCTCATCAGCAGGAGCTGTAATTAATCCCATTGTGTACAGACTTTATGCTGAATTGACTATATGTTCCACAGACTGAATTCTCACTCTCTAAAACCATCGATACAGCAAATCCATGCATCTGTCTGCAATGTGAACACGTGTCAGATACACAAGCCAGTGCTTCATCCCTATCCTTCTGCTGTCTATCTAACAAATGTATAATTTGTTAGGCATCAGACACAACAGGCACACAGGTGACCTACAACGTTGCCTAATGCCATGGATGGGGGAGCTCGTTGCCTTTCAGATGTTGTTGAGCAACAATTCCTGTCCATCACAGCTAGCATGACTAGTGATCCGGGATGATAGGAGTTGTAGTCCGTCAACAACTGGAGGTCAACAGGTTCCTCATCCCCACTTTACATGGCTGCTGTATGGAGCTAGGGATTTATGCTGCTAGATCTGTGATGTTATAGAGCTAAGGCAAAAACCATATTTTTCTCCATGTATTTCAAGGAATATCAGACTCGCCAGTGCCATCACGTGAAGTTGGCTCATATTGAGTCAGTGCATTGCTCCATCCAGCTCTTTACTATCAACATCTACTGCATTTTAGACTGGACTCCAGCCCTACTTAAAAGTCAGGGACACGGGTGCTGTGGTCTAAACCACACCTAGGGCCTGCCAATCAGAAGGTCAGCAGTTCGAATCCCCACGATGGGGTGAGCTCCCATTGTTCGGTCCCAGCTCCTGCCAACCTAGCAGTTCGAAAGCACGTCAAAGTGCAAGTAGATAAATAGGTACCGCTCCGGCAGGAAGGTAAACCACGTTTCCGTGTGCTGCTCGTTTGCCAGAAGCGGCTTAGTCATGCTGGCCACATGACCTAAACGCTGGCTCCCTCGGCCTATAGTGCGAGATGAGCGCGCGACTGGACCTAATGGTCAGGGGTACCTTTACCTTTACCTTTTACTTAAAAGTCACACACTGCTCTGCACCTTTCTCCTCTGTTGCTGGCATCTGTCAAGACGGGAGTTGAAAGCCGGTCAGTAATAACTCACAAGGTGTTGGTGAAGTTTACTCTTTATGCAAAGGAACAAAACAGCTCCGGCCTAGTGAGCACAGCAACTCTTCCCCAATGAAACAGCTGTGAGGACTGAAGGTCCACGGATCTGTAAGTCTTCTCCTCCCACTGGTCCTTCCAAAGCAACCTGAGACTTTGTCACCTTGCCTGTCTTTGCTCCACCCTCTTCATACCTCTGTGGGTTCTGGGAGACTGGAGTGGGGGCTGGTCACAGCAGGAAGGGAAGACTCCCTGGATTCTTCAGCAGCCTGCCTCATCTCTGTCTCTTGGCCCCACTCCTTTCCAACCTCCACTGCTGTCTCTGATTCTGGGCTGCTCTCTGCCACAGCCTCTTCCTGCTCAATAAACCCTGTTACCTCTTCAACTTCTGACATCTTCTCCTCCCAGTCTGCTTCCTCTTCTCCCTTTGACCACTCATCGTCGTTGCACCACCAATCCCCTGGCTCTGAACCTCCTTCCCTTGAGGGTTCTCCAGCTGATGCCTCCCAACACCCCTCTATTCTGTGACAGCATCCATCTGCACGAGAGACAATGGAATGTGCTTCCGGGGGTGAAGTCAAACTGCTGAAGAATCACAGCGCCTGCTGTGTTGTTTTTGCTGTGTTAGCAGCCCCAAAGTGACCTCTCTGGGACACAAGCCTAGGCAGTATGTATGGAGGTCCTGCACTGCCCAGAAGACAAGACCCCCCTCTTGATCTCATTAATGCGGTCCAAACGAAAGCAGAGCAATACATTGGCACCAGCTTGGCTGCAGGAGTTGCCGGAAGGAGGTGTACAAGACGCCATCCAACCATCTTAGGAACTCCACTCCAGACTTGTGTAGGGTTTACTCATTGGCCTTTTCTTCTCCTGAAGATGTCCCACAGTGGGTAATCTTGACTCATTTTTTAAACAGCAGAATCACAAAGAAATGAACTTGGTTGATGTTTTGCAGTCATCATAATGGTGATTTATTTATTTTTTTGGCAGATATATGTCTGCATATGTATGTGTGTGTGTATTTGTTAATATGTTCCACTAATTACAATGCCACCCACTGAAAGTCAGCATGGAAGTTTGAGAGTCTGAAGTTTCCTTCCCCTTGAGAAGGAACTGTGATTTATCCTCTGTCAAATGCCAAGCTTTCAATGTTCTGCCAAACACTTTCTCGCCCATGTCTGGTTGTTTGTCCTCTATAATTTGCGATGCTGCAACTTGTTATTTCTCTAAAAGCACTGAGCAGGCGGACATGCATTTTATGTTTCTGAATTACTAGATACCGGATGGCAAATAACAAACTGGGTGCCATTCTGCATGGCCTGAAACTGCAGTGTTAGGACTGACCCCCCAAAGCAGTCCATAGAACCCTCCTCTTCTAGGCTGACACTGTAAGTGCATTGCCCACCCCCAACTTCAGCCTGACCATTTCCCCTAGGGTACAGCATTCCATCTCTTCTGTGATGGCCTGGGATTCAGACTCGGATGCCGAACCTGAGGGATCCCAGCCTGCGCAGGATTCCCCGCCTCCAGAACCAGCTGAGCCAGGGCTGGGGCATGATCCTGAAGCGTCCTCACCTGTGCTGGATCCTCAGGTGCAGGCATCAGCTGAGTCTGCTCTGGCTCCTGAGGTGATGGAGGACCCATTGCCTGCAGGTGCTCCACTCTCAGCCCCGTCAGAGGAAGCTGAGGTTGCCTCTGGGTCCGGTAATCCTCCAGCCTCTCCTGAGCTGCAGAGGCTCAGGGCAGAGAGGCGGAGGGAACTAAGTTCCCGCAGGAGGAGTGCTTGTCTCCAAGCCAGGAGAGGCGAGTCACCAGAGGATCGGGGCCGCCCTATGCCTCGGAGCAGATAAAAGCCAGCCAGTCCCAGTTCCAAGTTGCGGGAGCAACATTGTTGGTTGCTAGTTCCTGTTGTGCTTTCCTGCCTCCGCTCCTGACCCGCCCTGACTCCCTGCTTGCATGCCTGTTCTTGACTTCATCCGACTCCCTGCCCTGCACCCAGATTCAGCTACTATGGACTGCCTCCATGTTGCACCTTTTACCACGGACCGGACTTGGACCTCGCCTCTCAGGTAACCCACAGGACCAGCACACAAATCCAATAAATGGATGAATGACTGAATCCTTGGCCCCCAGTGAATTAATGGTTTGTTGCCCTCTTAAGCACAACCATAGGCTACAATCTCCCCCCCACTCCTTTTCCTCTGACCTTGACCTGGGATGGAAGATCTGTGGTCCTCTGGATGTTGTTACATACCCTCCAACATTCCTCAGATGAAAATAGGTTAGTTTCTCACTTCCCCCCAACTGACCCACTTTAAGCCCCCATTTTGGTCTCTCCCCCCCCCCCCACCGCATAGCATCTCCTGTCAGAAGAAGGGCAAGTGCCACCACAATTGAACCAATGGGACACAGCACAAACACCCTCCCTCCTCCCCAAAACAACCCCTTAATCCCATTTTTTTAAAAATAAAAAAATATTTGGTAGGGTGCCCATATTTTGAAGAGAAAAAAGAGGACACTAAGAGGACATTTTAAATGCCCCTAACATATGTAAAAAGCAGAGACATCACCTTGCCAACAAAGGTCTGTGTAATTAAAGCTATGGTTTTCCTAGTAGTGATGTGTGGAAGTGAGAGCTGGACCATAAAGAAGGCTGATCGCCAAAGAATTGGTGCTTTTGAATTATGGTGCTGGAGGAGACTCTTGAGAGTCCCATGGACTGCAAGGAGATCAAACCTCTCCATTCTGAAGGAGATCAGCCCTGAGTGCTCAGTGGAAGGACAGATCCTGAAGCTGAGGCTCCAAGACTTTGGTCACCTCATGAGAAGAGAAGACTCCCTGGAAAAGACCCTGATGTTGGGAAAG
The DNA here is from genome assembly GCF_965153285.1 of Podarcis tiliguerta. Classification (NCBI taxonomy): domain Eukaryota; kingdom Metazoa; phylum Chordata; class Lepidosauria; order Squamata; family Lacertidae; genus Podarcis; species Podarcis tiliguerta. The sequence continues at coordinate 111,125,035 of NC_139536.1, read as the reverse complement.
ATGGAGGGCACAAGGAGAAGGGGATGACGAGATGGCTGAACAGTGTTCTCGAAGCTACCAGCATGAATTTGACCAAACTGTGGGAGGCAGTGGAAGACAGGAATGCCTGGCGTGCTCTGGTCCATGGGGTCCGACTAAACAACAACAACCATATGTAGGCCATAGAAGCTGTGATATATTGCTGAGGGGGGCAGGAGAAGAGAAGAGGAAAGCAGGTCTTCAACCACCAGTTATGTCTATGTCTCATCCAGAAAGTATAGCCAGAGACATTTTAGATTTTTTTTAAAAAAAAAATCTACCTGGACAGAAATTTTAACCCTGAAAAAGAAGACACGTCCTGGCAAAAAAAGAGAGAGAGCACCCTACAGTCATACCTCATGTTACATCCGCCTCATGTTACGTTCTTTCAGGTTACATACGGCGGCGACCCGGAAGTACCAGAAAGAGTTACTTCTGGGTTTCGCTGCTTGCGCATGCGCAGAAGTGCAAAATGATGTCATGCCCATGCGCAGAAGCGGCAAATCGCAACCCATGAATGCGCAGACGCGCTGCTGCAGGTTGCGTTCTTTTCATGTTGCGAACGGAAACGGATCCCGTTCGCAACCAGAGGTACCACCGTATTAGATTTACAAAAAGAAAAACAGGCACCAATAAATAAATTATAGAAAGGGGCACGAAAGTGGACACACAAAGCATTTTTAAATATATACAGTGGTACCTCGGAAGTTGAACAGAATCTGTTCTGGAACTCTGTTCGAATTACAAAACATTTGGAAGCCAAAGTGCAGCTTCTGATTGGCTGTAGGAAGCTCCTACAGCCAATCGGAAGCTATGGAAGCCCCATCAGACGTTTGGGTTCCAAAGAACATTTGCAAGTCGAAACACTCACTTTGTGGCATTCGGGAGCCAAAACGTCCGGGTTCCAGGGTGTTTGACGACCAAGGTACAGCTGTGTATGTGTGTGTGTATATGGGACACGGGTGGCACTGTGGGTTAAACCACAGAGCCTAGGGCTTGCCAATCAGAAGGTCAGCGGTTCGAATCCCTGCGACGGGGTGAGCTCCTGTTGCTCGGTCCCCGCTCCTGCCAACCTAGCAATTCAAAAGCACGTCAAGGTGCAAGTAGATAAATAGGTACCACTCCGGCAGGAAGGTAAACAGCATTTCCGTGCGCTGCTCTGGTTCGCCAGAAGCAGCTCTGTCATGCTGGCCACATGACCCGGAAGCTGTACACCAGCTCTCTCAGCCAGTAAAGCGAGATGAGCACCGCAACCCCAGAGTCGGTCACGACTGGACCTGATGGTCAGGGGTCCCTTTACCTTTACAATATAATCAGGACTCCTTGTGCTCTGCTCAGCTTCCCCTTTCTTTCTGCACAGAGCAGCTTTGTCCACTGTCTGCCTTTCAGTGCCAGCACATCACACAGGGCCGGGCCGCAGTGGCCGCAGCCTCTCATCTTTGCCTGCTCTCCAGCAGCTGCTATGAGCTGCCCAAGGGAGGAGGCCAGCCGTGGCAGCCATGGAGAGGTAATGGAGAGGCAACGGGATGCTCCTTCACAGCCACAGCTGCCGTTGTCACTTGGGACAAGTGCTGTCCCCCCTGATCACCTTAATGCCACCCAGAGGAATTCTGCCCAGAGGAAACTGCTTGGCACTGAATTACACCATTGGTCCATCTAGGTCAGGATTGTCTACACTGCCTGACAGTGGTGCTCTGGGGTTTCACAAAGGGGACATCCCCATCCTTTCCTGGTGCTGCTACAGATTGGACCCGGGGCTTTCTGCGTGCAAAGCAAGTGCTGGGAAAGTTAGCCGGTCTAGATACTGTCGCAGGTAGAAAGATGGATAGGGAGAAAGGCAGGTGGCAGCAGAAGCACAAGAGGAAAGTGAAGCAACACAGTTTCTGGCTTTCGGAAGACACGTCTTGAAGAAATGGCTTGATGGGGGGGGAGGCAGGGAGCCTGGGAGCCTGTTCCCAGCGCAGAGAGCACGGCAGATTGACGTTGATGAAAAGCACAAGGATTTAAGGAGTGAGGCGGCGTGATCCTAGGCGAGAGGAGCGAACGAGAAGTGTACCGAGGGCATTCTGCATTGATTGGCGAGATGAGGTACAGCGGGAAGGAAGGCCAGCCAGGGGAACTTTACAGTAATCCAGAGCAGACATGACTTGAGTGCCAATTAGGTACAAAGGTTTCCAGGATTCATCAACGAAAGAAAGAATTCTTGACTTTGATTATGGATGGGGGCTGGGGAGGAGGACTCTTTTGTTTCAGCTTTTAGATGATTGCAGGACCCATTTTCCCAGTCAAGGTGTGCAAAAAAGGTATTTGGATTTCTCCTTTTGCTGCAGATTGAAGCTGAGCTTTGCCCCCCCCCCCACACCACCGCCCCCCAAATGTGCCCCATTTAGCATCCTTCTTCTCCTTCCATTTCAAGGGATGCCTGCTGACCAATGACTCTGAATACCAATTCTTCAGCTGATCTCTAAAAGTTTCTTTTGACAAATATTGTATACTTAAACCACCACCACCCCCTTCAACACACACACGGTCCAATTAATTGTGCCTTTGCTAAATCTAGATGGAGGGGCCTTCCTGCTGTGGTCGGCTGTGGCGAGAGCAGTGGCGTAGCGTGGGTTGTCAGCACCCGGGGCAAGGCAAGTAATCTGCGCCCCCTAAGCCGTGGATTTGCGCTCCCTAAACCTAACCCCCAGATGTTGCGCCCGGTGCAGCCGGCCCCCCTGCACCCCCCACGCTACGCCACTGGGCGAGAGAAACAATCCCCTCTCCAGATGGCTGTAAAGGTTAGCAAGGAATTTATTCGTGGCTATGTATAAAACAGATTGGCTTTTTTTTTTTCCTATTAGAGGGAATAAAAGCAACCACATAACTTCTAAGCCCACACACAGAGTGCAGTGTTGCAATGTAGCTTGGGTGTTGCAGAAAAAGCGGAGAATGCCAAGCTGTTACGCAGGAGTCTGATGCATCACGCTATGTAGCCAGCATAAGGGGGTGAAGGACTAGCATTTTCCAAATGCAACCCCCACTTTGCTTGTCACTCTTTGCTCAGTTTCCCCTACAGTCCCACAAACTAGGAACTGTGCTCAGTTTTAGGTAAAGCTACATACCATGCCCTCTTCTGGAGAGAATCAGAACCACTTCGCAATCTTGCCTATGATTTCTGATTGGTCAGAGGGATATTTAGCAATTTGGCTTTTTTAAAAAAATGATTTTTATTATTATTGTGGTACAAAACCAACAAATAGGGACCCGGGTGGTGCTGTGGGTTAAACCACAGAGCCTAGGACTTGCCAATCAGAAGGTCGGCGGTTCGAATCCCTGTGACGGGGTGAGCTCCCGTTCCTCGGTCCCTGCTCCTGCCAACCTAGCAGTTCGAAAGCACAAAGTGCAAGTAGATAAATAGGTACCGCTCTGGTGGGAAGGTAAACAGTGTTTCCGTGCGCTGCTCTGGTTCGCCAGAAGTGGCTTAGTCATGCTGGCCACATGACCCGGAAGCTGTACGCCAGCTCCCTCGGCCAATAAAGCGAGATAAGCGCCGCAACCCCAGAGTCAGTCACGACTGGACCTAATAGGCAGGGGTCCCTTTACCTTTTTTAAAACCAGCAAATAAACAAGGAAAAGGTCATATAGCGTCTCCACTTTCAATCCATAGTGTCTTTTCCACAGTTCGTTTACAATCGGTATGAGACACTATTGTCGTTGGGACGCGGGTGGCGCTGTGGTCTAAACCACTGAACCTCTTGGGCTTGCCGATCAGAAGGTCAGTGGTTCAAATCCCAGTGACGGGGTGAGCTCCCGTTGCTCTGTCCCAGCACCAAAAAGGACAAACTGCAGAACAACTTGCAATCGAAAAATAGAGCAAGCACAGCTCTCGTGAAGCATATGGTAAGGTTACCAGATTTTTTTCCAATGAATCCGGGGACACTTTTCAACTTCCTACTAAATAGATGGATTTTGTCAGGGGACTGATTTGTAAATCCGGGGACTGTCCCTGGGAAATGGGGATGTCTGGTAACCTTAGCATATGGCATGTCTGAAAAAGAGTTTTCCCCTTTAAATGGCAGAAGTTGAGGGATTTCTCTCCACTCCCACCCTACATTTCTCCCTATAGCATTTGTGTGCAGCACAGAATCCCGAATCTGGCAAGGCTTTCTTTCTGAGCCTGTTCTGTTACTCAAATTGTTTTGGCTTAAAATGTTAGTTCCCCCAGGCATCCTCTTCCTGAGCATATATAGGAATGCCAACTGAATGATATCCAAGAAACAATGATGTCTCCCTCCCTCCCTCCCTCCCTCCCTCCCTCTCTCTCTCTCTGCATTAGCATGATGGTTCTGAGATCAAGGAGCACGTTTAATAATTGGTTTCTAAACTGCACATTTTGTTGTTTCATTGGATTCCTGAGCATTGTCAGGTACAAGGCTGTTAGTGTGTGTGTGTGTGTGTGTATCATATGCTGAAGATCTTTATCCTGGCCTTTGACTCTCTCTCTCTCTCTCAATATATATTTGGACCCACCCTATTTTTGTACAGTGGTACCTCAGGTTACATACGCTTCAGGTTACATACGCTTCAGGTTACAGACTCCGCTAACCCAGAAATAGTACCTCAGGTTAAGAACTTTGCTTCAGGATGAGAACAGAAATCATGCTCCGGTGGCGCGGTGGCAGTGGGAGGCCCCATTAGCTAAAGTGGTGCTTCGGGTTAAGAACAGTTTCAGGTTAAGAACGGACCTCCAGAACGAATTAGGTACATAACCCGAGGTACCACTGTAACTGTAATTTGTTTTAAACTGTTCTGATATTGTATTTAAATTCATTGCAACCTGCCCTGGACCTCATGGTGAAAGAATAACTACTAACTGAAAGAATAACGACAGTCATACCTCGGGTTACAGATGCTTCAGGTTGCGTATTTTCGGGTTATGGACTCGTCGAAATCTGGAAGTACTGGAACAGGTTACTTCTGCATTTCGGGGGTCGTGCATGCGCAGAAGTGCTAAATCGCACTTTGCGCATGCGCAGAAGCGCTTAATTGCAAGCCGCGTGTGCGCAGACATCCACTGTACTACAGAACCACCACCACCAAAGGAAGACTTGCTTCCATTGTGAGCTGAGAGACTTCCAGCTCCCTTGAATCAGAGGACAAAGTCAAGGAGAGCCTAAGGTCAGGGAAGGAAATCCCACCTGAATCATCCTGACACCATAGGATCTTTTCTGCCCCGATTCAAAACTTGGATATGAACTTTATTGTGCTATGACAAAGGAACAGATTTGGGGAGAACTTCTCATCCTTAAAGGTAAAGGGACCCCTGAGCATTAGGTCCAGTCGTGGCCGACTCTGGGGTTGCGGCGCTCATCTCGCTTTATTGGCCGAGGGAGCCGGCGTACAGCTTCCGGGTCATGTGGCCAGCATGACTAAGCCGCTTCTGGCGAACCAGAGCAGCGCACGGAAACGCCGTTTACCTTCCCGCCGGAGCGGTACCTATTTATCTACTTGGACTTTGACATGCTTTCGAACTGCTAGGTTGGCAGGAGCAGGGACCGAGGAACGGGAGCTCACCCCGTCTTGGGGATTCGAACAGCCGACCTTCTGATTGGCAAGTTCTAGGCTCTGTGGTTTAACCCACAGCGCCACCCGCGTCCCTTTCTTCTCATCCTTACTGGAGGGGAAAACTAGGGAGACCTTGCCCCCAACCCGATCCCCTCTGCAAAGGCCATTTCTTACTCTTGTCAAAGTGATGGGGGGCAGATCATACAGAAGCTGTGCTAGCTAGGCGAGCATTGCAGCAGCCCTCCTGAGCTAAAGCGCATGATTTGTCATGAGAAAGGGAAGGGGGAGCACTTCCTTGCAACCTCGGAGGCTGAGTTTGTGGGGGAATTTTCATTTGACTTTCTCCAAAGGGGTCCGTCCCAACTGGCATCTGGGGGAACGTGCCGGGGGAGCTTTAAATAACGTGGACTGGGAAGGCCGCTATTTTCTCCTTGGCCCGCAGCTGCTTTCTCATTCCTTGCACACATGCACAACAAATAACCGCCATCTGTATTCCAGATGGCACAACAGCAATGATCTCATCACACACATCAACCTTTAGTGCAATGCCAGTAATTTGGCAAACTAAAAGAGACCTACCCCGAGTCTTGCCTAGGCAGCCTGCTACATCTCTCCGTGCTGAAGCAAATCACTTCGTTTCGCTCGAAGAGCAAACAGACCACCCGACCTGCCTGCAATACAGAAGGGTATTTAAACAAGCCATGGAGACAGCCAGCAGCGGCTCTCTTGTCCTTTTTATTCCTGTACAACTAAGTCTAAAAAAAACCTATGGCTAAATAGTTATGCCCCATAGGGAAAACACTCTCTCACACACACACTGCTTCCCCTCCAAGGTAAATGGAGGTGACTTTTTCACCATCAATTGTCATGGGAAGTCTAGTGTCCAGGTCAATAATAATAATAATTTATTATTTATACCCCACCCATCTGGCTGGGTTTCCCCAGCCACTCTGGGCAGCTTCCAACAAAAACACTAAAATACAATAACCTATTGAACATTAAAAGCTTCCCTAAACAGGGCTGCCTTCAGATGTCTTCTAAAAGTCTGGTAGTTATTTTTCTCTTTGACATCTGGTGGGAGGGTGTTCAACAGGGCGGGTGCCACAGCCAATAAAGCGAGATGAGCACCGCAACCCTAGAGTCATCCGTGACTGGACCTAATGGTCAGGGGTCCCTTTACCTTTACCTTCCAGCTGAGGAACTGAAGCTCAGAGACCATGACACTGGAGGTTAGAAAAAGCCTGAGCCGGGATTTGAATCTGGAACTCCCAAGTCCGATAGATTATCTGATGGATTATGCTGGTTCTCAGCTGCTTGCTATTAAACAACCGCTCCCAAGGCGTCAATTGTACAAGTCATATCTGTTGAAAATTGTATTGAATACCATTTCAGCAGAAGGTGGGTGTTAAAAAAATAGGTGATCAATAACCGCTTTCTGGTCTCACATGCAGAAGCGGAAGCAGCTCACTTCCTAAGGCTCCTTTAGGAGGCAGAATGAGATAAAAAAATTGAAATAATGATGATGGTGATGATGATAGCAGCAGCAGCTTGCCAGACCAACAAAATTTTCTCTTTTTAAAAGGTTTTCCAGGTTTGATTACATTCCTTATGAGGTAAGAATTACCCTCAGTAAAGAGCTTGGTGCTCACAGGCATTCTGTTCTTTTCCCCCCAGGTTGGTGGGGAGGGATTATAACTTTGTTTGCTGTTTGTGTGGCTGCAGCATATTGAGTTGACATTTCCAGAGCGGTATTTACAGAGACTCTGGGATCTTTCTTGAAGGGTAATAGTTAGAGACGAGCCAAACCCACGGGGCAAAATCTCACTGATGGTTTCTGACTGGTTCCAGACCACCGTTTGAACGGGTTATATTTACTTGTACAAGCTAGGCTGGGATTTCAGCAGAAGCAAACTGCAGAGCTGGTCCATGTCTTGAATTCTCAGGAGCAAGTTAAAAATCCAAAACAAGCAGTTGGAGTGGCATACAAAGGATGAACAAGTTAAATAGATTGGGCAACAGATGTCGGACATAACATAATGTTTGAAGACTGGGAAAGGTTGTGGAGGAAAGGGGTCAAGTTCACTGCATGTACGATAATAAAGGAAAATATTGTGCAAATGATGTATAGATGTGTAATGGTTCTAGGGGTTGCTCGTGCGTAAGTTGCCGCCACTCCTGGCTAGGTTACCTGATTGAACCCTTTCTGTCTGGACAGCCTCAAGTTCCTTGGCCTCCTCAGTCGCTGGCAGAATCCATCAGTGGGTGTTTCTTGAACCTCTTCCAGCATAGAAGCTGTTTGACGCCCAGTCTCCTCCTACTCTGCCTGCGCGGAAGTCTTCTGCGCAAAGTGGGTGTGGGCAGCGGAGTACCCGTACTCTCTCCGCTGGTCTCCAGCGAGGAGTCCTGGAGCCACCTCTCCGATTCCCCCATCTGCCCCCCTTCTCCACCAGTGTTACGCTGATTTCCTTCCCCAGCGGATGGGCTGCCTCTCTCCCTGCTGGGACCCTCTCCGGCATCCCTCTGGAGCCTTCTCTCCGCCTCCAGCTCCAATGGCAGTTCCCTGACAAGATGGTACTTAAAATTGGCAAAGATATATCACAATAGTGACAATCTATGTTGGAAATGTAAAGAAAAAGAAGGTAACTTTTATCATATGTGGTGGACCTGTCCCAAGTTGAAAGACTTCTGGGAGAAGATTTATAATGAACTGCAAAAAAATGTTGAAATATACATTTATTAAGAAACCCAGAGGCCTTTCTTCTTGGAATAACAGGTTTGGAATTGCCCAAGAAAGATGTTAAATTGTTTTTGTGTGCCACAACTGCAGCAAGGATTTTGTTAGCGAAGAATTGGAAAACACAAGAAGTACCAACAGTGGAAGACTGGCAGATGAAGATGATGGATTTTTCGGAGCTAGCTGACCTGAATGGAAGAGTCTGCGACCAGAAGGAGGAGGAGCACCAGGAAGAATGGATGAAATTTAAAGAGTACTTAGCGAAATATGTTAAGATAACTTAATTGGAAAAGCTTGCAAATATTAGATAGGCTTAGGACTTAAATATGTAAGGATAGGGATTAAGATGTTTAAAGCTAAATTAGAAAGAATGAAAGATGTTAGGTGATCAAGTTAATTTTTTGAGAAAATTGATTTTGGAAAACTGTTAAAATGATATTCAATGAAATTCAACCAGGGGGATTTGAGGAAGTCACTTAACAGTGTTATTAAGGTTGGTTTAATTACAACTAGGATGTTTGTTTGTTTGTTTGTCTTAAAGTTTTTTGGAAAATTAATTTAAAAAATTGGGGGCGGGGAAATCCAAAACGGACCATGGTATGCTCAGACTCAATGCATCGAGAAACTATCACAAAGACCAAAGAGGGAAATTTTACTAGATTATCTTTTTCTTGACGCTCCCAACACCTCTCCCCGCTCAGCGACTTATTATTAAAGTACAACCAAGGAAACCAGCGTGAAGATATTTTAGGTGATATTCCTAAGTGTGTGCTAACAGCGCAAGTGTTAAAATAAGGCCCAACAGCAAATTTAAGCATCAGTTTCGTTCCAAAGGAGGAGAACTAGGTTGCAAGGTGCTAATTAGAGAGCTTATTGCATGCTTGACTTTGTGTGTGTGTGTGTATATCTGTCCTGAAAGTGCACTCCAGATCATTAACACATTTGAAAGTGGAAATCCTGCAAATATTTCCTCCCAGGAGATAACTATGTTACTTGCAAGTGTGTCTAATGGCCGTGGTGCTGGCAAAAAGCTGGACTTTAAAAATACATTTATATAAAGGCCAGGGGGGAGCTAGAAAACAGTCATGAGTAAGTCGTTAAAAATATTTCAGCCAAGGAATAAAACAAGATTCTGTTTAAACCTAAACAAATAAGATTGTATAAAGTATACAAAAACCCTTTAAAAACCAGCACCGTATTTTTCACTTTAAAAGACACACCTAGTTTTTGGAGGAGGAAAACAAAAAAAAAAATCTGAATCTCAGAAGCCAGAACAGCAAGAGGGATCGCTGCGCAGTGAAAGCAGCAATCCCTCTTGCTGTTCTGGCTTCTGGGATAGCTGCGCAGCCTGCATTCACTCCGTAAGACGCACAACCATCTCCCCCTACTTTTTAGGAGGGGAAAAGTAAGTCTTATAGAGCAAAAAATATGGTATTTCTATTGACATTGTTCCATAACCCATCCCAGTGGGCTGTAAAGATATCTACATTTGCCAAAGACTTCCTTAAATTGAAAACATTCTTCCTTTTCTCATTATACTTTAGCAAATGGACTAACAGTCATGATAACTAACTGCTACCTCCGGGATCAGATACTCTATGGCTATGGCTATGAGTAACCAGTGGGATACAGCAGCATGTAAAGGCATTTGGCTGAATATGCTCACAAGCATCACTGTGGCTTCTGTGCCACAGTGGTTTTGTTGTAATATACAGTTACTGACTCACACTTGCGCTTTTTAAAAAAAAGTTTTTTTATTCTAAATTAAAACAAGACATATTATCCAAAAACATATCATCCTTGTCCCCCCCCCCCATTTTTCCTCCCTCCCCCCACCCTCCCACACAAAAGTGTTAGGTGAGTGTTAAGGAGGAGAAGGTCCATCAGCTTCTCTACCTCCATTAAATGGTTCTTCTTCTTTTAATAATGCGCCTGCTTAGCTTTCGAAAGGTGTTTTCCGTGAGTGAGAGAAACCTCCAAAAGCTTCTCAAACTACAGCTGCACGCTCCTCACTTCCCGAAGCAGCGAGAGATTCCCCAGGCGGCTTCGCTAGATTTATTTGCTTTTGAATGAGATAGAGCTGGAGACTTCAGGTGTCTTTGCTTGTATATTTGTAAATAAAGCTATTACAGGTGTAGGACGTGAGGCAAAGAGGAGCTCCTGCAAGGCAGAAGATTCCCCTAGAGAGCAGCTGTGGTAGCCCAAGAGATGGGCAAATCAGTCAATGTCAGTTTATCTCAGTGTTTCCTTTTTCCAGATGTAAGTTCAATTCTCCACTTCTCCACAGCATTTTGCAAATTTTTTCTTTATTTTAAAAAAGAGTCCCCTTGAAAATTCGCCATCATTACTGCAAAATTCTCCTAAATACACTCAACGCTTTGAGGCAATTTTGCCTAAAATACACATATCTGCAGAAACAACTTTCTCAAATATGTTGCATTTGGTATGTTATTTCAATAATATATGCATGTTTGTGCACACTTTATTTTGGAATACACATTTGTGTATGTGCTACGTGGCCGGAGAACAGTGTTGCAAAATTTGGAGAAGCATGAATTTCAAAATTGGTTGGCTATGTTTTGGTCCACATTTCATTTTGAAAGTGCAAATTAGACAGGCTCACCTTTAAATGAAAATGAAACAATGACCGTATTTTTCGCCCTGTAGGACGCACTTTTCCCCCTCCAAAAATGAAGGGGAAATGTGTGTGCGTCCTATGGGGTGAATGCAGGCTTTTGCTGAAGCCTGGAGAGCGAGAGGGGTTGGTGCGCACCAACCCCTCTCGCTCTCCAGGGTTCAGGAAGCTATCTGCAAGCCTTGGGAGCCCGGCAGGAGTTCCCGCCAGGCTCCCAAGGCTTGCTGATAGCAGCCTGCAGCCTGAAACCTGGGGCATGCTGAGCAGCGCGCCCTGGGCTCCGGGCAGATATCCGCAAGCCTGGGGAGCCCGGCGGGAGATCCCACCGGGCTGCCAAGACTTGCAGATAGCAGCCTGTTCTGGGGGCTGGGGACAGGGGAAGCTCGGGCTTCCCCCACCCCAGCCCCGCGCGTGGGGGGGGGGTAATTTTTTTCCTTTATTCCCCCCCCCAAAAAAAAATCTAGGTGCGCCCTATGTGCTGGTGTGCCCTATAGGGCGAAAAATACGGTAATTCCATAAGGTGAAGATCTAAGGATGTTAATGCTTAAGTTAAATTTTATAAAAATTGGGATTTGGAAAACCGTTAAAAGGACATGCAATGAAATTCAACCAAAGGGAAGCAAGGAAGTCACTTAACAAAGTTAATAACTGTAATTTTCAATAAGGCTATGATTTATGTTTGTTTGTCTTGTGTGTTTGTTTATAATATTGTGAAAACTAATAACATTTTTGGAAAAATAAATAAATGAAAATGAAACAAAATGTGAATTGAACTGAGTTTCTCATCCATCTCTCGGTAGCCCCAAAGGCTGCACCACCAATTTGGGCTGACACCAACAATAAACACACAAATCACACAAACTCTCACACTTGCCTGCCCTCAGCTGTAGTCTTGTCCTTTCCCCCAACCTCTGATGGGTTATATCATTCAAAGGCCCCCTTTTCAGGATATGTATGATTGTACAGTGTTTACACATCCAATAATAATCAGTTTAACACATGCCCGCCTTCATCATGTTGTGTGTGGAGTTTTGTATAACATTTATGATGTCTCTGTCATTAGGCACTCTGCCTCGAACATCCATGTCAATGAAAGGGCAGCAAATTCTTGGTTATGGAATTGTTATAATTGGTTATTTGGCTATTTATTGCTGTAATTATTATTTGTACTGCCAGGGAGGGGAGAGAGGGGAGAGTGAGATTTCTGCTTCAGGTACTGAAATAACTAAACCAGACTTGGGCTCTGTACACCTTGATTTGGGCAGAAGAAATACTTCGGGCAGTAAAATGTTGTGGGCCAATTATCATAGAATCATTGAAATGTAGAGGCGGAAGAGATCACGAGGGTCACCTTGTAATACAGGAACCTCAACTAGATCATATATGTTTATATTTGTATTTCCATAGGACACACACACACACACACACACACACACACACACACCCCTATCATGAGACCATCTCCTTGTTATTAGCTCCCAGTGCAGAAACAGCAACCGAACGTCTTGGGACTATTAACCAGCAATATGTCAAGTCAAAGAACGGCTGGCTAGCATCTGTAGCAACACTGTGCAAACGATCAACACAATCCTAGAAATGCCTGCTGACATTTTCAAAAAAACTCTATCAGATGTGGGTGTGATAATTTTCTTTACACAGTCCCTGCTGACTTTTCCTTAAGATATGTTCATCCATGCATTTAACCTGCCTGTTTTTAGCGGTTTTTAAAGGTTATCATTACATTAAGCTGCTTTCCAGCCCATTGGAACTGAAGCCGGTTTCAGGGAAGGGTTACATACTGTGGGAGCAATCCACCTACTCGCTGCGGTTTGAAAGTTCCCATTGGGGAGATGGGGGTTGGTCGCATCCCATGCAACAACTGAGCTCTGCGGAGCTTGGATTAATGTCGCTGGGTCATGATGGTGTGTCGCTGTTTCTCCCGCTAATTTGTACCAAACCTCCTCTACAAGCTGCTCTGCGTGTTAGTCTGACTTGAAACCCAGATCAATGATTACATATGAACGTCTCTCTGAAGCTGCCTGAGTCACCATGATTCAAGTAACTGTTCTTCCTTGAAGAAGAAAGAGACAATCCCATCTGTTTTGCTCCCCATTGGCAGGGAAGTATGGGGGATTGGTGTCAGAAATCAGTCAGAGGGGCAATGGCTAAATTCCCCCTTCCCCCTGCCATTCCTCTGTTCAAATGTGGCTGATTTTCCTTTCCAATGTAGCACCTCCTTTGTCCCAATCCTTTCCCCATAATTACAATGAATAAACTTCAAAATCAACATTGCATGAAGCTTCCTACACAAATTCATGCTGGGTAGGTCTGCTAATACCTACCAGCCGTTCTTAGTAAGGGTGTGCTGGTCCCGTGGGTTACCCGAGAGGCGAGGTCCAAGTCCGGTCTGTGGTCAAGGTGCAACGTGGAGGCAGTCCGTAGTAGCTGAAGCTGGGTGCAGGGCAGGGAGTCGGGTGAAGTCAGGAACAGGCGTGCAAGCACGGAGCCAGGGCAGGTCAGGAGCTCAGGCAGGAAAGCAGGACAGGGTTCAGGCAGGAACTAGCAACCAACAATGTTGCTGCTGCAACTTGGGACTGGGGCTGGCCGGCTTTTATCTGCCCTGAGGCATAAGGCGGCCCCGATCCTCTGGTGACTCGCCTCTCCTGGCCTGGAGGCGAGCACTCCTCCTGCGGGAACTTAGTTCCCTCCGCCTCTCTGCCCTGAGCCTCTGTAGCTCAGGAGAGGCTGGAGGGTTATTGGACCCAGAGGCAACCTCAGCTTCCTCTGACGGGGCTGAGAGTGGAGCACCTGCAGGCAATGGGTCCTCCATCACCTCAGGAGCCAGAGCAGACTCAGCTGGAGCCTGCACCCGAGGATCCAGCACAGGTGAGGACCCTTCAGGCTCATGCCCCAGCCCTGGCTCAGCTGGTTGTGGAGGCAGGGAATCCTGTGCAGGCTGTGATCCCTCAGGTTCAGCATCTGAGTCTGAATCCCAGGCCATCACAAAGGGTTTGTGTTGTACTGTGAAGGGCTTCCTATTAATACCTACCAGCTGTTCATAGTAAGGGTTTGTGTTGCACTGTGAAGGGCTTCCATTCACTGCTTCAGGCAGGTAGGCACACCCTCCTCTACAATATACCATTCCATTTCCCTCCACCTCATTTTCTGTCAGGAGCAGGTCTAGAAGAAACCACATGGTGCCAGTGAAGTTAACTTTTCATTCAAGGAAACACGGTAGGGCCAGGAGGCAGGCCTAGTGAGCAACTCATCCTGGTAGAGCTGGCCCCTATGAGGCAGCTGTGGAGACTGAAGGTCTTCCCACAGTTCCCTATGTCTCCTCTTCCCCTGAATTCTGGTCCAGAAGGCATATGTTTCTGAACAATGGAGACAACGGTTGCCATCTTGCCTTCTTTGTAGACTTCCTGGGGGCCATCATGGCTAGTAACGATTAGGAACAGAATGTGGAATAAATGAATCTTTTGTCTCATCCAGCAGAGCTGCTCTTTATTCTGCATGTAAAAAAAGGTATACATTAATCCATGCCACACATTTCAATCGCAGCTATGAGTCACAAGACCTAGATGGCACATCCGTACTCAAAGGTGGTATATCTTTTAAAAAGAAACAAAGAGCGGAAAGGAAACATAATATTGGTGCTCAGAGGTTTATGTCATTAGGCCTACCAAATTCAGCTCTTGTTCAGCGGCACTCTTAAGAGCAACCAATGGCTGTCTTTGGTTTCCAGTAACTCTGTTGCAAAATACTGTCTTTTTCGCTCTATAAGACTCACCAGAGCACAAGAAGCACCTAGTTTTTGGAGTAGGAAAACAAGAAAAAAAATATTCTGAATCTCAGAAGCCAGAACAGCAAGAGGGATCGCTGCGCAGTGAAAGCAGCAATCCCTCTTGCTGTTCTGGCTTCTGGGATAGCTGCGCAGCCTGCATTCGCTCCATAAGACGCACACACATCTCCCCTTACTTTTTAGGAGGGAAAAAGTGAGTCTTATAGAGGAAAAAATATGGTAAATTGTTGCTTGTGGGAATTCCAGGAGCATCTGGCTGATAAAGGTTAAGACTCATCATTTTCTCTGCCTCCTTGAGCATGATCCAGCAGGGCTCTTCCTAGACTAGGTGAGGAACCCTTTTTGGCTTGAGGACCATATTACCTTGGTGGAAATTTCTCTGCAGTGGCATTCCAGCAGTGGACAGGTTCAGACCCAGCAGTGGGCAGGGGCAGATCAACTTTTATCAAGAGATTACCATACTTTTCGCTTTATGAGACGCACCAGACCACAAGACGCACCTAGTTTTTGGAGGAGGAAAACAAGAAAAAAGAAATCTGAATCTCAGAAGCCAGAACAGCAAGAGGGATCGCTGTGCAGTGAAAGCAGCAGTCCCTCTTGCTGTTCTGGCTTCTGGGATAGCTGTGCAGCCTGCATTCGCTCCATAAGATGCACAACCATCTCCCCCTACTTTTTAGGAGGGAAAAAGTGAGTCTTATAGAGCAAAAAATACGGTAATTAGCCACTCTTCACCTGAAGGTCCCATGACAGGTCACAACATTTAGATAAGACTCTGACCCTTTGTTTGGTACACTACATTGGTATTTCTGCAATGCATGGCCTCCATCTCCTCTTCAAGTCTCTCCTATGCTGCAGCTGGACCCAGTTTACTAGAGTAAAGACTGAGTTTGCTTTTTATTGGTGAGCCTAAATATGTCAACCAGCATTTGGCAATGTGGCCACTTGCAGCCGGCTTTTGTATATTTGTTCTGTTAATCTTGCACAGAAACAGCTCTTAGGTTTGGAGTAGTACTGCTCATAGCTTTATGTAGTTCCAAAGAGTGGAAATGTTGGAGTTTCTTTTCTACCTACAAAGGGACTGTAGCATCCAAGAATGTTCAGGATGCCATACTTTGCCTTGAGTTCACTGTTGCTAGACATGGGGAAATGCCCCATTCCTCCAGGAAGTTCTGGGAAGTGAAACACTGACCCACAGCAGTGGTCCAGCAGCATCAGTAGAGTCAATACCAAGTCAGAGGGCCAAGTTCTGAAGGGCAGGGGAGCTGTCCAGCAGTATCAGCAACATGTCTGTTTGTGGATGGATGGATGGATAGATGGTAAACATTAGTGGCCAAAATTGTGGAAACCTTTTGGGAAAGGTGTGTTTCCGAGGTTTGATGGCTCTTAACACCACTTTTTTATAGTAATAATATAAAATTACATATCAATGGAAAGTTAATTTAATGAAGAATGTACAGTCATACCTTGGGTTGAATATGCTTCAGGTTGAGCGCTTTCAGGTTGCGCTCCACGGCAACCCAGACGTAACGGAGCGCGTTATTTCTGGGTTTCGCTGCTCGCACATGCACAGACGCTCAAAATGATTTCACGTGCATGCTCGGAAGCAGCAAAACACGACCCGCGCATGTGCAGATGCGCTGTCATGTCTTACGTTCTATTCAGGATGTGAACGGGGCTCCGGAACGGATCCTATTTGCATACCGAGGTACCACTGTAATGTAACAAAGTTTGTTCAATTATCTGTATTCTATCAAAAGTTATAGTCAAATAACCAGAAAAGGGAAGCACAACTTGCTTAGGTTGACTTGTAGTAGTGTTCCTTCATCTGAATGTAGCCACTGAGCATGAGTGTTTAGAGAGCCAATCAGGTGTTATGAGCCATCAAACCTCGGAAATACACTTTTCCCAAAAGGTTTCCACAATTTTGGCCACTAGTGTACATGAGTGTCTGTCTTTTGATCAAGATTTGGTGACTTTCTTTCTTGGTTCCATAAAAAGTGTTGCTAAAGACAGGGAATCAGAAGTACACATTTGAAAACCAACCAGCAATGGACTTGTGCAGAATTCCTGACAGACCTTCCTGGGCATTAAGAGTAGCAGTGGGGACCCTCTTATGAGCTCCACCACCCTCAGACGTTTGGGACTAGGGTGGCATTCTTTCTGACAGCCCTTAAGCCAGAGAAGGCCAACTGCATGTGGCCCTTGAGGCCTTTTTTGGTAACCCTCAGCAACATTTGACACCCCCCCCCAACGTCTTGCTGCCTTCCCAAATCTGGGTGAGCGAGGTGCTGGGCGTTGGGAAGGAGGCACGAGGGCTCTGACAGGGTCCTAGAGTCCTCCTTCTTTCCCAAATCTTAGTTAGCACTTACCCAGCTTTGGGAGGGAGGTGGGAAGGCTCTGGGGCCCTGTCAGCGTTAGGATATAGTTCCGTTCCACCTTAAAAGGGTACAGGCATGACTGTTGTGTGTCACATGCCTGTTTACTTCCAGCACAGTCTGCTGGGAACTACTGTTTGTATATAGCTTTTGTGTTACTGCTGTTTTGCAGGAGACGAAGGGCAGCAGACATGTTTTCCTCTGTTCCTGAACTATGCTGAATAAAATGCTGTACATTATGTTTATGGACTGCAAGAAGATCAAACCTATCCATTCTGAAGGGAATCAGATCCTAAAGCTGAGACTCCAGTACTTTGGCCACCTCATGAGAAGAGAAGACTCCCTGGTAAAGACCCTGATGTTGGGAAAGATGGAGGGCACAAGGAGAAGGGGACGACAGAGGACAAGATGGTTGGATAGTGTTCTCGAAGCTACTAGCATGAGTTTGACCAAACTGCGGGAGGCAGTGGAAGACAGGAGTGCCTGGCATGCTCTGGTCCATGGGGTCATGAAGAGTCAGACACAACTAAATGACTAAACAACAACATGTTTACACATTTCTCTGTCCGCCTCTTCTGCTGTGAGAAGATTTACACACTCTGCTGACAGAGCATGCACGGGTCTCGAAACATATCTGAGGCTCGTGTCGCTGATTGATGCTGCCTCGTGACCTGGAGATTGCCCGGCTCCCGGCCGGTGACTGGAGCCAGCTAGGGGCCTGCCTGATGCCCCCGTCTCCCCAGCAGTATCCCAACAGTCAGAGCCTCACTCCCCCTGCCTACTGCATGACAAGGCACTGTGTGGCTCGCAGGTTTCCAGTCAAAGTACTCTTGCGGTCTGCATGGATTAAAAGGTTGGGCTGCCCTGTCCTGAACTATGGCATTCCCTTTCCACAGAGGAGTGCCTGACACCATCATTTTTTGAATAGGTACCTCTTAACACAGGGACACGGTTGGCGCTGTGGGTTAAACCACAGAGCCTAGGGCTTGCCAATCAGAAGGTCGGTGGTTCGAATCCCCGCAATGGGGTGAGCTCCTGTTGTTTGGTCCATGCTCCTGCCAAACTAGCAGTTGGAAAGCACACCAGTGCAAGTAGATAAATAGGTACCACTCTGGCGGGAAGGTAAACGGCGTTTCCGTGTACTGCTCTGGTTCACCAGAAGCGGCTTAGTCATGCTGGCCACATGACCCGGAAGCTGTACGCCGGCTCCCTCAGCCAATAAAGCAAGATGAGCGCCGCAACCCCAGAGTTGGCCACGACTGGACCTAATGGTCAGGGGTCCCTTTACCTTTACCTTACCTCTTTACACCTGAAATAGTGGAGTTGGGAACTGCTTACATGACAAGCTGTTTATGGGGGTTTGCTGCCTCTACATTCTGAAGCCAAGTGATGAAAGAACTCAACACAACTATGAGGCAGAGTGAGAACACCATTGGCCCATTTCCTAAAGCTGGATACATGTTGCCCTTAGAACGTGTTCCCATTTCATCTTTTTCCTAGCTTCCTGCGATCTGCGTGACAAATGGATTCAGAAATTTATTAGCAAAAGAGGTGGGGTGTTTTGTTTGTTTTTTGACAGATGCCTGCATCCTGGGTTGCTTCTGTTCTTTTCTATTCAGGGCGAGCCATCAAAGGAAAATGACAGAGAAACATAATTAGTTCATTTTGGTATTTGAAACCCACATAGTAATAAGGTCTGTTTGTGTGTGTGTGCGTGCGTGCGTGCGTGTATTTCTGTCCCAGCCAAGAAGGCGTAAGGAAAACCAGAAAACCATTGCCTTTAAAATTCAGAATTGGGGTGAGTTGAGTTGCAGAGCCAGAATCCTGCCCTTGCCCTGATCATAAAAGATCCTAGGAAAAACATGGGGAAAGGCAAACGGGGGAGGGGGGAAGGCTTTAAAAATAAATGTGAAAGATATAAAGGTTCGTAATAAATAATAGAAGTCAGTTTTATTACTTTTTCACTTAGGTAGGAACAATTTTATGAAACTGCGGCTGTAGCAGAATGCTAATAGGTGAGTTTTAAGAAAATTACCTTATCATCCTTGACCCACAGAAAACTCAGCAAGGAACAGGCAAGGAGAGATATTGAACTTATCCACAGAAAAAGACCTTGTTTTCATAGGTTCTGGATTGAGAGCAATGTATAAATGCTTTGAAAAGACGACTCATAAAATGTTAAACATTTACTGGAGATCTATCTAGCTTACTTTCCAGAAGCAGGCACAATTCAAACACAGTGTGTAGTGAACCTAGAGAATTCACAACCACCGGTTGCAATGAAAGCAACCAACTTGGGACAACTTTAAGGGGAGAATTAGAAAACTTATTGGAGAACAAGACCATCAATGTCCCCTTCATTGACTGGGCTCATGAACAAGACCATCAATGTCCCCTTCATTGACTGGGCTCATGAACAAGACCATCAATGTCCCCTTCATTGACTGGGCTCATGAACAAGACCATCAATGTCCCCTTCATTGACTGGGCTCATGAACAAGACCATCAATGTCCCCTTCATTGACTGGGCTCATGAACAAGACCATCAATGTCCCCTTCATTGACTGGGCTCAGGAACAAAACCATCAATGTCCCCTTCATTGACTGGGCTCATGAACAAGACCATCGATGTCCCCTTCATTGACTGGGCTCATGAACAAGACCATCAATGGCCCCTTCATTAACTGCGCTCATGAACTACGCCAGCTTGGACCTAGCATTCCTCACCCACTGATGTTTTACTTCCCTTACAAAATGGAAATATGCCAAGGCAAAAAAATCATGCTTCATTATAGGAAACAACTCCTGTATCGGTCTCTACAACCACAGCAGGTGCTGCAACCTTCCAACAGTTTGACTTCACCCCCCAAGGTAAAAGCCTCCACTGTCTCCCAGTTCAAGCCAGCAGGGCAGGTAACCTGCCAGTTCACTGCCCTCCTCCACTTAGGACAGGGGTGCCAACTTGAAAAAAATATTGTGGGGGCCCAGGTAAACCCTACCTCGCATAATTGATCACATGACGCAGTGCGCACACACCATTTAAATGAGAATGCCCATCAACTTTGTGGGGGCCCTGCCCCCTCAAATTTTTTATTGTGGGGGCCGAAGCTCCCTCGGCCCCTAGGAGTTGGATCCTATGACTTAGGACAGGGGTAGGCAACCTAAGGTCCAGGGGCTGGATGCGGCCCAATCGCCCTCTCAATCTGGCCCGTGGATGGTCCGGGAATCAGCGTGTTTTTACATGAGTAGAATGTGTGCTTTTATTAAAATGCATCTCTGGGTTATTTGTGGGGCATAGGAATTCATTCATTCCCCCCCTTCAAAATATAGTCTGGCCCACCACATGGTATGAGGGACAGTGGACCAGCCCATGGCTGGAAAAGGTTGCTGACCCCTGACTTAGGATCACTCTGTGACACTGGCCATCACAATGACAGGATCCACGCTGCCACCAGACCTTTACCACCCAAATTGGAAATCATTCTTAAACAAATTGCCTGCATCTCATTGGCTGCATCTTCTCTAGCAGCAGGCAACACCAATCCACAATAAACAGGATGAGGGATTTTTTTGCCACTGAGGTCTGTAAGAAATGGAAGAAAATCGTTCAGATTTCTAAGTTCAGATATCATTCAGCATTCCCATTTAGGAGTACAAAAGCGACAAAGCTTGGATTGGGAGCTCACAAGAAGCCTGATGAAATCATGTCCTGTCTTCCTTCTTTTCAGAGTTGTCCTCTTAGTGACTTCTATGCTATGACAACAAACTTCCCGGCATCCCGATATGGCTACACAGAATAGTGATATAATTATTTTTGGCAGATGGTTCTGTGTGTCATGGATGATTCTTCTCTCCTAATGTCTCTCTTCGACAGGAAGGGATCTT
This sequence comes from Podarcis tiliguerta, assembly GCF_965153285.1. Classification (NCBI taxonomy): domain Eukaryota; kingdom Metazoa; phylum Chordata; class Lepidosauria; order Squamata; family Lacertidae; genus Podarcis; species Podarcis tiliguerta. The sequence goes on along the minus strand of NC_139536.1, from coordinate 111,104,036 downwards.
ATTGACGGAGCTCTTTTTGAGGGAGCAAGATGCAGCTTTTATACGAAGCAATTACTATAAGGAGAGCAACCTGCAGAACTGTTGGAGCGGGGAGAAGAAATCTCTGTGAGAGGCTCAGTTTCCCACCGGTCATTGTTTTGCTACAGTATGTGTCAAAGTCAAGGTCAATCAAGGAGGTCAAATACCTCTCTCAGAGAGCTGTTTCTAAGAAATGCTTGGTGTTTTCTGTGGCACTGCAGCTTGAAGACAACGAGAGGGAGAAGGGACAAACCTCAGGAAAGATGCTGTCATTGAGAGCACTGGGTGATGCCAAGTATTTTACAGGTCTGATAAACATGAGCAAGAGTTAAGACAAGAATATAACACACTCACATCAGATCTATGCATGCAAATGAATGAGATAGTAGAGTTCTGAGATGACAGAGTGAACTGCACCACTTTCCTCTGTTGTTGTTGTTGTTGTTTAGTCGTTTAGTTGTGTCTGACTCTTTGTGACCCCATGGACCAGAGCACGCCAGGCACTCCTGTCTTCCACTGCCTCCTGCAGTTTGGTCAAACTTATGTTTGTAGCTTCGAGAACACTGTCCAAGCATCTCGTCCTCTGTTGTCCCCTTCTCCTTGTGCCCTCCATCTTTCCTAATATCAGGGTCTTTTCCAGGGAGTCCTCTCTTCTCACAAGGTGGCCAAAGTCTTGGAGCCTCAGCTTCAGGATCTGTCCTTCCAGTGAGCACTCAGGGCTGATTTCCTCAAGAATGGAGAGGTTTGATCTTCTTGCAGTCCATGGGACTCTCAAGAGTCTCCTCCAGCACCATAAGGAGACTCTTGAGAGCCTCGTGGGCTTCAAGAAGATCAAACCTATCCATTCTTGAGGAAATTCCTCTGTGCTTCCCTATAATTTTTTATAGTCACACAAAAGTGCAAACTGTAAGAAGTAAACTAGCATATATAACCTGCAACAACAAAAATGGCGCATCAGAGAAAAGGTCTTCAAGAGTGATAGCTCAGTTGGTAAAACATGAGACTTTTAATCTCAGGTTCGAGCTGCATGCTGGGCATTCCTGCATGGCAAGGGATTGGACTGGACGAGCCTTGTGGTCCCTTCCAACTCAAACAATTCTATGATTGTTGTTGTTTAGTCGTTTAGTCATGTCCAACTCTTCGTGACCCCATGGACCAGAGCACGCCAGGCACTTCTGTCTTCCAAGGCCTCCCGCAGTTTAGTCAGACTCATGTTTGTAGCTTCGAAGACACTATCCAACCATCTCGTCCTCTGTCGTCCCCTTCTCCTTGTGCCCTCCATCTTTCCCAACATCAGGGTCTTTTCCAGGGAGTCTTCTCTTCTCATGAGGTGGCCAAAGTATTGGAGCCTCAGCTTCATGATCTGTCCTTCCAGTGAGCACTCAGGCTGATTTCCTTCAGAATGGATAGGTTTGATCTTCCTGCAGTCCATGGGACTCTCAAGAGTCTCCTCCAGCACCGTAATTCAAAAGCATCAATTCTTTGGCGATCAGCCTTCTTTATGGTCCAGCTATATGATTATATAAATTCTATGATTAGCCATGCCTTTTCATTGTGTAAGTCTGCATTATGTAAGGAAGGATATCATAAATGTCACCCACTGTTTAGAGTCTAGAGAGTCTGCTCTGAAGGCAGATTCAGTCCCTAGCACCTCCAGTTAAAAAGGATTAGGTGGACTTCTGCCTAAGGACTTGGATAACCAGCAAAAACAATGCAAGGCTAGCTGAACAAATACAGTGGTACCTCAGGTTACATACACTTCAGGTTACATACGCTTCAGGTTACAGACTCCGCTAACCCAGAAATAGTGCTTCAGGTTAAGAACTTTGCTTCAGGTTGAGAACAGAAATCGTGCTCCGGCGGCGCGGCAGCAGCAGGATGCCCCATTAACCTGAAGTGGTGCTTCAGGTTAAGAACAGTTCAGGTTAAGTACGGACCTCCGGAACGAATTAAGTACTTAACCCGAGGTACCCCTGTAGTGTGATACATACAGTGGTGCCTCGCAAGACGAAAAGAATCCATTCCGCGGGTCTTTTCGTCTTGCGTTTTTTTCGTCTTGCGAAGCAAGCCCATTGACGGAGTAGCGCTATTAGCGCTATTGGCGATTTAAGGGCTAAAAACGGCTTTTTAAGGGGTGGGGGATTAGCGGTTTTGCTGCTAAAATGCTTTTAGCAGCTTAGCGATTCAAAATAAGGGGTTTTGGAGCAAAGAAAAAATTCAAATTTTTTCGTCATTTTTCGTCTTGCGAAGCAAGCCCATAGGGAAATTCGTCCTGCGAAGCGCCTCTGCAAACGGAAAACCCTTTCGTCTTGCGGGTTTTCCGTCTTGCGAGGCATTCGTCTTGCGGGGCACCACTGTATAAGCTCCTTGTGTCATTACAGTTTTTTGAAGGGCGGCATTTTGGACTGATTGGAGGTCATTTCGATACCACTGTACACCCCCCCCCCTTACTGACATGAACATCTGTATGCAGGCACTTAGTGTCTAACAACTGTAGATGCATCCCACTTTTTAAATTCAAAACTACATTTGAAAACTGCTTCTGGCATCCAGGCAGACACAGCTGTGGGATACAGCTTTTTTTATTATTATTGCAAAGTAATTACATAAATACCAAACCAGACATAAAGAATAATATAAAGGGGGGGGGGGATAAAGAAGAAAAAGGAAAAAAATGCAAAGAAAAGTAGACAGTAAAAGAATAAAGAAAAGTATAACATTTCAATACAATAAACACTATTTTACAAAATAATAGTAATAATAGACTTCCATCACTCTCACAACACTTCCTTTCACATTTCATATTTTAGCTTGATTTCAGTATTATATTCATCTTGATATGTATATATGTATGTTTCCCCTTTTCCATTCACGAGGTCATTCTAGACACAGTCAAATTTTTACATTAGAACCTTGTCGTTCTAAATAATCATTCAAGCACTTCCGTTCCTTTTTGACTGTATTCTTTGGCTTTAGTCTTATTATATCTGTCAATTTGGCCAGTTCCAAATATTCACATAATTTACATAACCAATCCTCTTTGGTTTGGTACCTGGTTACCCTTCCAGTACTTGGCCACCAGGATTCTCACATACAGAAAGAATTTAGTATTTTCTCTAGAAATATCACTATTCAGTAGAGTGGTACCTCTGGTTGCGTACTTAATTCGTTCCGGAGGTCGGTTCTTAACCTGAAACTGTTCTTAACCTGATGCACCACTTTAGCTAATGGGGCCTCCCGCTGCTGCCGCGCCACCGGAGCATGATTTCTGTTCTCATCCTGAAGCAAAGTTCTTAACCCAAGGTACTATTTCTGGGTTAGTGGAGTCTGTAACCTGAAGCGTATGTAACCCGAGGTACCACTGTATTCCCAAAAGGTACGTTTCTGGTCTTTTGCTATGTGAAGTTCTTAGTAACTTTTTATTTCTTCATGGATCATGTCCCAGAACTTTCTGATCTCTGGACATGTCCACCACATATGATAGAAGGACAATCACTCCTTCAGAGCACAGGGTCTTCAGAGTGGTGTACACTCTGTTTGGAATAAACTGCTAGAGTTTCCTCTGAGATAATGTTTACACCAGTGATTGATTGATTGAAAATATTTCTGTCCTGCTTTATATTAAATATAATAATCTCAAAACATCAAACAGTACATTACAGAATATCAAAATACAACATAAATATAAATGCAAAATGCAATAAAGATCCAGTTGTAAAGCTGGATAAATTATAGGAAAACAAAATTTTATCTCAAACATGCCCCTTCCAACATTACAAATTCAAATCAAATGCAAAAGCACAATAAACATTCCTCATATAAAACGTAATTAGCAAATAAACAAAGGCAGTCACATTTGCCTCAGTAACATTTCCCAAGGACGTCCTCAGCAAACTTCCACATACAACCCTCACTCTCAAACATCCCCACCAGGAAATAACCATAATAACTTCAATCCAAATACCGTATTTTTCGCTCTATAGGACGCACTTTTTCTCCTCTCAAAATTAAGGGGAAACGTGTGTCCGTCCTATGGAGCGAATGCAGGCTCCTTGGCTTCAGCGATAGCAACGCAAAGCCTCCGAAGCACAGAGGGATGGTTCCCTCTGCGCTCCGGAGGCTTTGCGTTGCTTTCACTGAAGCCTGGAGAGTGAGAGGGGTCAGTGCGCACCAGTGTGAGTTCCCGCTGCGCTCCGCAGGCTTCAGGTTCCTTTTGCTGAAGCTGGGAGAGCAAGTGTGATGGCCTGGGATTCCGATTCGGAGGATGAAACAGAGGAATCCCGGCCTGCACAGGAGTCCCCGCCTCCAGGGCCGGCTGAACTGGGGCCAGGCCTAGATGCTGAAGAGCCTGCACCTGTGGCAGTGCATCAGGAGCTGGCCCCAGGTGAAGCCCTTCTGGCCCCAGAGAGGCTTGACGACTCAGTGGCCACAGGTGAGCCTCCTCCAGGGCCCAGTAACCCTTCGGCCTCTCCTGATCTGCAGAGGTTTAGAGCAGAGAGGCGAAGGGAACTGGTTGCCCCCAGGAGGAGTGCTCGCCTTAAGGCCAGAGGAGGCGGGGCTCCTGGGGGCCGGGACCGCCCCTGGCCTTAGAAGAGGATAAAAGCCCAGTCAGCCCGGCCCCAGGTTGCGGGAGCAACGTCGTTGTTGGCTTCGGACCTTCCTGCGTTCTTGATCCCTGCTCGGCCTCCTGTTCCTGACTATCCGGTACTCCTGTTCCCTGCTCGGCCTCCTGTTCCCGACCATCCGGTGTACCTGTTCCCTGCACAGCCTCCTGTTCCAGCGTTCCTGTTCACCGCCCGGCACTCTGCCTCGGACCTTGCCCCTCTTCGTGTGGACTTTGCTACACCCAAGGTACCTACCCCCGGGACCAGCACAGTTTGCTCCCGCCACCTCCCGCACTCCCCCTTCGTCGGGGTGCGTTCGGGAAGAGCCAGAGGCCATGGCTGAACAGGCGGCTGCACTGGTGGCTTTGGCCCAGGAGAACCAGGCCTTGTCTCACACCGTGCAGCAGCTCAGTGACGCGGTTGAGGCACTTCAGCAACGCTTGGAAGCCCTACCGGCTTCTGGGGCCGACGCCCCGGCTCCGGGCAAGTACCCAGTGGCTTTGCCTGAGAAATTTGATGGAGCCCCGGCCAGCTTTCCCATGTTCCTGGCCCAGGCCAAACTGTATATTCAGGGGCGAGCCCGGAACTTTCCTGACGACCGTACCAAGGTGCACTTTTTGATTAGCTTGTTAAAGGACCAGGCGGCCAAGTGGGCGTTGCCGCTACTCAGGCAAGACTCCCCCTTGCTGGCAGACTATACGGGGTTTTGCAATCGTTTGGAGGCCGCGTTCGGCAACCCCCAGAAAGAGAGTCAAGCCAACCGGGCGATTCGGCATTTGAAACAGGGCAAGTCCACGGTGGCCACATATACCACGGAGTTCCGGCTGTTGGCACAGGACTTGACCTGGAATGACTCGGCACTGCGGGACCAGTATCTCGAAGGGCTTTCGGACGAGGTACTGGACCAGTTGGCCACAATGGAATGCCCCACCACGCTGGACACTCTCATTCAACGGAGTCTACAAATAGGCGACCGGTTGGAGGATCGTCGTCAGGCCCGGGGTCGCCGACACTTCCAGTTCACGGCACCAGCTTTTTCCGGCAGCCCCACGGTCACAACTGATTTAACGGAGGAGCCTATGCAGCTCGGGGCAGTGCGGCCACGCCTTTCCCCCGCAGAGAAGGCGCGGCGTCGGGATGGAAATCTCTGTCTTTACTGTGGCGGAAGTGGACACTTCGCTCGGTCCTGCCCTGAGAAACGCCAGCCGCAGGGAAACCGCCAACCCCAGTAGCTGATGGCCCTAGCTACCGGGGGTCCCAAACCGTACAGAATGGGCCCGCACCAATGGACTTGCAACATCTTATGGTTTCGGTACGTTTATACCCTCCAGGTGGGCCCTGGATCCTCACCCATGCTTTGGTAGATTCAGGGGCAACCCGCTCCTATATGGACGCTGCTTTTGCCGCCCATCATCAGGTGCCACTTCGGAACAAGCCAGTACCGGTCCAGGTGGAAGCGATTGACGGACGACTTCTGCGTTCAGGTGCCGTTACTCAGGAGACCCAGCCTCTGGTCCTGTGTCTCCAGCAGCACCGGGAGTTGCGAACTTTGGACATTGCCTCTATGCCCCGCTTCCCCCTGGTGCTCGGGATGGACTGGCTGGAGGCCCACAACGTTCAGATTGACTGGGTCAAACGGACCGTGCACTTCCCAGACCCATGTTCCCATGCTCAATCCGGAACGCTGGCGGCCGCGCCCTCAGAGGAGGCAGCACCCACGCTCCCAGCCGTGTACCAGGACTACCAGGACGTGTTCGAGGAACGGGGGGCAGACCAGCTGCCGCCGCATCGGCCTTTTGACTGCGGCATAGACCTCCAACCCGGAGCGCCTTTACCAGTGAGTCGCTTATATTCCCTAACAGAGCCAGAGCGCGAGGCTTTGCAGGACTTCTTGCGCAAGAACCTGGAGCGTGGGTTCATTAGGCCTTCCACCTCGCCCACCGCGGCGCCGGTGCTTTTTGTTAAGAAGAAATGTGGGGAACTCCGCCCTTGCCATGATTACCGAGCCCTGAACAAAATTACCGTCCCAGACCGGTACCCCTTGCCCCTTATCTCGGAGCTGCTGGAGCGGGTGCAAGGGGCACAGGTGTTCACCAAGCTGGACCTCCGGGGGGCCTACAACTTGATTCGGATCCGAGCCGGGGATGAGTGGAAGACAGCGTTTGGGACCCGGTACGGGCAGTTCGAATATTTGGTTATGCCTTTCGGTTTGTGCAACGCGCCTGCTGTGTTTCAACGCTACATCAACCACGTGTTTCAGGACCTGTTAGACAAGTACGTGGTGGTGTATTTGGATGACATACTGATTTACTCCCGTGACCCGGCTCGCCATGAGGGGCATGTCCGGACCGTGCTGCAGCGCTTGCGTGAGCACCGTTTGTACGCAAAGCTCAGCAAGTGCGAGTTCCATCAGCGGACTGTGGACTTCCTTGGTCACCGGCTCTCTCCAGATGGGGTGCAAATGGACCCGGGGAAGGTGACAGCGGTTCAAGAATGGGCGGCACCCCGGAACCGCAAGGACCTACAGCGTTTCCTGGGGTTCGCCAATTACTACCGGACCTTCATCGCTGATTATGCTCATCGCACCACCCCGTTGACCCGGCTACTGCGCCCAAAGACGCCGTTTTCCTGGGACAAGGAGGCAGAGGAGGCGTTTCAGGGGTTGAAGGCCTGTTTCCAGAGGGCACCAATCTTACAACATCCTGACCCCTCTCGACCCTTTGTGGTGGAGACCGACGCTTCCAGTACGGCTCTCGGTGCCGTCTTGTCTCAACAGATTGGTCCTGAAGCGCCACTCTTACCCTGTGCCTTCTATTCCCGCCAGCTCCTACCAGCGGAGCGTAACTATACTGTGTGGGAGCGGGAACTACTGGCCATCAAGGTAGCCTTTGAGGTCTGGCGCCACCATCTTGAGGGGGCACGACATCCGGTGGAGGTGAGAACCGACCACCGGAACCTGGAGTACCTCCAGACCACCCGCAAGCTGAACCAAAGACAGATCCGGTGGGCGTTGTTCTTTTCCCGGTTCCAGTTCCGGATCCGCTACATCCCTAGCTCTCAGAATCAGAAGGCGGATGCCCTGTCCCGGAAACCTGACGACAACGCAGACACGGTACAGCAAGCAGAACCCACCACGATCCTACCTCCGGCTGCATTCCTGGCCACCCAGGAGGCGCAGCCACTGCAGGTTCGGGTGCGGGAACAGCAGCGGGTCGACGCTTGGGCCCAGGAACGACTCCGGGAGCTGGCTGAAGGGTCCAGCCCACAGTATCCGGGGCTGGTCCTGCATCAGGGCCTTCTGCTGCACCACGGTCGTTTGTACATCCCGCCAGGGCCACTACGGCTGGAGGTTCTCCGGATGGCCCATGATGCCCCAGCAGCGGGGCACTTTGGACGGTATCGGACCACCCATCTGGTCAGTCGAGAGTTTTGGTGGCCCCGCCTGAAGGCTGACGTGGCTCGCTACGTTGCTGGTTGTGATGTCTGCCGGCGCGCCAAGGGACCTACCGGGCGACCCCCCGGCCTACTTCAGCCATTGCCAGTTCCACCGCACCCTTGGCACACGGTTTCGTTGGACTTTGTAGTGGACTTACCCTCGTCTCGTGGCTGTACCTGCCTTCTGGTTTTCTCCGACCATTTCACCAAGATGGTGCACTGCGCTCCCTGTCCATCTGTACCCACAGCCAAGGAAACTGCTCAGCTGTACCTTCAGCATGTCTTCCGCCTGCATGGCCTACCTGAGCGCGTGGTGTCCGACCGGGGCGTTCAGTTCACATCCCGGTTCTGGCAAGCACTACACCGGACCCTCGGGACGGAGGTCTGCCTCTCGTCAGCCTACCACCCACAGACCGATGGCCAGACGGAACGGGCGAACGCGGTGCTGGAGCAGTACCTCCGGTGTTACTGCAGCTACCAGCAGGATGACTGGGTCGACCACCTGGCATTGGCGGAGTTCGCCTACAATAACGCGGTGAATGCGTCCACCCAGCAGACCCCGTTCCAGGCCAGTTATGGTTATCATCCACGGCTGTTTCCAGAGGTGCTGCCGACATCCGCAGTCCCGGCGGTGACGGAGTGGCTTCAAGAGCTCCAGTCCCAGCAACAGCTTTTGGTGGAGCAACTGCACCAGGCCAAGGAAGCGTACAAGGCCCAGGCCGACCGCCACCGCCAGGTGGGGCCGGAACTTCGCGTCGGTGACCTGGTTTGGCTCTCCACTCGCCACCTCCACCCCTCTCGACCTTCGCGGAAGTTGGACGCCCGCTTCACCGGCCCGTTCCCTATCGTAGACCAAGTCTCTCCTGTGGCATTTCGTCTCCGGTTACCCGCAACCCTGAAGGTTCACCCGGTCTTCCACAGGTCCCTTTTGAGTCCGGTGGCCCCACCCGACGAGTTCCACCCGAACCGTCCCCGACCGCAGCCAGTGTTGGTTCGGGGAGAGCCTGAGTACGAGGTGGAACGCATCCTGGACTCCCGATACCGCAGGGGGAAGCTGCAGTATCTCATTGACTGGAAGGGGTACGGACCGGAGGACCGTTCCTGGGAACCAGCGGCCAACGTCCACGCACCTGCCTGCCTCCGAGAGTTCCATGCGACGTACCCCGGCAAGCCGGGTCCGGACCCTCGGTTGAGGGGGGGGCCTGGGAGGGGGGATGGTGTGATGGCCTGGGATTCCGATTCGGAGGATGAAACAGAGGAATCCCGGCCTGCACAGGAGTCCCCGCCTCCAGGGCCGGCTGAACTGGGGCCAGGCCTAGATGCTGAAGAGCCTGCACCTGTGGCAGTGCATCAGGAGCTGGCCCCAGGTGAAGCCCTTCTGGCCCCAGAGAGGCTTGACGACTCAGTGGCCACAGGTGAGCCTCCTCCAGGGCCCAGTAACCCTTCGGCCTCTCCTGATCTGCAGAGGTTTAGAGCAGAGAGGCGAAGGGAACTGGTTGCCCCCAGGAGGAGTGCTCGCCTTAAGGCCAGAGGAGGCGGGGCTCCTGGGGGCCGGGACCGCCCCTGGCCTTAGAAGAGGATAAAAGCCCAGTCAGCCCGGCCCCAGGTTGCGGGAGCAACGTCGTTGTTGGCTTCGGACCTTCCTGCGTTCTTGATCCCTGCTCGGCCTCCTGTTCCTGACTATCCGGTACTCCTGTTCCCTGCTCGGCCTCCTGTTCCCGACCATCCGGTGTACCTGTTCCCTGCACAGCCTCCTGTTCCAGCGTTCCTGTTCACCGCCCGGCACTCTGCCTCGGACCTTGCCCCTCTTCGTGTGGACTTTGCTACACCCAAGGTACCTACCCCCGGGACCAGCACAGCAAGACTCTCCTGACTTCAGCAGAGAGGGAGAGCTGCGCAGCGCCCCTTCAGCCAAGCAGGAGGAGAAATGGAAGGGGCTCCGTTTCTCCTGCTGCTTCGCTGAAGGGGTGCTGAGCAGAGAGGGAGAGAATTTTTGTTCTTGTTTTCCCCCTCTAAAACAAGGTGCGTCCTATGGTCCGGTGCGTCCTATAGAGCGAAAAATACGGTAGCTTTATTGTACTAGCCATTGGCCATGACAAATCTGAATCAAAAATAAAGACACGTAAAGGGATGCCATGTCACAAATAAAAGTCTCCATTTAGATCTTCATCTCCCTTACAGTTCAACCCTACATTGTCCAGGGTCTTATTTCTGATCTTTTTGACCACTGGAGCAAAAAGGGTGACTTTGTGAGTCACTGAAAAGTTTACATCGCTAAGAAGCCACAGGATCTTCTCTGCCGGGAAAGGACATGTTTCCTGTATGAACAGTAAGGTGAGAAATCGCCTCCTGGGTCCAGTGTAGAGTGGGCGATATAGTAAATAGTGCAATATGTCTTCTGCCCACATATGCAGAGTCCGTACGGTACACTGTTGTATTGTTTGTCCAGGATGGCAGAGGGATAACACATGAAATAAACATGTGTTACATGTGAAACAAAGAGAAGAGTCATGGCAGGCATATTGGGCCACGGTTCCTTTAGTGCAGAAGCTGGGAGCGGGTGGCTAAACCACTGAGCCTCTTGGGCTTGCTGATCAGAAGTTCAGCGGTTCAAATCTGCACGACAGGGTAAGCTCTATCCCAGCTCCTGCCAACCTAGCAGTTCGAAAGCACGCCAGTGCAAATAGATTAATAGGTACTGCTGTGGCGGGCAGGTAAACGGCATTTCCGTGCACTCTGATTTCCGTCACGGTGTTCCGTTGCACCAGGAGTGGTTTAGTCATGCTGGCCACATGACCTGAAAAAGCTGTCTGTGGACAAACGCCGGCTCGCTCAACCTGAAAGCAAGATGAGCGCCACACCCCATAGTCGCCTTGATTGGACTTAACCATCCAAGTGTCAGTAACCTTTTTTTAAAAAAACAACAACACCTAGGGCAGAGGCTTAAGGTAAAGGTAAAGGAACCCCTGGCTGTTAGGTCCAGTCGTGACTGACTCTGGGGTTGCAGTGCTCATCTCACTTTATTGGCCGAGGGAGCCAACGTACAGCTTCCGGGTCATGTGGCCAGCATGCCTAAGCCGCTTCTGGCGAACCAGAGCAGTGCACGGAAACGCCGTTTACCTTCCCGCCAGAGCGGTACCTATTTATCTACTTGCACTTTGACGTGCTTTCAAACTGCTAGGTTGGCAGGAGCTGGGACCGAACAAGGGGAGCTCACCCTGTTGCAGGGATTCGAATCGCCAACCTTCTGATCAGCAAGTCCTAGGCTCTGTGGTTTAACCCACAGTGCCACCCGCATCCCTAGTGCAGAGGCTTACCTTTGGGCTAATTTACCAATGCAAATATGTCTGATGACAATGTTGCCACCTACACACACTGTAGCATGGAAAGTGTCTAAAAGCCTGGTGATATATATTTTTTAAAGAGTTAAGTGCACCAGAGGTAGCAGGAGAGGAAACAAATGTCATCAACAAGCAGATGGCGTGGCGCGAAGGATGAGTCGAATGCGATGAAGTACAGAGCTCAGTCCTTATTTGGATTTGTGGATTGGACCATTAACGGGTCTTGGACAATGCCAACGTGACCTTGAAGTTGATGGGCAACTGGGCTCTACTTAATCCTTCCTTATCTAATATGTTTATCTTATCACAATCCTTTTTTTTCTTCCACCAGGCTGCCAATCTTGCCCGATGCAGATTGCTTACCCCAAGGTCATTTTTCACAGAGGGTGCTTCGGTTACGTTTTGCATCTCTTACTACTGAATGACAAAGCTACATCGATGTACAGTCAATCTGATAACGTTGCCACCCCCATTTTGCAGCAGCATTCACAAGTGACACAGTCTAGAAGAGGAGGTATTGTTAGTGTGACTTATGAAGACAAGGTGGACGTCTACAAAAAATAGCATTTGAGGTTGTGCAGAAGCATGTCAACAGGAGATGAATGGTGGCAGAAAACCTTTCCTGAGCACTTTTTATTAAGAAACACTAACATTTCTCCTCAATAAAGGGTTTCTTCAAAACGCATATCTACTTGATCGCCTGTCTTTTTCCATCTTGGGATTCATACCTGGCCGCCCTGCAAAATGCTCTCTTGGTCTTTTGCAGACACTACAGGTGATGTCTTCAAAAGCATCTGCAGAATGAGACAGCTGCATTAATTGGGGGTGGGGAACATCTGCGCATAAAACCAGTTGGCCTATTCCACCCTATGATGTTCTGATTAATTAGCCGAAGCAAGGGACACAACAGGAACAACATTCCTGTAGGTTGTATGTATCCCAAGAGCGTTTCCAGATGACCTGTTTATTGGGCATTCATCCTGATCTGTTTGTGGGTAATTAGATGGCGTTGGCTATTTAGCGAACATCCATTCTGACTGTATGGTTGGTGTGAGTGTTCTCACACTATAATTCGTGGTCCTCTAATACTGGAAAATTTGGGACAGATAAAAGAAAGCAGTTCTTCACACAGTTAAGGCAGCGTTGGCCACCAACCTGGATGGCTTTAAAAGCCAATTGGAGAAATTCATGGAGAAGAAGCCTATCAATGGCTACTACTCTGTTCTGCTGGATACATCCTTATACAGTGGTACCTCTGGTTACGTACTTAATTCGTTCCGGAGGTCTGTTCATAACCTGAAACTGTTCTTAACCTGAAGCACCACTTTAGCTAATGGGGCCTCCTGCTGCTGCTGTGCTGCCGCCACGCAATTTCTGTTCTTATCCTGAAGCAAAGTTCTTAACCCAAGGTACTATTTCTGGGTTAGCGGAGTCTGTAACCTGAAGCGTCTGTAACCTGAAGCGTATGTAACCCAAGGTACCACTGTATACGAAACTGAGTTAACTGAACCAGCGCCATTTGTATTTTCTAGTGGTTTTTGAAGCTTCATTTTCATTCAAATTAAAGAGTCCTTATTTTGCATACCTTCATGATGTCTCTCCTATGTGTTTCATGGTAGTCATTATCCATGGCCAGTCAAGTTGTACTTCTTTGTCTTGTATTTCCAATTCCAGCTGTTGAAGACTGGAGCCCACTCCACAGCCTTCCAAATCTTGAATGGTCATAGGGTTGATTTTCAGGGGAAATGGCATTGGATCATCAGGTGGTCTTATAAGAATCTCAGTCCAGTTGGTACCAGTAACTGAACTGTAGCGTAAACTGCACTGACTTGATGCAGCTATTCTGTGGTTCTTTTTCATGCTGGGATAGGAAGGTCTAGCCATCTCAGATGGTTCAGGGCACTGGGTAGGGAATGGTGGAAGTTTCCCAACCAGGATTTCTTAAGAGAGATTGTGAGAATGAAGAGGCCAGTAGTTGATTGAAGAGAGCTTCCATGTCCCTTGGTGGTGGTATAGTTCAGTGTGCTAAGTGGTGCGGACGTTGGACTTGAATTGTTGTTTGCAGCTGATAGAGTTCTTCCAGTACCGCCACTCGTCTGAGAGGGTAAAAGTAGCGCCAGGAGAAAAGCCCCAAGCTGAGCCACGTAGCAAGTGCCGTGCCCATGTCTAATCGTGCTGCAAGCCCCTGACTCCCTCCGAAGCTGCTCCTGAGATGCAGAGATCCATCTATCAATGGCTACAAGTCATGATGGCTAGGCTCTGCCTCCATGGTTGGAGGCAATAATGCTTCTGCAGTCAAACGCTCTACCACTGAGCTATACCCTCAGGCAGTATACCTGAAGGAGCATCTCCACCCCCATCATTCTGCCTGGACACTGAGGTCCAACTCCGCGGGTATTCTGGAGGTTCCCTCATTGCGAGAAGTGAGGTTACAGGGAACCAGGCAGAGGGCCTTCTCGGTAGTGGGGCCTGTTGGGATACTGCCAGGGAGATGGAGGCATCAGGCAGGCCACCAGTCGTCTCCGGACGATCACCGGTTTCCTGTGGAACAGCATCAGTCAATTAGCGACAAGAGCCTCAGAGACATTCCAAGAATCGTGCACACCCTTCCAGCAGTCTCCACAACGAAAGTTGCAGACAGGAGAGCATATTTACAGCTCTATTCAATGTAAATCAGAACAAAGGAAAAACATGACTGCTTGCCTCCGTGTCCAGGAAAACAGACAGAACAAAAGCTATATACAAAACGGAAGTTCCCAGGGGGAAGCTGGAAGTGAACAGGCATGTGATACACAACAGCCTGTTCCCTTTTTAAGGTGGAACGGAACTATGCTAACAGGCCCCACCCTGTGGAACACCCTCCCATCAGATGTCAAGGAGATAAACAACAATCTGACTTTTAGAAGACACCTGGAGGCAGCCATGTTGAGGGAAGTTTTTAATGTTTGATGTTTTATCGTGTTTTTAATATTCTGTTGGGAGCTGCCCAGAGTGGCTGGGGAGGCCCGGTCAGATGGGTGGGGTAGAAGGAAGGAAGGAAGGAAGGAAGGAAGGAAGGAAGGAAGCAACAAACAAACGAATGAACAATTCTGAATGCCAGTTGCTGGAAGCTGCAGCCAGGATGATGATGATGAAGAAGAAGAGTTTGGATTTGATATCCCGCTTTATCACTACCCAAAGGAGTCTCAAAGCGGCTAAAAATCTCCTTTCCCTTCCTCCCCCACAACACTCTGTGAGGTGAGTGGGGCTGAGAGATTTCATAGAAGTGTGACTGGCCCAAGGTCACCCAGCAGCTGCATGTGGAGGAGCGGGGAAGCGAACCCGGTTCACCAGATTACGAGTCTACCGCTCTTAACCACTACACCACACTGGCTCTCTGGATGAGTGTTCTTTGTACTCAAATCCTGCTTGCTGGTTTCCCACAGGCATCTGGTTGGCTACTGTGACCACAGGAAGCAGGATATCTCCCATCAAAATGCAACCTGAATTTGAAAGTATGTGCCTGGATCCCACCTGGACAATAGCAGCTATGTGGAGATATTCCATGACTCAAAAGACTTGAAAGTCTGAATGAACATTAGCTGCAAGATGAAAAGCTCCTGTTTGCTTAAATTGTTCTTTAAAAAAAGCTATCCTATTAGAAATATCTACCTCATTATCTTTTATTAATAAGCCAAGGGGCCATTATTCAGACTATGGGTAAGACAGTTCTTTGCTATATAACATTTTGTCGTTAGGGTTCAGAATGAAAAATGTTTGTGGTAGAAGATAAATGTGAGTAGGCACCGAACTAGCATTTTATTTTATTTTTCAACACTCACCAAAAAAATCTGCATAAAAGGGAAATCTGGCTGCTTTCATTGAACAACAGCTCGGAACACAATCTGCTCCAATAAACCAGATCTGCTTTAAAGATTTTGCTCCCAGTTTCCCAGCTGGAACTGTTTGATTAATTGAGAGAGGAATAAAATGCTCACAGTTTTGACTAGTGAGTGGCAGGAATATATTTTTTTATGATGGACACAAGCCCTCAGGACAAGGCTTCTGGGATCCGCCAAGCAAAGTAGCATCTGAATGTTAATGCAGCGTACTTTAATTGAAAGTGGGATCCAGCAAAGTATAAATGATAAACAATTTAAGCAGGGTTGACCAGAATGTCGGTCCAGCTTAGCCCAGCCTAGGTTTCAAAATAAGTAAATTTAGGAAGAAATCAATATCAATAAAAGATGAAGATAAAAAGACATCAAATTCTTTCAACTTTTATGGCGGGGGAACAAATTATAGCATGTGAGAAAATCCAGAAACTCTTTTCAAAGTTTATGGCATATAGGCAGTAGCAAAGTTGGTAAGCCCAGGGAGTGCAGTGAGCCAAGAATGGGATTCTCCAGTGTGCTAAAGCTGTTAGAGTACAGTGGTACCTCGGGTTGCGAACAGTCCTGCTTACGAACGCTTCGGTTTATGAACTCCACAAACCCGGAAGTAGGTGTCCTGGGTTGCGAACTTTGCCCCAGGATACGAACACAATCCGCTTCTGGGGCCGCGGGAGGAATGCATGGCTCGGATTAAGAACGCTTCGGGTTAAGAACAGACTTCCGGAACGAATTAAGTTCGTAACCCGAGGTACCACTGTACTGGGCTAGGAATCGGGAGACCAGGGTTGGTCTTTGTTAGGTTTCTGTTTATTGCCACTGTGCAGTGCTTGGAGTCACAAGACTCTGTTTACATTCCAGACTGTTGGAAGTCTCACGGGAGATGGATGTTGATATTACTGGTTTCCTGTTTTCTTTGTTCCAATTGGCTCTCTGCTTTCACAGAGAGCAGATGTATTTTCTTTTCTGTCCTGCAGAGTTAGAAATAAAATGTAGCAATGTAACTTATACATTTTTCGTCTTCAGCTGCTGCTGTATACTCTGTGTAATGAGGGAACGTGCCTGGAGCCTCATCAAAGGCTCAGGTCGTTAATCACCGTCGGAAGACTCGACCGGAGAAGTAGCTTGGTTGAAAGCAAGTCCGGCAGTCTTGAAGCCCACCAGGTGACCTTGGGCCAGTCACTATTTCTCAGCCAAACTTTCAGGATTCCTGTGAGGATAAAATAGAGAGGAGAGGTGTGTATGCCACCATAATAAGAATATTTAATCATTTATTATTTATACCCTGCCCATCTGGCTGGGTTTCCCCAGCCACTCTGGGCGGCTTCCAACCGAATATTAAAAACAATACAGCAACAGACATTAAAAGCTTCCCTAAACTGGGCCGCCTTCAGTTGTCTTTTAAAAGTATAATAGTCATTTATTGCCTTTACAACTGCTGGGAGGGCATTCCACAGGGCAGGAGCCACTATCAAGAAGGCCCTCTGCCTGGTTCCCTGTACCCTCACTTATTGCAGCGAGGGAACTGCCAGAAGGCCCTTGGCGTTGGACCTCAGTGTCCGGGCTGAACGATGGGGGTGGAGACGCTCCTTCAGGTATACAGGACCAAGGCCGCTTAGGGCTTTAAAGGTCAGCACCAACACTTTGAATTGTGCTCAAAAACGAACTGGGCTCCTTGCAGAAAAGATGGGGTGTAAATGTAATATAAAACTGATGAACAAGGGCAATTACAGTGATCTGAAAGAAATGTGTTGAGTGAATTATCCCCTGTGATCCTTGTGCATGTGTTTTTTAGAAGTGCAAACAGCAGCCACTTTGTGTATAGAAGGAGATCACAGCAGACAGGGAGGGAGGGTTTAACCTTTTCCTCCCCCAGATGAAAATTGCTCCTCTGTAGTTCCTAATTGAACTAAGAATAATATGAGTTTTCCTCCCAATGGTGGCTGCAATTTATGGGTTTTTTTTTAGTTTTTTAAAAAATGCATTTAACATCTCATTTGATTTGAGCCTCAGATGAACAACAATGACTGCATTATACCTTGAAAGTGTGGGTTGTTTCTAAAAACATTCCCTTGGAAAGAAGTTTTTTTTCTAAAAATGCATTGGGCCTACAATAAAGTGCATCTGTGATGGACAAATCATGGGTTAGCCTCCAGGTGACCCAGAAACCAATCAGAGCTGGGCGGAGTGTCTTCCAATCAGGAGAGAGAGTGGAGAGTTGAATGTTAGAATTAGACAGTCTAACTGTCGGATAGGGCTTGTCTGTCAGTTTTAGTTAGGGCATGGACAGTGCCTAGTTAGAGATCCATTTAGAGCCTGGTTAGAGCTGAATTATGGTCTAGCTAGGCAGGGCAACCCAGATTGTTTTTCTTAGGGGAAAGTAAAAATTGCTAGAAGGCGCTGAAAGTGTAAGACCAATAGCCATTCTAGAAGGAATCAGTCTATTTAAAGACAGGTTTAAAATGAGAATTTCAATAAAGTTTTTGGCTTATTGTTGTGAAGAGTGTGTGTTCATAACAAAGTGTTCTGCCATGAGTAGGTGGGTTATGAGCTCTTTTTGATGTGAGTGGGGATTATTATCTAAAAGAATCACAGCCAGACATTGGAGAGACCTGTCAGGAGTAAGCATGGACCAGGCTTCCTCAACCTCAGCCCTCCAGATGTTTTGAGATTACAGTTCCCTTCATCCCTGACCACTGGTCCTGCTAGCTAGGGATCATGGGAGTTGTAGGCCAAAAACATCTGGAGGGCCAAGGTTGAGGAAGCCTGGCATGGACCAATGGTATCAAATAGTATGAGAAACAGCCCTATTAGAAAAACTAACTAATAAACTGAAACTGACATGGGGACAAATAGAAGAAGACGCCTTCACCCCAGTATAGTTCCCCTTTATCACATACAGTGGTATCTTGGGTTAATAATTTAATTCGTTCCGGAGGTCCCTTCTTAACCTGAAACCATTCTTAACCTGAGGCGTGCTTTTGCTAACGGGGCCTCCTGCTGCTGCCGCGACAACGGCGCATGATTTCCATTCTCATCCTGAAGCAAAGTTCTTAACCTAGAGTAACTACTTCCTGGTTAGCGGAGTTTGTAACCCGAAGCGTCTGTAACCTGAGGCGTCTGTAACCCAAGGTACCACTGTACACAGTGCAACAAGACGACAACAAGAATCCATCAACAGCATACGAATCAATCTGGCTAATCTGATCGAAACACACACACACAGCTCTCACACAAAAGCAAATCTCACTACAGCCAACCAAAGACAACCAGCCACATGGAAGACACAAGAATTACCCACTTTGGAAGAATGGCAGATGAAGGTGATTGACTATATGGAATTGGCGGAAATGACCGGCAGAATCCGTAACCAGGGAGAAGAGTTGGTGGAGGAAGATTGGAAGAAATTTAAAGACTATTTACAGAAATATTATAAAATTAATGAATGTTAGAATGATGTTGGATTGAGGTTAATGGGTTTTTAGTAACAACGGTATGAACATGGAAAGTGGAATGTTAACAGATGAAAACTTAAAGACATAATACTAAGACCAAGATAAGGATGGGATAGAGGGAAAGGATTTGCTGAATAAATAAATTGAACTGGAATACAGAGAGGGGAGGTCCGGGAAGTAAGCAAATGCAGGATATATTATGAAAATGGAATTGTTTTTAATTGTTTTCTTTATTGTTTTTGTATTTTTTCCCTCTTTTTTCTTATGTGAAAATCTTAATAAAATATTATATATATATAAAAAACAAAGACAACCAGCCACACCCTAGGCCCACCCCAGCCTCTCTCACCACCAAGGAAATAGTAAGAGAACCAACACAAGTAACGCTGACACAAAACCCCACACATACAATAAGTAGAATACCGTGGTACCTCAGGTTACATATGCTTCAGGTTACATACGCTTCAGGTTACAGACTCCGTTAACCCAGAAATTTTACCTCGGGTTAAGAACTTTGCTTTAGGATGAGAACAGAAATTGTGTGGCGGCGGCACAGCAGCAGCAGGAGGCCCCATTAGCTAAAGTCGTGCTTCAGGTTAAAAACAGTTTCAGGTTAAGAACAGACCTCCAGAATGAATTAAATACTTAACCTGAGGTACCACTGTATCCCTATCCCACTCACCATTCCCCCTCCCTCTTTTCTTCCTAACTTAACACACTGTATGCAAAACTAACGTCTCACAACAAATGAAACTGATCTGTAATGCAACTTGAAAGAAGAGACAATGCACGTATTTTTGTAAACTAAGAAATCTTTAATTAAAAATTATTTTTTTAAAAACAAAACAAAGTGTTCTGCCTTATTGGAGTACCTGTTAAGCTATGAACCTCATCAAGTATAAATAAATGTTCTCGTTTGGTTCCCAAAATGCCTCATCCATGTGGTCACAGGCTGTTCTTCCACATAATTGCAATGCCTTGCTGCTGGTTATTAAGAAACATCACCGCAGAGAGATAATAACAGACCTCTTAAGTGTTCTGACAGGAAGAGTCAGAAGTTTTGAAACCATCTCAAAACCCTGTCACATCACATCACTCCCATCTTTACTGAGGGATGTTGTCACAACATCTCTAAGCACCTGGAGTTTTCTTCCCCATCTCTCAAGGAATGATGCCTGTGAACCCAGTTACATCCATCTGCCAGGGCTAATAACCATTGATAGACTTATTCACAAGTGTGAATTTTTCAAATCTTTTTTTGAAGAAATCCAAGGCTCCCGCGATTCCTATCCATGTAAGAGGGCTTTGTATGAGACTAACAGGATTCACAGATGCTCAAAGGTTTTGGGTGGGTGTGCTAAAGATATAATATGCATAAAATGCTATGTTTGAATGCACTGTATTTGAAATACTATCAACGTGGGAGATTTACCTAACAATGCATATCTGTGAGAGTTGGTAAATGAAGGAGTTAAGGTCCACAGAGCTGTTATTTTCTAGAGAAAGCTCAGCTAGGTCAAACCCTCTCACCTTTGGAGAGAGAGAAAGCAAGGGCTGTTTCCTTTTTTAAAAAAACAAAACAAAAACATCTTTATTGGTTTAAAATACAATCTTACAATAAAGGTAAATACTACAAAGTTAAGCACAGAAAAGAAAAGAAGAAAAAAGAAAAGAGAAAAAAAATTCTGCACATCCAAAAATACAAAAAGTTTAAAAGTAACAAGAAGAAAAAAACAACAATTTAAAATACCAGATATTTCTACAATATCATATCTTATCCAATAAAGTCTTCTGTGAAAAGCTTCCAATCCTTCTCATTACGCTTTTTCTATTGTCTTGATTTTATCACGCAGTTTATTTCTTTTTTCATATATACGTCTAGGATGTTTATTCTATTTATTTATTATACATAAATATCATTCAATTCTGCTAGGATGGTCTCATTTTTACAATATAGTCTTATATATTCCTGAAATATTTTCCATTCTCCGTATACTTTTTGATTTAAGGTTCCCCTGACTTTTCCACTCAGCTTTGCTAATTGGAAATACTCTATCAGGGCATTTTCCTGTTCCTTTCTGTCTCTTCTTTTTGAAGAGGTTGGTTGTCTGGTTGAACGTTGAGTGATCGGTTTGCAAATAAAATGGAGGACACTTCCATTTGAATGCTATATCTGCATTTTAGGTCCCCATACTTCCTGTTTCTACTTGCATATAAGGAAAATGTACTGTTAGAAGCAGACTAATTATTATTATTATTATTATTATTATTATTATTATTATTTATTTATACCCCGCCCTCCCCAGCCAAGGCCGGGCTCAGAGCGGCTTACAAGCAATAATAAAAACAAGATGAATGATTACAACTTAAAAACAAAAGTAAAATACAACATTAAAATAATGGAACATTAAAATATTAAAATGTAGCCTCATCGCAGGAGGAGAAGGAAAAGAAAAAAGAAAGAGAGGGAGGGAGGGAATCAAATTGGCTCCAAGCCAAAGGCCAGGCGGAACAACTCTGTCTTACAGGCCCTGCGGAAAGAAATCAGATCCTGCAGGGCCCTGGTCTCATGAGGCAGAGCGTTCCACCAGGCCGGAGCCAGTGCTGAAAAGGCCCTGGCTCTGGTTGAAGCCAATCTGACTTCCTTAGGGCCCGGGACCACTAGGGTGTTGTTATTTATGGACCTTGAGGCTCTCCGTGGGGCATACCAGGAGAGGCGGTCCCGTAGGTACGAGGGTCCTAGGCCGTGAAGGGCTTTAAAGGTCAAAAGCAGCACCTTAAATCTGACCCTGTACTCCACCGGGAGCCAGTGCAGCTTGAAAAGCACTGGGTGAATATGCTCCCATGGCAGAGACCCCGTGAGGAGCCTCGCTGCAGCATTCTGTACCCGCTGGAGTTTCTGGGACAGCTTCAAGTGCAGCCCTGCGTAGAGCAAATTACAGTAGTCAAGCCTGGAGATGACCGTTGCATGGATCACTGTGGGGCTGGGATTCCAGACTTCAGTATTTTGTAACCAAGAATGCTGCTAGGTGTATCTGGGAAAGATTTACCAAGCACTTTGGACCCCTTGGTCATGAATGTATTGATATCTGGAATAGTGTCTGGGCAAGGTATTGGGAGGGAAATGCTGGGCATCTATTGGTTCATGAATTGATTTTTTTAATCAATTAATTTTTCTAATAGAAAAATGGATGAAGCATCCTTCCCCAAATGGTGCCCACTAATCCTATCAACCCTAGCAATTCCTGGAGGGAATCAGGTTGAGGAAGGCTGGAATAAGCTGGGATAAATTTATGAAGAAATTCATAAAAAGAGAGGATTTTCAACAAGCAAGCAATGCAGCAGGCAAACGGACATGCGTTTACTGTTTATTAAAATATGCCCTATGGCTTGGTAGAAGTCTATTTTTGTAACCTTGTTCTTTTCTCTAAGATAGCTCTGTTTAATTTGCTTGCTGCTTTTAAAAACAAAATTAAGTAAAATAATAAGAATAGTAAAAAAAAACCAAAAAACCAAAAAACATTCTCTGGAATTCAGGAGGAAAAGAACAATAAAGGAATAGATCTTGTCTAGGGCTGGGATGATAGCCACATTGCTGTCAGCTCTTTTTATTCCCAAAGTCTTTTTCTTCACTTTCATCTCAAAGTTCACCTGGAGACTGTATTCAGATTCTGGGATCTCCCACCACAAAGATCCTGACATTTATCATCAAAAACCTGAAAACGGCAACACTCTGAAGGAACTGAAATAGCACTAATTCAGCTCTCACTATTTCTGTCCATATATCAAGAATTTTCAAGAGAAAACTCTCACACAATGAGATTCACAAATTCAGACCGCTAGAATGAATACGTACAACATACTCAACAACTCTAACTGGTCATCCTCCATGCTCATCAACATTATATGCAAGTACAGTGGTACCTCAGGTTAAGTACTTAATTCGTTCCAGAGGTCCGTTCTTAACCTGAAACTGTTGTTAACCTGAAGCACCACTTTAGCTAATGGGGCCTCCTGCTGCCGCCTCGCTGCCGGAGCACGATTTCTGCTCTCATCCTGAAGCAAAGTTCTTAACCTGAAGCACTATTTCTGGGTTAGCGGAGTCTGTAACCTGAAGCGTATGTAACCTGAAGCGTATGTAACCCGAGGTACCACTGTAATGTTAATTATATGGTCTCCAAAAATTCACCTTGGCTCCTCGGGCTTATAATATACTTGGTATTGAACAAAATGGCCTGCGATTTGAAAGATTGCAAAGCTATATCAAAGGGAAAAACACCAAAAGCTCGAGTCCACTTCTGGACAGAGAGATGTACACAGTACAGCATTTGCTGTCCATCCCCCCCTCCAGCTCTGATCAGAGTCAGTCTCATCCTGTTAAAGTAATGTTTAATTAGCATGGGCTGTGGAAGGAAGGCCAATCAATATGGGGACCCCAAGATGTGTTCACAAGCAATTCTTTCAGCTGTCCTGATAGCGGAATATGCCATCCATCTTTGCTCCGCTGTCAAGAGTAGGCGAAGAGGGCTTTGCTCATTTCACTTGCCTCATTTCAGCTCCTGCATGACATTCCCTACCCTTGACATATCCCATCCTGCAAATCAATTATGACTGGCGTTAGTTCCTTTTTTTTTTTTTGCTTCACCCCTCTCAGATATCAGGTCCGTGAACATCAAGGATTCGCCTTTACGCTTTATGTCTGCTTCTTTCAAATCTACTTGTTTCACCTGCCTCGAAAGCGTAGCTGCTGCCTTTGAATGTCAGCCGCGTTCCCGTCTCCCATGCAGTTTTAAATTATTGCCGCTGCTGGTGGAAATAAATAAAAAAAAAATACATGGGGAAAATTTCCCGGGAACCTCTTTTGATGCTTCGATCTGGTGCCCAGGGTCAAAATGAATGCACTGTCTTTTAATTCCCTATAAAATGGAGCAAGGCCCCAATTAATAACCTTTGGCTCTGACTAATTGCTTCCACCCATCCCCTAAAAAGATAAATTGATAGATTACTGGATTTTTTTGGATGCTGAGATCATTCTGGATACTTAAAAAGGCATCCCAGCCTAAGAGGCGAGGAACAGATGGAAGAAGTGTAGATTGCAGCAGGGGTAGCCGGAAGATAGATTGGGATCTACTGGTAAATCACTGGATCATACATATCATATGTATTTTGTGTTTTTTTATTGTGATTTTATCTTGTGAACAGCCCTGAGACCTGTGGGGATAGGGAGGTATACAAATTTTCATAATCATTCTCCTCCTCCTCCTCCTCATCTGGTCAGCAATAATTTCTGGCTCCAAATTTGTTGTCAGTTGTTGTTTAGTTGTGTCTGACTCTTCGTGACCCCATGGACCGGAGCACACCAGGCACTCCTGTCTCCCACTGCCTCTCGCAGTTTGGTCAAACTCATGCTGGTAGCTTTGAGAACACTGTCCAACCATCTCGTCCTCTGTCGTCCCCTTCTGCTTGTGCCCTCCATCTTTCCCAACATCAGGGTCTTTTCCAGGGAGTCTTCTCTTCTCATGTGGTGACCAAAGTATTGGAGCCTCAGCTTCAGGATCAGTCCTTCCAGTGAGCACTCAGGGCTGATTTTCTTCAGAATGAAGAGGTTTGATCTTCTTGCAATCCATGGGACTCTCAAGAGTCTCCTCCAGCACCATAATTCAAAAGCATCAATTCTTCGGCGATCAGCCTTCTTTATGGTCCAGCTCTCACTTCCATGCATCACTACTAGGAAAACCATAGCTTTAACTATAAGGACCTTTGTCGGCAAGGTGATGTCTCTGCTTTTTAAGATGCTGTCATTGCTTTTCTCCCAAGAAGCAGTGATCATGGAACCCAAGAAAGTAAAATCTCTCACTGCCTCCATTTCTTCCCCTTCTATATGCCAGAAGGTGATGGGACCAGTGGCCATGATCTTAGTTTTTTTGATATTGAGCTTCAGACCATATTTTGCACTCTCCATTCTATACATGTTTGCTAGCCTGGCTGGGGTAAGATACCACCTAGACATCATTTTTAATATATTTTCCTTCAGGGTCACACAAGTGGTAAATTTTAATCCTATGTTCCATAGCTTTAACCATTTATCATATTCAATATTATAACCTATGTCAATTGCCCACTTGGTCACGACCTCTTTAATTTCTTCATCCTTTGTATGCGTTTGTATCCTTTGTTTTTTGAGTCAAAAAACCTTGTCTAATACACGGGAAAATACTGTATGTCAAACATTTGTTGTGCACAGTTGGATTGGCCAAAGGGGCTGAAATATACTCGGAGTCAAGTGTGGATTTCATGCTCTTTATTCAGCTCATAATAGTGAGGAATGGAAGTTCCCCCAGAAGGTCTGCTTTATATACATTACACAATGGGCCCCACGTGATTGGCTAATTCTGGGATTCTCCTGTAGGCCAATCAGGTTGCAGATTCACTTCCACCTGGAGTTGGATTGGGTGGCTCCTGCGGACCAATCAGACTGCGGCATTTTGGATCCTCTTCAGCTCAGTACATAACAGGGGCCATAATGCAATGGAAGCGGGGAGCCTATCAGGAATGCAGGAGCCAAGTCATCCTTCGACTACGGATGAGGAACACATGGCTCTTCCATTGTTCCTGTACTATATCTCCCAATCATTCCTGACCATGCTGTCTGGGGCTGACGGGAGTTGGAGTTCAACCAAGATGACACCTAAGCCCAGTTCTCTGGTTCATTATCCATATAGGTAAAGGTAAAGGGACCCCTGACCATTAGGTCCAGTTGTGACCGACTCTGGGGTTGCAGCGCTAATCTCTCTTTATTGGCCGAGGGAGCTGGTGTACAGCTTCCGGGTCATGTGACCAGCATGACTAAGCCGCTTCTGGCTAACCAGAGCAGCGCACGGAAACACCGTTTACCTTCCCACCGGAGTGGTACCTATTTATCTACTTGCACTTTGACGTGCTTTTGAACTGCTAGGTTGGCAGGAGCAGGGACTGAGCAACGGGAGCTCACCCCTTTGTGGGGATTCGAACCGCCGACCTTCTGATCAGCAAGTCCTAGGCTCTGTGGTTTAACCCACAGTGCCACCCATGTCCCATATATATATATATACACACACACATTTCACTCTGCTGGGTATTTCTCTTCCCCCAAGGTTTGTCCAAGGACTCCAGTTCCAGCCAGCTGGCCACAGAGATGAAAGTTTTGGACAGAGCCTTAAGTATAAATTTGGCTCTATGCATATGTCTAGTAGAGGTATAAAATATTACAAGAAATTCAGATTTATCAATCTGGGCAGCCTGACCTCTTTTACCACAACTATAAAAGCTATGAGTGATGCAATCCATCAATGGGCAGACACAATGTGCTTTGACAGCGGACCAGGCAATTTTGCACAAACGAGTCTCAGTGCCAATTCCTTAAGTAATCTACCAGTTTCATTAAAAAGACAGCTCAGAGAGAGGCCGTTTCTTCTGAGGTTTGTGTGTGTGTGTGTGTGTCTGTCAGCTGGAGGATATATTACAAATAATGTAGAATTGATGGTAGACTGCCCGTTTAAAATTAATTATGGCCATAATTAAGAGCATGCGAGGAAAGGCTGTATTGCAGTGGGGGCGAAGATGGTCTATAGGAGGAGATTTTTCTATAGCAGTGTATTAGATGGAAGCAGAATTAAATGCAGCTGTTCCACTAATGTAAATGATCTGGTTATTGCTTTCCATTCCATATTTTATGACACTGTTTGGACTTGGGGAGAAACGCAGAGAAAAGAAAATTAAGCAGAAATTGAATCGCTTGAGAAGAAAATGAGATTTCTCTCCCCCTGTCCCCCCCCCCACCGCCTTCTCAGGATAATGTTATGGTCATCAGATGAATGCAATCCTTAATTAATAAGGAAAACATTTAGGATAACTCTTTCCTATAATACAATCTCAAGGTGGGGGGGGGGGGGCTTGCCCAATCCAAATGTGATTTCCTTCAGACGTAATAAAGATTTTTCTCTTTATAAAGTATTTAATATAATTCTTCCTGTGTCCCAACTCACTCAATAAGAATTGTTGGCATTTATGTAGGGTTGAATTCAATAAAGCTATCCTGTTCACACATGGAGCCTCTCCCGCCCGCCCCTCTCCTCTCCTGCCCCTGCCCCAAATCTTGTGTGTTCCTCCCCAATTCTCCAGAACTGATGTGGGGGGCAGGGAGAAGAGAGGGAGAGGTTCTGTTGCACAAGCAGAAGTCCTTGTTCAGATGGCTCTGTTGGCTGCAACCCATAACACGCCAAAGGGATTTACCGGATTTTCCTGTGTATAAGATGCCCCAGTATAAGACGGCCAGTTAAAGCTATAGTTTTCCCAGTAGTGATGCATGGAAGTGAGAGCTGGACCATAAAGAAGGCTGATCGCCGAAGAATTGATGCTTTTGAATTATGGTGCTGGAGGGGACTCTTGAGAGTCCCATGGACTGCAAGAAGATCAAACCTATCCATTCTAAAGGAAATCAGCCCTGAGTGCTCACTGGAAGGACAGATCCTGAAGCTGAGGCTCCAATACTT
This sequence comes from Podarcis tiliguerta, assembly GCF_965153285.1. Lineage (NCBI taxonomy): Eukaryota > Metazoa > Chordata > Lepidosauria > Squamata > Lacertidae > Podarcis > Podarcis tiliguerta. The sequence continues at coordinate 111,076,783 of NC_139536.1, read as the reverse complement.
TGGCCACCTCATGAGAAGAGAAGACTCCCTGGAAAAGATCCAGATTTTTGGAAAGATTGAGGGTACAAGGTGAAGGGGACGACAGAGGACGAGATGGTTGGCCAGTGTTCTCGAAGCTACCAACATGAGTTTGACCAAACTGCGGGAGGCAGTGGAAGACAGGAATGCCGGGGGTGCTCTGGTCCAGGGGGTCACGAAGAGTCGGACACAACTAAACGACTAAACAACAACAACAAGGCGCCCCCGTGTATAAGACGCCCCCTACTTTTGGGGACTCCAATTTAAGAAAGTGGGGGGAGATGACTCAGAGTTGTTGAGCTTTTTAGAGGGAGGATTGCCAAAGTTGTTCAGCTTTTTTTGGAGGGGAGAGCCCTGAAAATTACTCACCCAACGCTGACAATCACAGCCGCAGCCAATCCACCACAGCCATTGACGCAGCAGCCGCCAATCCTAAGCAGCCCTTCCAACAGCCACCAATCACCCACCCAATCACTGCTGACAACCCCCGGCTCACAACTGCAACCAATCGCCCATCCCACATATGCACTATCCGTGTATAAGACGCCACCCTGATTTTTAACATTCTTTTCGCCCCAATTTTTTTTATTAGTTTTCCGCATTTATAACAATTATAACATATAAAACAAACAAAAGCAAACACATTACAATACTTAAAAAGAAAAAGAAAAAAACACACATATCCCTTCTTATATTCATTTTAAATTCCATTGTTAAGTGACTTCCTCAAATTTCCCCCTAACTGAATTTCGTTATATCACCTTGTAACAGTTCTCCCAAACATCTTTCTAAATACAGTGGTACCTCGGGTTAAGTACTTAATTCATTCTGGAGGTCCGTACTTAACCTGAAGCACCACCTTAGCTAATGGGGCCTCCTGCTGCTGCCGCATCGCCGGAGCCCTATTTCTGTTCTTATCCTGAAGCAAAGTTCTTAACCTGACACCCTATTTCTGGCTTTACACTCTACTGTGTAACCTGAAGCGTATGTAACCTGAAGCGTATGTAACCCGAGGTGCCACTGTAATTAGGTAAAGGTAAAGGCACCCCTGCCCGTACGGGCCAGTCTTGCCAGACTCTAGGGTTGTGGGCTCATCTCACTCTATAGGCCGGGAGCCAGCGCTGTCCGCAGACACTTCCGGGTCACGTGGCCAGCGTGACAAGCTGCATCTGGCGAGCCAGCGCAGCACACGGAACGCCGTTTACCTTCCCGCTGGTAAGCGGTACCTATTTATCTACTTGCACCAGGAGGTGCTTTCGAACTGCTAGGTTGGCAGGCGCTGGGACCGAACAATGGGAGCGCACCCTGCTGCGGGGATTCGAACCGCCGACCATGTGATCGGCAAGTCCTAGGCGCTGAGGTTTTACCCACAGCGCCACCCGCGTCCCACCACTGTAATTAGTTCCTTCAATTAACTATATTCAACTCTTTTCTTATTGTCTTAAATCCATATTACTATACCACATTCTTATTGTTATCCTAGGCCTGTTTAGTACTTTCAAGAACCTTCTCAATTATCTTATATTACAATATTTAGCTAAATAGTCTTCATATTTCATCCAGTCTTCTTGGTATTCCTCCTCTTTCTGTTCGCACATTCTTCCAGTCAGGTCAGCCAGCTCCAACACCTTCATCTGCCATTCTTCTATCGTTGGTGATTTTTAATATTCTTTTAGAGTAAAACAACCCTTGTCTTAGACATGGAAAAGTCCGGTACACACAGGACCCCACAGTAATTCTTACAACAACCCTGTTAGGCTGTTCAGTTTATTTATCCTCACAAGGAGTGCTGAGGCTGCCTGAGGGTGCTTGCCTAAGGCCACAGAGTGAGTTCATGGCAGGCCTGAGATATTTTTTTTAAAAATAATGTTTATTAGAAGTTTTATAGTTACAGAAAGAAAGTATGAGAGACAAAAAAACAATAAACAATTTAACAAACAATACATCAAAAATAGAAAGAAAAAACAATACATCAAAACAACAAGAAAAAACAAAAACATTTAAAAACACATCCAAATTCCATATCTTTATCTTTCATTTACTTGTTTCCTCGACTTCCTCACACCTCCCTTTTTTGTATTCTAGTTCAAATTAGCTAATTCAGCAAATCCTTTCCCTCTTTCTTAATTTTTTGTTCTATAATTTATCTTAACACAATCTAACTTTAAATTTTCCACTTTAGCCCATTAACAATCAGTTTTTGCTTAATTCTTTATAACATTTCTGCTAAAACCATATAACTTCATTCCAGTATTCTTCTAACATTCATTAATTTTGCAATATTTCTGTAAATATACTTTAAATTTTTTCCAATCTTCTTCCACCGACTCTTCTCCCTGGTCTCGGATTCTGCCAGTCATTTCCGCCAATTCCATGTAGTCCATCAGCTTAATCTGCCATTCTTCCCGGGTGGGTAGATCTTGTGTCTTCCAATACTTTGCGATGAGTATTCTTGCTGCTGTTGTGGCGTACATAAAAAAGGTTCTATCCTTCCTTGGCACCAATTGGCCGACCATGCCCAGGAGAAAGGCCTCTGGTTTCTTCAAGAAGGTATATTTAAATACCTTTTTCATTTCATTATATATCATTTCCCAGAAGGTCTTAATCCTTGGGCACATCCACCAAAGGTGAAAGAAATGGCCGAAGTATTGGGAAATTCTGAAGCAAGAGGGAGACAGGCTAAAATTGCAGAGTTTTGAAAAATTGAAAAACAGAGTGCGAGATTGGCTCCATTATTATCAAATAATGGAGGCATATAATTTGGACAAAAAATTAGGCTTCCAGGTGGAAAAATCAAAATTAGAAACAGAATTGTTAGAACGCAAAGTTAAGAATTTGTCAGGAATGTATAACTTGCTCCTGAAATGGAATACTCAAGATGAAACGGTGAAATCTGCTATGATTAAATGGGCACAAGATGTCGGGCATAACATTATGATGGCTGACTGGGAACAGTTATGGACCACAGGTATGAAGTTTATGGCATGCAATGCCTTAAAGGAGAATTTAATGAAAATGATTTACCTGTGGTACATAACACCAGTCAAACTGGCAAAAATCTATCATTTGCCCAATAATAAATGTTGGAAATGTAATGAGACTCATGGCAGGCCTGAGATTTTTAACCAGGGACAGTCAGCCTCTCCAGTTCTGTGCCAAAGGCTCTGGGCTGCACCAGCTCACTTGAAAGTAAGCTTACCTCTGGAGTCAATGGAGCATACCTTTAGGTAAATGATGAGATGGTGCTAATGTTTTAATGGCCAGTCAGCACTCTCCCCTCCTTGTTTTAATCTTGCTAAGCATTGCCTCCCACTTTGTCAAAAACGTGTTAGGGCAGCCTTCGAGAACTTGGTGCCTCCAGAGCCGATGGGAGCGCTAGTCCATTGACATAGGAAGGGCAGCAGCTTGGCAAAGGCTGTGTTACAAGAGCGCTAGGTGTCAAGGCTGCTTCAGGTGCAGGTCAGCATTCAAGACACAGAAAAGTTAAAGCCTCTCCTCCTTCCGGAGGGGATTGGTTGTTCCGCCCCCTGCTTCAACTCCAGAGCTGGTGCGCCATGCCCCTCCCTGGTTGGGCACCCAATAGGGAAGCTCAGTGAGGGCGTGGCTTGCCGCTCAAATAGAATCATAGAATCATAGAGTTGGAAGAGACCACAAGGGCCATCGAGTCCAACCCCCTGCCAAGCAGGAAACATCATCACAGCACTCCTGACATATGGTTGTCAAGCCTCTGCTTAAAGACCTCCAAAGAAGGAGACTCCACCACACTCCTTGGCAGCAAATTCCACTGTCAAACAGCTCTTACTGTCAGGAAGTTCTTCCTAATGTTTAGGTGGAATCTTCTTTCTTGTAGTTTGGATCCATTGCTCCGTGTCCGCTTCTCTGGAGCAGCAGAAAACAACCTTTCTCCCTCCTCTATGTGACATCCTTTTATATATTTGAACATGGCTATCATATCACCCCTTAACCTCCTCTTCTCCAGGCTAAACATGCCCAGCTCCCTTAGCTGTTCCTCATAAGGCATCATTTCCAGGCCTTTGACCATTTTGGTTGCCCTCCTCTGGACACGTTCCAGTTTGTCAGTGTCCTTCTTGAACTGTGGTGCCCAGAACTGGACACAGTACTCCAGGTGAGGTCTGACCAGAGCAGAATACAGTGGCACTATTACTTCCCTTGATCTAGATGCTATACTCCTATTGATGCAGCCCAGAATTGCATTTGGTTTTTTATATTGTGATCTGTTCTGTGACCCACCCTGAGACCTCCGGGTATAGGGCGGTATATAAATTCAAGAAATAAATAAAATAAATAAACAGGCTCACTCCCTGGTGCCTCTAGGAAAAAAGAAAGAATAAAAAAAGATCAAGGTGAAAGATCACATCTTTCACTGATGTGAAAGATTCCTTGAGAGTGCCTGCAAATCAGAATACGCAATACTGATCTAGATGGAAAAACATTCTGACCTGTTATACGTCAGGCAGTGTTCTTTGTTCCTTTTATCTTTACAGCTTGATCCATATTTCGAAATTGCCTTTTGACCCAAATCAGGGTCTCGAGCTGGAGAATAAGTCAGTGTGCTATTGAACATTTCCTGCCTCACTTTTTCCATGCAAGACTGAATATATGGATAATACTCATCGTCCAGTCGGCTGCCTCCGTGGAATCCCCAAAGCACCGGGATTTTTAAACTTCTGCTATCCTAAAAACGTTCTCCGATAACTCTTGCTTGAAGAGACACTGTGTAAAACCAGACTCCTCTCTGCCTCTTTCCGGCGTAGAGAAATGGAGCAGAAAAAAATCACAACCCTCCTATAAATACCACAGATGGCACCGCATGTGCAAGTGTGTGTACGAGACCAGAGAACATAAACACCGAGGAAGGGAAAGCTAGTCTGATCCCTAATTGCCAAGGAGAGTTCGCAAGTGACACTCCGCTTCTTTTAACGTTTTCGTAGCATAATTAAGTTAGATTGGTCAAAGAAATCCCTTCCCTATTATCACACAAAAAATCTCTGCTGGCGAATTATTGGGAGGTGCTATTTTTGAAGGGGGAAAAATGCCACGAAGTTATCTGATGGGACTATTATCAGTGCAGAAAAATAGCTCAGGGGGGGAATCTCAAAAATTTTATTCGAAAACCAAATGCCGATAGTAACGTGGAGCCACGCAGGAACAACGACGCCGTGAAAGCGATAAGGGAGAACCAGGGAGGCCTAGAGGAGGTGTCAGGGGCAGCAAAAGGCTGCCTTGTCTCAGCCACACACACACACACACACACCCAGATTGGGTATTTTTTTAATAAGCAGTCATCCATCTCTCTGAGGGCAAACAAAACGGGCATTGCTACAAATATTCCACACATGAGCACGCAGACGAGAACGGAGGAAGATGAATGAGGAGGCCCCTGTTTTTTAGAGATTGCCATCATTCATTTTGATGGCGGCCTATCAACATGAACACGGCGATCTGGTGCTTCGCTGCAGGCACAGGAGCTCTGATAATAAGTTCATAGCATCCCTGTGCGTGCGCGCAGAGCCAGTGCTTCAGCAGCTGGGAAGACTATGCAGCCTTTTGTGTGCATGGAGTTGCCCTCTCTCTTGAAACATACGACAGAGCCGACACATGTTTAGGAGCTCCATGTGACCATCATAGCTGTCAACCGTCCCTTATTTGGCGGGAAACTCCCTTATCCCAGCCCCGTGTCCCGCTGCTGTCCCTTATTGATGATGTCCCTTAAATTTCCCGGGTTTCAAAGGAAGCAGCTCCTCTCCCTTCCTCCCAGCCGGCCAGAGAGGAGGGAGGCTCCAACTGTGTTGCTTGGCTGCATTGCTCACCCAATAAGGAGTCTAAGAACGACTGGGGGGGTTGGAGCTTGCATGCCTTGTGCCGATCAAATCGGCCGCGTTGCCTGGGGACTCGCCTTTGCTCAGCGCTTCCCAGCAGAGAGGTGATGGTTGTTTTCCTTGCTGCATCCCCTTTGCTGGGTTGCTGCACTGTGGGAACCACTGCTTGAGGCTTCGTTTGGCTGCTGGCTGGACTTTCTGCCTTTGGCTCGGAGGGGCTCAGAAGTTGAACATACATGGGGCCGGAAAACCCCTTATTTTGGTTGATGATCCCTTATTTTTGAGGCCGCTGGTCCCTTATTTTCAAATCTGTAAGTTGACAGCTATGGTGACCACTGGAGCACACGTGAAGGATTAAGGCCTAGAATGCACTGCTCTGTACTTCTGCTCATGGCATGCCTCCATCTGGAGCTCCCCCAAATGACCTTTTCGCCCAGCATTTCTCCTGATTTGATTGCACAAAGCTTACATGGAGGTTAGAGCAATGTCTAGCCTTAATTTGTTACGATTTGCTTGAGGGGTGTTATCACACCTTTGCATTAATCATTTGTCCACCCTACACTTTTCAGCCAGTTTCCCTGCCGCTTTTCTAACCTCAGAAAAGTCCTTTTCTTTTTTTAAAAGAGGGTTTATTGTGTTAGGACGACAGAGTGTTTCAAACCACTTGAATTGGGAATGTTTCCCAGTATGCGCCCGAATTCCTTGCACAAGATACTAGAGACTAGATGTATACCCGCCTCAAGGCCTTTCCCATGTGCTACATTGAGAAGATTTTGGGTATTACATGACAGGACTGTTATGTACTGAAGTTCTCACCCTGGGCCAGCAGGGGGATACTGTAGATAGTTATGCAAATGAAGGATCGAAAGTGACGTTCAGTGATTGGATAGTTTTAGAAAGTTGTTACAGTAACGTTGTACTGGAGCTCTATATAAGCAGGCTGACTGAACCCTTCAGTTCAGTTCTGTTCTGGCCTCTGAATAAACAGGAGCTGTTTGAAGAATCGCTGTGTCGTCTGATATGTTCACCCACAACTTAACAAGGACAGAGTCTCAAACAAAGATGGGCTCTCCCAAGCTCACATTCTCAGCACGTTTGCACTCCTGTCTCAGCGGCATCTACACTGGCTTGGCCATGTACACAGAATGGAAGATGGCAGATCCATGGGAAGCTGGCTTCAGGAACCAGGCCCATTGGCAGGCCACCTCTGTGTTACAAAGTTGTCTGCAAACATGATAGGAAGGCCTGCAACTTCAAACCTGCTGCATGGGAATCCATTGCGGACAATTCAACTTAGCAGTGTTCACAGTGGATTTGAAAACACAGTCCTCTTGCTTCACACAAAATGGAGTCTCTCCTTTGCTCGATACCTCCCATGTGACCAACGTTAGCCAATCGCATGAGAACTACTAGAAAACTCCTTTCTGGGAGATGATATATAATGAAATGGGGAAAAAAATGTTTAAAATAACGTTTGTTAAAAAAAGCTTTTTTATTAGGAATTATAGGTACCAAGATTCCAAAGGACCAGAAAATACTTTTTATGTATGCGACAACAGCCGCACGGATGTTATTAGCCCAGAGATGGAAAGAAGAAACAATCTCGACCAAGGAAGAATGGCAAAGCAAGTTGAGGGACTTTGTGGAAACGGCAAAACTAACTGGAAAGCTCAGGAACCAAAAGGACAAGAACTTTTAAAAAGTAAGAGGGAAATTTATACTCTACTTAGGAGACCATTGTAAGCAGATGAAAGTATTAGCAGGATTTTAACCACACTTGTAAAGTAACAAAAACTATGGACAATTTAGATGGATAAAAAATTGTGGATAATGGACTGATAGCAGCTGAGTAATGGACTGATAGGCAGGTGAGTAGGGCTGAGAGACTTCAGAGAAGTGTGACTGGCCCAAGGTCACCCAGCAGCTGCATGTGGAGGAGCGGAGACATGAACCCGGTTCCCCATATTGCAAGACTACCACTCTTAACCACTACACCACACTGGCTCTCAGTGGGAAAAAAACAGAGGGCTTCCAAGCACTTGACAGGCCACATCTGATTTCACACACTTCTAGACCGGAAGCGCCTACAACAGGGGTCAGCAAACTTTTTCAGCAGGGAGCCAGTCCACTGTCCCTCAGACGTTGTGGGGGGCTGGACTATATTTTGGGGGGGGAAATAAATGAACGAATTCCTATGCCCCACAAATAACCCAGAGATGCGTTTTAAATAAAAGAACACATTCTACTCATGTAAAAACACAATTATTCCCAGATGGTCCATGGGCCAGATTTAGAAGGTGATTGGGCCGGATCCGGCCCCCAGGCCTTAGTTTGCCTACCCATGGCCTACAACCACCCAATCACTGCACTTTTTACTGTAAGCTGCATGGTGAGCTACAACCGACCTTCCACACCTGGTGGCAGGGAGACGAGGGCAGAAATGGCACTTTTTGTTTATGTACCTGCCACTATGTTCTGTTCTCCACGCACTAGAGAGCATGACACATAACCCCACGGGCAAGAAAAGGCATTTTCAAACTACCTCTTTCTTTTCCTTTTCGAAAAGTTCCTCTTTATTTTAAGAAAATGCCACTTACATAACAAATATGCAGACAACATAGTGTCCCACAGTGAACAAAAGGGACATTTGCATGTAATAAGTTACTAAGCAACTAAAAACAAACAAAATGGGACAAAAGAGGTTTGGATGATAAAAAGAGCTAGACAGGCATCGGTGTTCATCTAAAGTGCCATTTTATTTAAAGGGGGAGGCTTTGGCATTAATTATAAGATGGGGGGGAGGGAGAGATGCAGTAGTGACATGGAACGAACTGGAAAGTCAGCAAGCTGAATCCAGAATTCACCTGAGCAGAGCAGAACTTGGGTGAGTGTGATTTCCCCCCACTAATCCCTTTCCTCTTCCTGCAGTCCTTAACCTACAGCAGTGGTTCCCAACCTTTTTTTGGTCATGCCCCACCTAAGCACCTCTAAAATCCTGATATCCCCCCCTATATATAAATCTTATTACAGTGGTACCTAGGGTTACAGACTCTTCAGGTTACAGATGCTTCAGGTTACAGACTCCGCTAACCCAGAAATAGTACCTCGGGTTAAGAACTTTGCTTCAGGTTGAGAACAGAAATCGTGCTCCAGCGGGAGGCCCCATTAGCTAAAGTGGTGCTTCAGGTTAAGAACAGTTTCAGGTTAAGAACGGACCTCCAGAATGAATTAAGTTCTTAACCCGAGGTACCACTGCATTCAAAAAGTGAACTCCTATTCACGGGGGGGGGGGGGGGGGGGAGCCTAAAAGGCCACTAACTTGGTTCTCGAATTGCCCCCCTTAAAAATTAAATTGCCCCCCCCCCGGATCTACAGGTTCAGACGACCTTCCAGGTCAGTGGGGGAGATGTTGCGGGGGCTGTAGTGCGAATGGGGAATCATTGAAAATTGCTTCCCCTGATTCCAGCAATGGGACCCTATGCTGGATCTCAGTCCATTCTACAAATGGAGGCAGCCCCTCCATTTGAAGAAGAGATGTGTGCTCTGGATCTGACCCTTCATGAAGTTGTGTCAGGTAGGAAGAGATATGGTGATAGGGGGTGGGCAAGGAGTATGGTTCACAATGACTTTTTATTATTAAGCGGCCACTGAGCAATTAACGGCTTGCTGTCAGGCTTGGGGGAATCAGATCCCTCCCCCGGTGGCAGCAAAGAAGCAGATAAAAAATAAGAGTTCTTACCAATTAGTTTGTTCAATAATCACAGAGAAAGACAAAGGAATGTGGTCTCTTTCTGGTCCTGGGGTCAGGAATGCTTTCCAAGGACACTGAGTCTGTCAGCTGTCTCTCCTCTAGGGCTTCTTTCTGCTGTTCCTCTTCCAATATTTCCCAGCTTCTCCCCTCTGAACTATGCCCTTCTGCAAACCACTGATCTAAATCTATACTGTCCTCCTGTTCTTGGGAAGGTTCAGAAGAAGGGCTGGCGGTCCCCACCATTCCTCCTCAGTCCAGCCCCTGACTGTGATGGCCTGGGATTCAGACTCAGATGCTGAACCTGAGGGATCCCAGCCTGCACAGGATCCCCCGCCTCCACAACCAGCTGAGCCGGGGCTGGGGCATGAGCCTGAAGGGTCCTCACCTATGCTGGATCCTCACGTGCAGGCATCAGCTGAGTCTGCTCTGGCTCCTGAGGTGATGGAGGACCCATGGCCTGCAGGTGCTCCACTCAGCCCTGTCGGGGAAACTGAGGTTGCCTTTGGGTCCGGTAACCCTCCAGCCTCTCCTGAGCTGCAGAGGCTCAGGGCAGAGAGGCGGAGGGAACTAAGTTCCTGCAGGAGGAGTGCTCGCCTCCAGGCCAGGAGAGGCGAGTCACCAGAGGATCAGGGCCGCCCTACGCCTCAGGGCAGATAAAAGCCGGCCAGCCCCAGTCCCAAGTTGTGGGAGCAACTTTGTTCGTTGCTAGTTCCTGTCCTGCTTTCCTGCCTGAGCTCCTGACCCGCCCTGGCTCCCTGCTTGCATGCCTGCTCCTGACTTCACCCAACTCCCTGCCCTGCACCCAGCTTCAGCTACTACGGACTGCCTCCATGTTGTACCTTTGACCACGGACCGGACTTGGACCTCGCCTCTTGCACATTGACACTCCTTTCTTTTTGTTAAGGTAACCTAAAACGCAGATCTCTGTAAGAACATAAGAAGATCCCTGCTGGATCAAACCAAGGGCCCATCTTGCCCACTGTCCTGTTCTCATAGTGGCCAACCAGATGCCTGTGGGAACCCACAAGCAGGAACCGAACTCGCTGCTCCCAGGGTTTCCAGCAACTGCCATTCAGAAGCATTAGTGCCCCCAGATGTGGAGGTGTGCTATGCCGCATATGTGGGACTGTTCAGGGATGCAGGAGAGGATATATTGTCTTATTATATCCTTATCCAACTTGTGTTAACAAGTTCCCCAATTTCAGCAGAGTAATACATTCCCCTTTATTTTAAGTTTGCAACGGCTGCGTTTGCTCAGGCTCGCTAAAGCCTCTATAATAACTGTTCTGGCATTTCCCCCTTATTCCCTCATAAAATAGAAGAGACGACACAGTCTTTTACAAAAGTATAAAAAGAGTTTACTCACATTCTGTTCACAATCAGATCCCAGAAGGCAGACTTAGCTTAATGAAGTAACATACACTTGAATCTATCTCATAAGAAGACAGTCCCTTTGTCCTCTCTTGGCTGGAAGCCAAGAGGGCATCTTTCGCTCAGTACATGTTGTGTCTTCGATGCATGTGGTGAAAGAGAGAGAGATGGCTGCCCTGCCCTGTGCTTTTGTCATTACCTGCACAGGTGAGGCCACACCCACCTCTAGTCACATGCAGAGGAAGTCTGTCCCAGCCAGTGGCGTAGTGTGGGGGGTGCAGGGGGGCCGGCCGCACCGGGCACAACATCTGGGGGGCGCGCTCGCACTCACAGCTCTCTGCCCCTACCTGGCTCACTTACTCTCTCTCACTGCAGTGCTGGCTGTGCAAATCCGATCCGAGCCGCCGGGTCGCCGCCCACTGTGGAGGGGGGGGTGTGCCAGGCATGCGGTGCGGTGCGGTGCGGTGCGGTGCGGTGCGGTGCGGAAAGAGAGCGAGGGACTATCTGGGGGAGGGACAGTGCAGCGGGGGGGGGGGCGCAAATTACTTGCCTTGCCCCGGGTGCTGACAACCCACGCAACGCCACTGGTCCCAGCCCAGAAGGAAGCAGGACGTTTACCTGCTGGCTGGACAAACATCCCTCCCCATGTGTAAACATGTTCACTCTAGGAATGCTGTACTTGACTGCTCTTGTGTTTCACATCCCACACCATTCAGGGCTTTATGCTTCCTGTTGAGGCATAATACTTAAGCACAGCTAATATTTCTATCACCAAGTATACCCTCATAAAGCAGTTCTTAAAAACAAACTAAGACAATCTGGCAGCAAAGCTCCGACCTAGAACATGGTATCAGGCCATTAATGTGATTATATAACTGATTTTACATGCCTGGAAATGCCACTGGCATCAAGAGGCTTATTCTGTAATGCGACACCCCCCTTGAGCATTGAGACATCACATTGAAATGGAGCTATGTTCGTGAATGACATAATTATTTGCTTGATCCACCAGCTCAAACCTCAGACCTGTTTTCCTAGGGGAGGAGGAAGAAGGATGCAAAATACACTGAAATGCGATATCCAAAGGGGGGAAACTTGAAGTTCGTAATTTAATAGTATAATGAGGTTTAACAGTCCAGTCGATGATATTCCCATATCAGGCTCATCGCTCGCACTGTCTTGTACTCATATAATAGCGCTGATAAAGGGAATGGCAGCTCATAACAACAAAAGGCTTTGCATGCCTTCGGCCTGCTAGACGCAAACATAATGATAGGACTTCCAGCGCATTCAGCCCAGGGGGAAGGGAGCCTGCTTTTCTAGAACCAGATAAGGATAAAGGGACCCCTGACCATTAGGTCCAGTCGCGGACGACTCTGGGGTTGCAGCGCTCACCTTGCTTTATTGGCCGAGGGAGCAGGCTTACAGCTTCCGGGTCATGTGGCCAGCATGACTAAGCCGCTTCTGGCGAACCAGAGCAGCGCACGGAAACGCCGTTTACCTTCCCGCTGGAGTGGTACCTATTTATCTACTTGCACTTTGATGTGCTTTCGAACTGCTAGGTTGGCAGGAGCAGGGGCCGGATAGGACGTTCCTATTTTCATTGGAGAAATGTTGGTGGGTGTGCAAGGCTAGTTAACCACATTTTAAAGTAAAACCCATTGCCATCTAAAGAGGCCACACACTCACACTGTGTGTGGTGGTCATAGGGGCTCAGGCTAGGTGCTGCTTGGAAAACTATCGGCCTTGAAAACACCAAAGACAGGGTTCTCAGAAGCTACACATACAGAACTACATCTAGGGCTGCACACAAATGGCCTCTCAGAATTCTGCAGCCTATTTGTGGGCAAAGAAATTGAGGAGAACTCCTCTCTGAGGAAGGCGGGGAACATTTTTTCCAAGTTCCTCGGAGTTGAGGCTCACCATTAGCAGTGAAAGGAACACAAATTATTTCTTGTTTTCCTCAGGGTTTGTGGTTTTTAAAATTGCTTCACCATTGCTGCATGTGGTACAGTGGTACCTTGGGTTACATACGCTTCAGGTTACAGACTCCGCTAACCCAGAAATTGTGCTTCAGGTTAAGAACTTTGCTTTAGGATGAGAACAGAAATCGTGCTCCGGCGGCACAGCAGCAGCAGGAGGCCCCATTAGCTAAAGTGGTGCTTCAGGTTAAGTACAGTTTCAGGTTAAGTACAGACCTCCGGAACGAATTAAGTACTTAACCCAAGGTACCACTGTAAAGGTAAAGGGACCTCTGACCATTAGGTCCAGTCGTGGCCGACTCTGGGGTTGCGGCGCTCATCTCGCTTTATTGGCTGAGGGAGCCGGTGTACAGCTTCCGGGTCATGTGGCCAGCATGACTAAGCCGCTTCTGGCGAACCAGAGCAGCGCACGGAAACTCCGTTTACCTTCCCGTTGGAGCAGTACCTATTTATCTACTTGCACTTTGATGTGCTTTCGAACTGCTAGGTTGGCAGGAGCAGGGACTGAGCAGCAACTGTGTCAGCAGTTTAGCTGCCATTTTGCATCCTCCACCATGGCGAGAGATGGTGGCTCCTTCAAAAGAAATAAGGAGGCAAGCCAGAGGGTATTCTGTGAAGTGTTTTTTTTTCTTCTCCTGGGGAGGTTGTGGTGAAGAAGAGAAATAACTGACATTTTCTTAGAGGGATAAAGTGTTTTTTGGGAAACGTCAGGTCTGGGATTACTAAGAGGGAGAGAGTGGATCTTGGAGATTCCTCTGAACCAAGTAGGGGGTGACTCTTGCAGTGCTACGATTCCCTCAAGCTGGAGTTCAGCTATTATATTGCATCAGATGACAATTGCACTCCCATTGCTCTCTCCTCCTCGGAGCAAAAGGTCATCTCCCCCCGCCACCTCCGGCTGAACTTTAGAATGGGTTACTTGCAGGCATTGCTGTGCCCTTTACGAAGCAAGATGTTGCACAGCCGTTTTACTCTATTCCAGGGCTTGGTTTTGCCTAGAAAGGAAGTAAAAGAGCACACTGGCTTCTTCAGTCTCTGGGGCCTGTAGCAACTGCAGCGGAGTAGAGAAGGTTCATGTTATTCCCTGTGTAAGAGATGAAATTAATTCAAGCAATTACGCCCCTAACATGATATATTATATCTGGGATAATGGGATTTCCCCCCCTTTTGAACTCAGGGCCCTCAGGAAAAGGCCAAGAGCGTTACTTGGGGGATAGTACCTATCTAAATGGTAACCAGCATGCCTGTTTCCAATCTAATTGAGTGCAGCAGCAAAAGATCAGAATTGCCAAAGGCAGCTTCCCATCCCCCCCCCCACGACTGTTTGAGAGCCCTGTACCTTGAACAGAATAAGAGAAGAAAGCATGTTATCAGGTGATTTCCCTCTGCCTTGAGAGCCAGTGTGGTGTAGTGGTTAAGTCTTGTAATCTGGGGAACCGGGTTCGCGTCTTTGCTCCTCCACATGCAGCTGCTGGGTGATCTTGGGCCAGTCACACTTCTCTGAAGTCTCTCAGCCCCACTCACCTCACAGAGTGTTTGTTGTGGGGGAGGAAGGGAAAGGAGAATGTTAGCCGCTTTGAGACTCCTTAAAGGGAGTGAAAGGCGGGATATCAAATCCAAACTCTTCTTCTTCTTCTTCTTCCTTAGCATGGCTGCAATGGTGAAAATGTCTTCTGTTTCCATTCTGTGCAACTACCCTGTTTTCCCCAAAATAAGACAGTGTCTTATACAGTGGTACCTCGGGTTAAGTACTTAATTCATTCTGGAGGTCCGTACTTAACCTGAAACTGTTCTTAACCTGAAGCACCACTGTAGCTAATGGGGCCTCCTGCTGCCGCCGGAGCACAATTTCTGTTCTCATCCTGAAGCAAAGTTCTTAACCTGAAGCACTATTTCTGGGTTAGCGGAGTCTGTAACCTGAAGTGTATGTAACCTGAGGTACCACTGTATTAATTTTTGCTCCCAAAAATGCGTGAGCCAGCAGCAAATCACACTGACCAAAGTGTAGTTAACTCTTTATTGACAAAAACAGTGTCAGGCCTAATGAGCTCAGGACTCATCTCTGGCAGGTCTTGCCCCCATGAAGCGGTTGCTGAGACTGAAGGTCCTCACTTTTCCACAGCTGCCAAAGTCCCCTCCTTTCTAGTATTTTCCCCAAGCGATCTGAGACTGTGCCTGTATGAAGCTTCTCCTCTGCCCACGTCACCTCCCTCCTGGTTTTGGAAGACAAGTGGGTAGGGGAGCTCATTGCAGTCAGAGGGGGAGACACCCATGCCTCATCTCTATCTCTTTGCCGCCTCCTTCTCCTGCTTCACCTTCTGCCCTAATTCTGGACTTCTCTCTGCCACAGACTCTCCCAGCTCACTAAGCCCTGTTACCTCTTCAGCTTCCGACACCTCCTCTTCCCAGTCTTCTCTCTCTTCTCCCTCTGACCACTCATCATCGCCCCACTGCCAATCCCCTGGCTCTAAGCCTTCTTCCCTTGTGGGTTCGCCAACTGATTCCTCTGTGTCCCACCAGTCTGTGACACTGGAATGAGTCTTTGAACTCTGATAATGCCTCTTGCATCTGTGAAAGATACAGAGCACTGCATAAGTATCTGTAGAAACTAGCCTACTGCACAAAGCATTGGATTCAGACCCATTGCTCTGACCCCACACTTATCATCTCAACCAGAATGGCCAATGGATGGGGATGATGGGGATTTAGAGTCTAACAGCCTCTAGTAGGTCACAAGTTTCCCCCACCGCTGCTCTACAGTGACTGGGTTGCCTATTTGTGAAGTTCAGTTCTTCCATGGCACCCACCTACACCAGCCTCTCAGTTGGGGGGCACCACCAGGGGTGGAAGAAGGGGGTGCGGTGGGTGTGGACGAGCCTGGGTGTCACCACTGAGGGGGTGACAAAATGGCAGGCAACACTCAACGCGGGACCTGCAGTGCGCCCAAGCCATGTGTCTCTCCTGGGAGAGACGCGGTGGCTTGGGCACACACAGGCTCCCTGCTGCCCAAACAGTTTGCCCACTGCCTCCCCCCCCCCCCAGTTGTAGGGCGGCTGAGTGGGAGGAGGCAGGCAGATCCCCAAGAGACTGCAATCTACTCCCAATATAAAACAAACTGGCAATGATCTACCCATTGAGGGGAGAATGGACCAATGTTGTTGAGCTTTTTTGGGGGTAGGGGACAGAGTTCTATACATACCTTTAAATCAATAGCTAAGAGCTAACGCTATATGAGCAATAAATTGACCTGGTGGAATTAGACGGCAGGGATGGAGACATTCATTCCCCTTTTTTAAAAGTCACGCGACCGATAAGGATCGCACGATCGACTGTGATTGACCACGAGCACCAGGGGATCTACCTGTCGACCGGTTGGACATGTCTGCAGTAAAACAATGTTGAAGGCAGCAGTTACAAGTAGCGGGTCTCCGCAACCACAGCAGGCGCTGTGATTCTACGGCAGTTGGACTTCATCCCAGATGTGCACTCCCTTGTCTCTCGAGACAACAGCAACTTGCAGTTAGTTATAAAGTAAAGGTAAAGGTACCCCTGCCCGTACGGGCCAGTCTTGACAGACTCTAGGGTTGTGCGCCCATCTCACTTAAGAGGCCGGGGGCCAGCGCTGTCCGGAGACACTTCCGGGTCACGTGGCCAGCGTGACAAAGCCGCGTCTGGCGAGCCAGCGCAGCACACGGAAATGCCGTTTACCTTCCCGCCAGTAAGCGGTCCCTATTTATCTATTTGCACCCAGAGGTGCTTTTGAACTGCTAGGTTGGCAGGCGCTGGGACCGAGCAACGGGAGCGCACCCCGCCACGGGGATTCGAACCGCCGACCTTTCGATCGGCAAGCCCTAGGCGCTGAGGCTTTTACCCACAGCGCCACCCGCGTCCCGCAGTTAGTTATACTAAACATTAAAGCCAAACGTCTGCCTGGTACCTTTCACCTGGTTCTCAATTCCATTTTCAAAAATGAAATTGTAGTACATTTTATCGTTAAATAGGGACAGGGAGAGCTTTTGTCCGACCCGTACAAGTCAGGCTGCTCACACTTCCGTGGATCCAAAATGCGTGAGCCATCATCATCATATCACAGAAGCCAGCTGGCTCCCGGCAGCCCCTAGCAATTACACAGGTAAGGGTACGATGCACTAGAATGGCTTGTGTTGATCAGCATGAGTCATCTGGGCACTGAGGAGGTTTGTCAAAGAGCCAGCTGGGTGAAAAGCTCATACAAGAGCAGAGCGAGAAGTAATTTCAAGCAAGGAACGCTTTATTGCGGCCTGCTTGTACAGTCCCCCTGCATCCATTGAAAAGAGGTTCCCAGGGATGGATGAGACTATATTTTATTTTTAGAGCTGGGTCTTGGCGCTGATTTTTTAGGAGCTATTGAGTGAGCAAATTCCACTCGTGCCTCCATTCATGAGGCTTGTCCAAAAAAGAAAAGGGAAACCAATAATAACAACAACAACCCAGGATGCAACAACTCTCAATTCCTCCAAATTATTTTTTCCAGGGTGTGTGTTTTGAATAGACTATCCTCTTTCTCGGCACAAGAACATGGGTTCCTCCAATGAATCTGATGGCCAGCGAATTCAGGATAAGAACCTTCCCCCTACCAGAAAAAAGGAGGAGGAGGGAACAAATAAGAACAAAATTGGGGGCACATACAAGTCAGCCCTCCAAATATGATAAACAGTGCTTTTTCCCTTTAAAAAATGTTTAGGGGTGCTCTCATTTTCCTACTCATAGTGAAATACTGCCCCTCAATGAGGCCAAACTTAGATGCACAAAATGTTTAGGGGTATGCGTACCCCTGCATCCCCCATAGAAAAAAAAGCACTGATGATAAATATATGCAAAAGAGAAGTACAATTTAGTATAATAAGAAAAACACATTCATAGAATCATAGAGTTGGAAGAGACCACAAGGGCCATTGAGTCCAACCCCCTGCCAAGCAGGAAACACCATCAGAGCACTCCTGACATATGGTTGTCAAGCCTCTGCTTAAAGACCTCCAAAGAAAGAGACTCCACCACACTCCTTGGCAGCAAATTCCACTGTCGAACAGCTCTTACTGTCAGGAAGTTCTTCCTAATGTTTAGGTGGAATCTTCTTTCTTGTAGTTTGGATCCATTGCTCCGTGTCCGCTTCTCTGGAGCAGCAGAAAACAACCTTTCTCCCTCCTCTATTTGACATCCTTTTATATATTTGAACATGGCTATCATATCACCCCTTAACCTCCTCTTCTCCAGGCTAAACATGCCCAGCTCCCTTAGCCGTTCCTCATAAGGCATCGTTTCCAGGCCTTTGACCATTTTGGTTGCCCTCCTCTGGACACGTTCCAGTTTGTCAGTGTCCTTCTTGAACTGTGGTGCCCAGAACTGGACACAGTACTCCAGGTGTGGTCTGACCAGAGCAGAATACAGTGGCACTATTACTTCCCTTGATCTAGATGCTATACTCCTATTGATGCAGCCCAGAATTGCATTGGCTTTTTTAGCTGCCACGTCACACTCTTGGCTCATGTCAAGTTTGTGGTCAAGTGGTGTGTTGACTTGACATATTTTTTTTTGGGGGGGAACAAACTATAGTTATAACAATCTACAATACAATCAATGGGCTACAAAAGAATGGGATAAAATGGCAATGAGACGGCCATCAGTGTAAGTTCATATTACTGTACGGTCCTAGCAAAAACATGAATTGCCACACACAAAAGCTTACACTATTCATTCAAAATATTTCTAGCCCGCCTTGCCTGGACAAGCAATCGGAAGTCAGGATACAATAAACCTGTGTGTGTGTGTTTGTGTTTGTGTGGAATCTGTGTACTGCTTATTGTAAATTGTGAAAGCCTCTGAGTAGTTTACAGAAAATCTAACATGCATATTAAAACTATTTATTAAAGTTATAAATTAAAGACAAGCTGACCTAAAAGACAAAAATAAAAACAGCTGTTTAAAATATAGATTGGAAAATAAAATTGCATATTAAAATACATGCCAGTTTTACATAGCTGGGTAGGCTCGCCTAAACAAAAAAACAAACAAACGGTTTTTAGCAGGCGCTGTAAGGAGCACAGCAAGGGCACTTACCTCAGGTCAATGGGCAGGGAATTTTGCCCACTGCTGCTACACTGAATGATTGGTTCATTACAAAACTAGCACAAATTATTCAATAAAAGGACAGCAAAAAATTACCCAGCAGCAACCACTGCGGCAAAAACAACAGATAACCAGGTCTGAGCCCTAACACTCTGCAAATATTTGGGCCAGGAAATAGGCATTCAGCTGACAGCAAAAACTAACTAGACAAGGCGCCAACTGTATCTTCAACGGAAGGGCATCTTACAGCCATGGTGCCACAACAGAGAAGGCCCTTTCCTATCGCAGCACATAACAGATCTCAAGTGGCTGAAGCACAGATAAGAGGGTCAACGATATATCTCATTTGTGTGCACATACACACACCTCTACACACAAATGTATCTGTCAGTAAAATAAGCAAGTTCTAAAATTTCTATAAAGCCAATTCTGTATACATTTGCCTGAGAATAATTGCCATTGAACTCAGCGGGGCTTACTTTTAAGTCAGACCTATGCAGGATGATGCCATCCTACACATCCCTGGGAATAACCCCAAGGAACTCACTGGGGTTTACTTCCAAGTAACCATGCGTTGGATTGTGACTCAATTTCCAGACAAAAGATTAAAAGAGTGGCAAAATAATATTATTAGCATTTATATGGAATAACGAAACCCCCAGAGTGAAGTAAAAAATTCTGCATGAGAAGCGGGAAAAGAGAAGGGTAGGAGCACTAAATATTCAGCAACCCTTTCATGCATTTAAATTAAAGGTGGTGGTGGACTGGCTAGACGGGACATTTATAGAATCATAGAACTGCAGAGTTGACCCCAGAGTCCTCTAGTCCAATCTCTTGCAAGGTAGAAATCTCAACTAAAAAGTATCATAGAAGTTGAAAGAGACCCTGGGAATCAACTCTGACACTTCTTCAACAACTACATTGCCTTATTCCACTTTTAATTGATTTGGAGCTTTGTAAGTGATAAAGACTCTCCTCCCTGGAAGAGAGGGGCGTGGTTGTGGGCGGGAGCCCGAGCTCCGCCCCTAGCAGGGGGCATTAGGTCCCTGCCTCCCCCACTCACCTGGCTGGCGCCCACGCCCATCGGCGGGCACCCAACCAGGTGCCTCCGAGGGGGCGTTTACAACAGCCTAAATGCTGCGGCGCCAGCCCCTCCTCGGCCTCACTCTCCATCGTCCCATCGCGAGTCACCCACCCTCCACTCCCTTTGAGCTCAGGGTCTTAGTTTTTTCCTTGGCCTTGCTATGGACCTTAGGTTGGTCGCCCTGGTTGTCCAGGGGGCCTGGTAGGAATTTTTCCATTTGGCATTAGGCTTTTTGGTTTTTTCGCCTACCTCGTAGCAATCGTCACAACTTTCGTGGTATTGGTGGGTAGGTTAGGCATTGGAATAATGTGTTGTGGTGTGTCGAAGGGCTAGGTGTGGCCATCGCCTATGCCTTCAGTTTTGGGGTATTCCGTTAAAGGAATCTAGCGGTCGTGTATTCAGTCCGATGCCTGCTTGGCAGGAGGCCATGGCACGACCCTCGGTGACATCAGGGGAGAGCCTATAGTTGGATTAGCATCAACAGGCTCCACCTACTGGTGAATAAACCCCCCTTGTTTTAGACATCCAATGCCTAAGCCAATACCTTTTCACTGCTGTAATCAATAAAGTTGTGGCATTTTCTTGCCCATTAACCTTATATCACGTGTCCTTGTGTATTCATTCCACATTGCGGGGGTCGGGTCCTCGAACCACAAATAACAACAAAAGCAACTACGTGATATACTTATTAGATATGGTGTGAGAATTTCTTTTTTTAAAAAAAATTATTAAGCAATTTCAACATAACAAATTTTCTGAACATATAATCACATATGTTATTTCCCCCCTTCCCCCCCTTCCCTCCCTTCAATCCCTCCCCCCCCCCACAGGACTTCCCTCCTCTCTCTGATTTCTCTACACATATTATTCTCTGCATGTTATAAAATTATACATATCCTTGCCTTATCTATCATATAATCAACCAATAAATTTGTGAATGTTTATTCAAAAGCTGCCAAGGTGCCCGGTTCATTTTGTTGTTGTTTTAGATAATTTGTAAAAAGTTCCCATTCTTCCTTAAAGTCACAGTTGTCCTTATCACGGAGTTTGTATGTCAATTTAGCCAACTCTGCATAGCTCATCAATTTTCTTGCCACTCTTCTTTTGTTCGGATGGTGTGAGAATTTCTTTGAGCTCAGCTTGGAATCAAACCCAGGGAGTTTGGAAGACCCAAGTGCAAATAGGTTATGAGTACCTGGAAATGGAAGTCTCTTGTCCATTTCTGCCCCACAAACCAAAGCCCAGCAGACACTCTGTCCCTTCCATTCTTCCTTGCCTGATTATTGAGACTGGGATTTGTGGCTGAAGCAGCAGCAATGAGAAACAAAGGGGTACTTTTTTTGCCTCCCTCCACTTCTCTCTCCCTCGCCCTTCCACATTCAGAAATGCTTATCATGGAACTGTAGAGTTCCAACCCCTCCAATGCAGGAATCTCAACGCGTGGCTCCCCATCCGACTTCAAACCATACTGTTCCCTGCTTAGCTTTGCAAAAGGGCTAGCAGTTTTACTGCTGCACCTGCAATCCCTTGAGCATGGTCGATTCTGGAGGGCAGTTGCTGGACTCCTTTTATTAAGGATAGCTTCCCAGAAGTTGTTCCCAGACTCCAACTCCCATCAGCCCTAGCTAACCTGCTCAGTGATCTGAGGTTATTGGAGCTGTAGTCCCAACACCTTCTGAAGGGCCGCAGGTTTCCTATTCCTGCTTTAAACAAATGACAACATCACATTCTTAGCCAGGGTGATGGTGGGTTGTGGGAGAGAGAGGCAGAGGCAGGGCCGAATTAACCATATCCGAGAGTTTTTTAGGGAGGATGGCACTGCCGGCGGCACTGTGGGAGGCGGGCAGCGGCTGGAGGGCAGCTCCTCCAGCGGGGAAGAGGCGGAGGCTGGATGTGGCGCCTCCCAGCTCAGCTGGTCACTTCATGCCGCAGTGGCCATGGCAGATGGAGTCTCCAGACGCGGCATTGCATGGCGGAGGCGGGCAAGGACGGCGAGCTGATGCCAGGAGGCGCTGCGTCCAGCCTCCCCTGGCGCCCTCCAGAACTTGGTGCCCTGGTGCCTCGCGCCACGAGCCTCTATGGGTAAGACGCCCCTGGACAGAGGAACACCCCACTCTGGGTTGACCGGGTGAACAAGCACTGGGTTTCGTTTCAATTCCAGTCTCCTGCATCCCCCTGTGGGAGAGGACTTAATGCAAGCCAGGCTGGGTCTTGGGAGTTTGCCCATCCCCGATATTAACAACTAGTGGAAAAGGCCTGGTATTGCTCAGGAAGTCTAAGAAACCGAAAAGATCAATTCAGTTCCAAAATCGGTGGTGAAAATCAGTACAGTTTTAAGAGGTTCAGTCCACCATCTTGATTCTTAATGGCATCCAATCCAGTTGCATCAAACATCAACAAAAGCCCACTCCTTCAGCTAACTTTGTGGAGATTTTGCTTGTGTTGAGGTGTATAAATGCAGAGACAACAGAGAAAGTGAAAAAGAACTTTCCAAAATACAGAGCCGAGCCACAGACTCTTATGAGAAGCCATGATTTTATAAAAAGGAGCCTTGGAAGCCAAACCCTTTAAGAAAGCCATACATTATCCCCCTGAAAAGTGAGAGGGGGGTGATTTACAAGAAACAATGAGGTGATTTATTAAAAGCACAGTTATAATGCCACAGAGGATTAAGATGTGAAGAGTCTATGCTTATCTCCCATTTTAAAGAATACAATGTAAATAAGAATCTTGACTTCTCATCAGTCTAAAAGCCTAACCTCTCATCAAGATAAGCTCCAGTATTTTGCACTCTAGACCTAGTGAGTACACCACATGCATATATAACTATGTATATGTCATAAAAGGATTAGAAAAGGTCCCTTGAAATAAAAATAGAAGCAGTTGTCTGGGAAAGTATGCTTTACATCATGTCAGCAGGGTAGCGTGGATTATATCCTGCTGAAAGATAAGGATTTTATAATTTAAGATAGTTGCATCATCGTTTTAAACATGTATTTATTTATAGTATATAAATGGGACGTGGGTGGTGCTGCGGTGTAAACCACTGAGCCTTGGGCTTGCCGATCAGAAGGTCGGCGGTTCGAATCCCAGCAATGGGGTGAGCTTCCGTGGTTCGGTCCCAGCTCCTGCCAACCTAGCAGTTCGAAAGCACATCAAAAGTGCAAGTAGATAAATAGGTACCACTCCGGCGGGAAGGTAAACGGCGTTTTCATGCGCTGCCAGAAGCGGCTTAGTCATGCTGGCCACATGACCCAGAAAAACTGTCTGCGGACAAACGCTGGCTCCCTCGGCCAGTAAAGCGAGATGAGCACACAACCCCAGAGTAGTTCGCGGCTGGACTTAACTGTCAGGGGTCCTTTACCTTTACCTTTATGGTATGTAAAATGAACCATGGAAAGATAAGAAGGGAAGTCATTGATATCGTAAGGGTGTAAAATGAGTATTTTAAATTGTAAAACAGAAAAATTTAATTAAAATTATCTAAATCTCTTTCTCTATCTATCTATCTATCATCTATCTATCCATCTATCAGCCTCCTCATTACTGGGGCAATGAAAACACAGGGATAGGACCTCTGTCTTTTCCTTGTAACATGCAATTCCGCCGTGTATATTTTACTCAAAAGCCATTATCGAAACTCATGCTTCAAGCCTCTCTTTCCCCCCCTTGGTGTTGTGCCTGACCTTTCCAGAGATTTCTCTTAGACATTTGCAAGTCATCTTGCTTTGAGCTATGTTGTCTCCACTGGGAACTGAAATGTTTGACATTAGCATCATTCCCCACCCTCCCCTTTATTACTGTGGAGCCCATCTGAGTCTTTTCCAAGAGCACATTTTATAGCAATACATAGCCAATAAGGTGAAAGAGCATTGTGCTCCGAACGTCAAGTGTGCGGGCTGTTCCTTAGGTGAGAGGCAGAACATTACTCAGTGGGTTTTCCTTTTCAAAAGGCAAAAACAAATCAAACACCCTCTTCAAATGCATATATGAATTTCTTGCTGGATTATGGAGGTGGCTCTTCAGATATTTCGCATAAACGTCCTTCATGTTTATGCCTTCAGAAACCTATAGATTTTCCACCATGACAAAAGAACTGAAGTTTATTGCTCTGAATTTTAACATGCAATGCAGTGGAGAGAGGAAAGAAGATGATAAAAATTCAGTTAGAAAACTGATTAAAATTGATGCCCGAGTTTTGGTTTTAACTATATGAAAAAAGCTGCCTGGTTGCTGTGTTGAATATACTACAAAAGAATATAGAGACCCAGTTTGGATGATGATCTCCCTAAAAGCACATGCCTTTATGCCTTTTCTACCAGATGTGCTTGCTCCATCTCTGACCCCTACTCACGGGACATCTATATGTGGGTGCTGTCTTTGAATTGGGCGTACGCACTTAAAAATGCAAATCTTGCATGGTATATAGCTATAAAGGTAAAGGGACCCCTGACCATTAGGTCCAGTCGTGACCGACTCTGGGGTTGCGGCGCTCATCTCGCTTTATTGGCCAAGGGAGCCAGCGTACAGCTTCCGGGTCATGTGGTCAGCATAACTAAGCCACTTCTGGCGAACCAGAGCAGCGCACGGAAACGCTGTTTACCTTCCCACCAGAGTGGTACCTATTTATCTACTTGCACTTCGTGCTTTCGAACTGCTAGGTTGGCAGGAGCAGGGACCGAGCAACGGGAGCTCACCCCGTCGCAGGGATTCAAACCGCCGACCTTCTGATCGGCAAGTCCTAGGCTCTGTGGTATAACCCACAGCGCCACCCGCGTCCCTGTATATATCTATACCACCACCCCAAATCCCGAAAACAACTACATAGTTGAAAGGGTGATGGTGTTGTTGGAGACAGAGCAAGCATGCTTAGTGGATGGGGAAGGAGGCAGGATCAAACCCTCTGCTGCATCTGAGAGAAGGTAAAGAAAAGTTTCAAAGAAAATGCAGATTGCCAACAAGATTCATAATAACCCTTACCTTGTTTAGCTTTGTAGAAAGGGGGGATGAGAAAGAGGAGAGCAATGTATCTGGGCACTCACAAACAGGTTGAGGCAAGGACTGTCTCCTGGGCGAGGTATATGGAAAAACAAAATTCACTTCTGCTATTTTAAATTCCATATTTTAAAGTGCACATCCCAAAGAAAAACAGTGGGTGGGTGGGCAGATACAACAGACTGTACATCGCCCCAGATCCAAACATGCAAATCATCTTCGGCAAAACCCCAAATTAAGATATTCCATCTTCGTGTGTACGAAGTGCACAGCATTAAAAATGCAAAAGTCACAATTACCAAGCTAAAAATATGAAAGGCGCAGGAAAATAAAGTTGGGAACTGTTAACTGTTTCCCCAGCAAACACCGCAAAATGGGATATGCACGTATACAAGCTGAAAGTTTGGTGTGATCCTGGGCCGAAATGTACACTGCTCATCAGGTTAATTGCATTTGTTTTCATTTTAAATGGCTGTCGTTGTGTGAGGTGAGGTGGAAGGGGAAGGAGAGAGCCAGTAGTGTAGTGGTGTAGTGGTTAAGAGCGGTAGTCACGTAATCTGGGGAACCGGGTTCGCGTCTCCGCTCCTCCCCATGCAGCTGCTGGGTGACCTTGGGCCAGTCACACCTCTCTGAAGTCTCTCAGCCCCACTCACCTCACAGAGTGTTTGTTGTGGGGGAGGAAGGGAAAGGAGAATGTTAGCCGCTTTGAGACTCCTCAAGGGGAGAGAAAGGCGGGATATCAAATCCAAACTCTTCTTCCTCTTCTGAATATGGCCATGAAGTCTGAGTGGGAAATGCAGTCAGACACACAAAAACCACTTCATGGCCTCCCTGTTGAAGGAGGCCAGGCTATCCCATATTCAAAACAGGGTCTAGGATTTGCCCAGCATCACAACTATGGTCCCCAGCAATCAGCAAAATCACAGGTTAAGAGATAGGAATGACCCATTGTTAACCCTTAAAAGGATACTTTGATTTCACAACTATTGCAGATTACTCTGGTTCTTTCCCTACCTGGAGGTTCCACGCGTGTTAATTGAAGATAAGTGGAAGCACCAGTTTCCTTTCTGAAAAGTTCCCATGGTATCTGGAATGGTAACTGGAAAGCTGCCTGTTTGATATTAGGTTCAAGACACAGTGTGCAGTGGGTAGGGCAAGGTATATTGTCATCCCAGGTTGCAGTGCATCCATCTCTGATGAATTTCTGGAATGGGCCTGGAACCCACCCTTGCAGAGGGTTCTGTTCAATGGGCAATTCTCCCTGCATTCCTGGACTGAATTCTGGATGTGACAGAGTCACCGTAGCAAAGAGGCCTTGGCTGAAAGGCAACTTAATACAGTGGTGCCTCGCAAGACGAAATGAATTCATTCCACGAGTTTTTTTCGTTGTGCGAGTTTTTTCGTCTTGCGAAGCACCACTGCATTTAAACACTGACAACGGTGGGGAGGGGCGGGGAGAAGCAGGACAGCTGCCGCAGCCGGTACCTCACACTCACCCGCGCGTTGTGGCCACCGTGCGACGCGGCTGCTGGAGGGCGGCGGGGCTCAGGAGCGCAACTCCAGGGAGAGAGAGGCGCTGGCGGCAACGGCTCTCTGAGGGGAGCGCGCGAGGGGGGTGGGCAGCGGCATAACCGTCAGCCGGAAGGTGGGAGGGAGCCAGAGGAGCCGTCAGCAGGAAGGTGGGAGGGAGCCGGAGGAGCGGGGAAGCGAGCGTGTGTGCGTGCAGTGACCGTCACCATGACACGAGAGGCAGGGCCGTTTCGTCTAGCGAAGCAAGCCCTTAGGAAAATCCGTCTTGCGAAGCACCTCAGAAAATGAAAAACCCTTTCGTCTAGCGGGTTTTTCGTCTTCTGAGGCATTCGTCTTGCGGTGTACCACTGTACTTGGTTCCTTTATTGCTCTAGTCACCCTAGGGGTGAGTTAGATGGAGCAAAGCTTGATAGTTGCTCTCCTGGATTTGTGATGCTTCAGATACCACCATGAATAAGGAAGGGGGAGATTTTCAGTTTGGTTTCAGTTTTAACGTGAACCTACCTAATTAACGGGACGCGGGTGGCGCTGTGGGTAAAAGCCTCAACGCCTAGGGCTTGCCGATCGAAAGGTCGGCGGTTCGAATCCCCGCGGCGGGGTGCATTCCCGTCGTTCGGTCCCAGCGCTTGCCAACCTAGCAGTTCGAAAGCACTCCCGGGTGCAAGTAGATAAATAGGGACCGCTTACTAGCGGGAAGGTAAACGGCGTTTCCTTGTGCTGCTCTGGTTTGCCAGAGCAGTGATGTCATGCTGGCCACGTGACCCGGAAGTGTCTCTGGACTGCGCTGGCCCCCGGCCTCTTGAGTGAGATGCGGGCACAACCCTAGAGTCTGTCAAGACTGGCCCGTACGGGCAGGGGTACCTTTACCTTTTCCTTTACCTAATTAACGCTTTCTGAAACAATATGCAAACTGAAACACAGCCATCAAGACACATGCTTCGTCTGAATTTTGTGTTGCAGTTCTTTTTACTTTTTAAAAAACTTTTAACTTATAACTTTTTAAAGGTTATAAAATGTGTGCGTTGGGGGAAAGTCTGCATTAAAATGCACTTACTAGTGAAATAACATATAACATGGATTGCGTTGGGGAAATGTGATTGCAAAAATATGTAAAAAGGTAAAGGTAAAAGACCCCTGGATGGTTAAGTCCAGACAAAGGTGACTATGGGGTTGTGGTTCTCATCTCACTTTCAGGCTAAGGGAGCCAGCATTTGTCCGCAGACAGCTTTCCTTATCATGTGGCCAGCAGGACTAAACCGCTTCTGGCACAACGGAACACCGTGATGGAAACCAGAGTGCACGGAAACACCGTCTACCTTCCCGCCGCAGTGATACCTATTTATATACTTGTACTGGTGTGCTTTCAAACTGCTAGGTTGGCAGGAGCTGGCACAGAGCAACGGGAGCTCACACTGTCGTGGGGATTTGAACCACCAACCTTCTCATCGGCAAGCCCAAGAGGCTCAGTGGTTTAGACCACAGCGCCAGCCGCGTACATCAGGTAAAAATGTGTGTATTGGAAGAAATGTGACCAAAACGCTGAGAGATTTTCATGAGGACTTTTTTGAAAAGCAGCAAACTCATGCAGAGATATGGAGACCTGAAGTGAAGAGTGGAAAGATGAGAAACTGAAATCAACAAGATCCAGCCATTCCTAACCATGACTGTACAGGGCAGTCCTGGCGAACCTATGAACCTATGACCTCTCTGTGGGCATAAGCGCTGTCTCCCCAGCAGGGCTGTAGCTGGGGGAGGAGTGAGGAGGAGAGGAGGGCTGGGTTAGGGTTAGGGTTAGGGTTAGGGTTAGGGTTAGGGTTAGGGTTAGGGTCAGTGTTGTTTTATGCTTTATTCTAATTTAGATTCATTAGTGGTTGGTGTCCTTTTTTCAATTTGTTGTGTTGCTGCTTTTTCACAAGTTGCAAGCTTGTTGGCTTTGTGGTTTTCTGGAAAGTTTCAGTTTTTATTTTGAATGCAGCCCTGTGGCCCTGGTGCTAAGTGAGGGAAGGCTGGGCCGGGGTGGCAAGTGAACAGGCAAGGGATGTATTTATCCCCCCCCCCCCGTCCCCCCCCCCCGGTGGTGATTTTCTTGAGTCAAAATGAGAGTACCCCTAAACATTTTTGAAGGAAAAAAAAGCACTGTTATACCATAAAATTATATATCAATGGAAAGATAATTTAATGAAGAACGTAATGCATTAACTTTTATGAAGGATTATTTATTACGATAGCAGTCATAAAGAAGAAACGCGAGAAACACAGGAAAAGTGAGATATACTGGTTAATTTGCCGTGTTGGCACTTTGCGATAAATAAGTGGGTTTTGGGGTGCAGTTTGGGCACTCAGTCTCTAAAGGATTCGCCATCACTGGTACAGGGTGTTGTTGTTGTTGTTGTTTATTCGTTTAGTCGTGTCCGACTCTTCGTGACCCCGTGGACCAGAGCACGCCAGGCACTCCTGTCTTCCACTGCCTCCCGCAGTTTGGTCAAACTCATGCTGGTAGCTTCGAGAACACTGTCCAACCATCTCGTCCTCTGTCGTCCCCTTCTCCTTGTGCCCTCAATCTTTCCAAAAATCTGGGTCTTTTCCAAGGTGTCTTCTCTTCTCCTGAGGTGGCCAAAGTATTGGAGCCTCAGCTTCAGGATCTGTCCTTCCAGTGAGCACTCAGGGCTGATTTCCTTAAGAATGGATAGGTTTGATCTTCTTGCAGTCCATGGGACTCTCAAGACTCTCCTCCAGCACCATAATTCAAAAGCGTCAATTCTTCGGCGATCAGCCTTCTTTATGGTCCAGCTCTCACTTCCATACATCACTACTGGGAAATCATAGCTTTAACTATACGGACCTTTGTTGGTACAGGGTATCTACCTTTATTTCAGGAGGCTGCAAAACAGCAGCAACACCAAGCAACCGTTTCTCATCTATTTCAGCCGGTGAAGCATCTTTGAGCGAGGACCTGCATTTTGTAGGCAAGGGCTGCAGGAAAAGCACAGCCCACAAGCCTAAGGGTGCCATCCTATTAATGTTAATGGGAGGAAAGGTTGAGGTTTGCAGTGAGGGACTTGACGGGAGTCAGCTTGCAAGAGCGAGAAAAAGAGACGCCATCAGTATGGGGAACGCAGCCCTTGTCTGTAAGAAGAAGCATCTTCAGAGAAGCTCAGAGAAGATAACCCGTTAATAAATCGCAAGAGTCCCCTGAGCTGGCATGCTGCCCGAGACCACATAGATGGCAACAGCTTTTAAAAATATAATGCAATGCCCATCAGTGATTTGGTGAGCTGGGGAAAGAAGCAGGGGAGTGAGAACTAACTGCCTTGGCAGACAGAGCAGCTTGCTGTACTCATTGTTCATTACACTTTTTTCTGTCCGTCATTGACGGTGATGGTTGAGATTGAACAGATAGGTTAGGAGTCACTGGGCCCTAGCTGTACACAGGTGTGAATGAGGTGTGGTTTGTCAGGAGAGCCACGCCCACTTTTGTCTTGGCCACGCCCACCACCAGGCACGCCCGCCACTAGGCTGAGAGAGAATATGGCACTCATATCCCCAGCTTTGGTCCAGTAGAAGACAGACTGAATCAGGTCTAGTGTGTTGCCGCCATCCCTACCTGTGTTGCCTTTCTGAATCCAGTTTGAAATGTTTTTGAAAGTGTCTTGATTTACGGCTAGCATGCAATTAGCTGTGTGTGTTGACGTGGGCGTTGATAATATAACTAGATCTTTAATAAGGGAACAGATTTGTATTAGAGGATGCCAGGTACAGATTATACAAAGAATTGCAGGCTGGCAATTTTAAGTGCGGAACTGAAGGGAGAGGTCTGCATTTCGCAAAAAATGTGTCTTCTTTATGCCATCCTTTATTTTATTTTATATTATTATTATTATTTGCAGGCCTTTTTGAAAGTACACATTGCTGCCTTGGAAGAGGTGCTGGGAAGATGATGCGCTATGTTCCCAGGTCATAGTGCAATTGAGCCAACACTCCTTCATGCACCTATCCTGTGTTGTTAACGTGAGGGTGGGGACAGGAATGGGGATAGGGATGTGTATTCAAATGCACATCTCAATTAAAGTAGTGCAGGGCCTCCATTTCTGGGTTCCCACCTGTCAATCTGCATTTCTTAGTGCAGAAAGTACTGATCTGATGTACAGAGATCTTTCCCATTCTACTTAATTCAAGAGGGTTCTGTGTGAAAGAAACAAGCAGAAGGTTCATGATGTTTGGGTTATTCCTTCCGAGAAGCTGAGTACAGCTGGCTTAAACTGGTTCTGTTATCTCTTCTGTCAAGGTCATGCTGACTATAAAAGTAAGGCCAGAAGGAGCCTGGGTTTCACTTTCTCTTTCCCTTCTGGTGTGGTGTTCTGTACATAGTATGCTTACTATTAAGATTTAGACTTATTATAAGTTATTGTAACTTTAAGTTAAGTCTGCTGCAACTGGATTTCTTATGGACGGTGCCAATCTTGAATGTATTGGATTTGTGACCATTATGCTCATTTGCCTTCAGTAGCAGTAAAGCTCTGCTGGATGAAATACAATTGCCTTTGATCCATTGTTTGGGAATCTTGCAATTTGTTTAAGTTTTTACTCTGCTAACTGCGTTGGAATCTGCTCTGGATCAATATTGCGTAGGATTTCATGACAGTTCTTCGTTCACCCTGTATTGTTTCCAGTGGGATGCCCATCTCGACACATCTCTGAATGTGCTCAGCTATGCACATCATCATCCAACTGGTCGCACGTAACTGTGACAGCTGAAATGGGCTGAGCATCTGGCTATGAAACATTAGCCAAATGGTTTTGGCAATGGGGATGTGTACCCTCCTGTCTCCACTAAGAGTGAGCGCACCAGGAGATTGCATTTACTTTCTCTGAAGTCATCCCATACCCAAATAATCTTCCAGATGTTGCTCAAAACTGCAGGAGGAGAGAGTGATTCAGTCCTGCTCAAGGGCTTCCGATGGATATCAGATTGGCTGGACTCAATGGGCCACTGGCCTGACCCTGCAGAGTTGCTCTGACGCTCCAGATCTCATTGGCTAGATGAGCGCCGCAAGCCCAGAGTCTGTCAAGACTGGCCCGTATGGTCAGGGGTCCCTTTACCTAATAAAAAGGTAAAGGTACCCCTGCTCGTATGGGCCAGTCTTGACAGACTCTAGGGTTCTGCACTCATCTCACTCTAGAGGCCGGGAGCCAGCGCTGTCCGCAGACCCTTCCGGGTCACGTGGCCAGCGTGACAGAGCCGCATCTGGCGAGCCAGCGCAGCACACGGAACGCTGTTTACCTTCCCGCTAGTAAGCAGTCCCTATTTATCTACTTGCACCCGGGGGTGCTTTCGAACTGCTAGGTTGGCAGGCGCTGGGACCGAGCGATGAGAGCGCACCCCACCACGGGGATTCGAACCGCCAACCTTTCGATCGGCAAGTCCTAGGCCCTGAGGTTTTTAACCACAGCGCCACCCGCGTCCCTCCTTTACCTAATAGGCTAAGATAATTCAACAAAGCAGAAAATCTTAACTCTGGCCCTGGATGCTGCAGCATTAGACAAGGCAACCCCCCCCCCCCAAATAGGAAAGGTGAGTAAGGTTTCAAGGGGCTTTTTGGCATCCAGTGCAAGGTTTCCCCACCCCCAGCCCTTGCAAAAAAAATTTTTTTGAAAAAATCAAAGCTCATAAAAATTGGACGCAGCACTCACGAGCCTTTCAGGCAGGAAAAACAGATGAGAGAGTACAGAGCAGCGGCAGATGGATGCAGGGAAGAGGGACCTTGCTAAAGAGCCTCTTCTGTGTGCCCGATTGCTGCATGAATGCCTGTGCAAGAGATACAAAACAGCCTTTGGTTTCCACAGCTAATTAGTGGCCTTAAGGGAGGTTGGAAAGAGATGTGCTCTGGTTTTTATGCTCTGCACAGCAGATGAAAAGGAAGGGAAAATCTCTACAACTGTTAAAAAGTGGGATTCCAAATCCTGACAATCTTTTCTGGCAGAAATATGTAGAAATGTGCAGAAGGGGTGTAGATAGGGCTGCCCCCCCCCCCCACTGAGGCCAAGTGAGGTGACTGCCTCAGGCGGCAGAATCCCCAGGGTCAGCATCTCCAGATGTCAACCTTTCTCCTCTTTCTTCCTGCCCCTTGTTCCTGATGTAGATCTCCACTTACCCCTTCTTCCCTGACAGGGAAGGGGGAACCATTTTGGAGTTCACCTCAGGTGTCAAAATGTCTTAAAAGGGAAATTTAAAGGGACCCCTGGCCATTAGGTCCAGTCATGGCCGACTCTGGGGTTGCGGCGCTCATCTCGCTTTACTGGCCGAAGAAGCCGGTGTACAGCTTCCGGGTCATGTGGCCAGCATGACTAAGCACCTTCTGGCAAACCAGAGAAGCACACGGAAACGCTGTTTACCTTCCCGCTGGAGTGGTACCTATTTATCTACTTGCACTTTGACTTGCTTTCGAACTGCTAGGTTGGCAGGAGCAGGGACCGAGCAATGGGAGCTCACCCCGTCGCAGGGATTCGAACCACCGACCTTCTGATCGGCAAGCCCTAGGCTCTGTGGTTTAACCCACAGCGCCACCCGCGTCCCATCCTCAGGATGTCTTGGACTGCTCCAAATTTCCCCACTAGTCCAAAAACATTAGCGACCCCAGATGTACACACAAACACAAATATAATAGGGCAACATGTTGCCACTGGCTCATCCTACATTTGGAT
The DNA here is from genome assembly GCF_965153285.1 of Podarcis tiliguerta. Taxonomy (NCBI): domain Eukaryota; kingdom Metazoa; phylum Chordata; class Lepidosauria; order Squamata; family Lacertidae; genus Podarcis; species Podarcis tiliguerta. Next base: position 111,043,405 of record NC_139536.1, on the reverse strand, counting down.
CAAACTGGTCTGGTGTTCAAGAACATCGCAACTAACAATTTTATTGATTGATTTAAAGGTAAAGGTACCCCTGACTTTTAGGTCCAGTCACGGACAACTCTGGGGTTGCATGCTCATCTCGCTCTATAGGCCAAGGGAGCTGGCATTTGTTCCACAGACATGTGGCCAGCATGACTAAGTCACTTCTGGCAAACCAGAGCAGCACACAGAAACGCCATTTACCTTATCGCCGGAGTGGTACCTATTTATTTACTTGCACTTTGACGTGCTTTCGAATTGCTAGGTGGGCAGGAACAGGGTCCGAGCAACGGGAGCTCACCCCGTTGTGGGGATTCGAACTGCCAACCTTCTGATCTGCAAGCCCTAGGCTCTGTGGTTTAGACCACAGCACCACCCACATCCCTTTTATTGACTTACGAGACCTATATACTACTTTCCCTCCAGAGAAAGGTAAGGAAGATTTGCTGTTGGAAGAGTTGCATGCTGAACCCCACCCAACTAGGCTAGAGCAACAACATATTTCAAATTTCTCATCGTAGGAGCAAAATACTAGGCTCACCTGTCCCTCAATCTTTAGCAGATGACTTGCTGGTCTGATAAGTCAGTTTCTCATTTTGCCTGTCTAACAGGATATTGCTTTTCCTATTCTCAAACCGATTCCCTCACGGTCTGCAAGATCTATCAATATTTTAAATGGGAGAGTAGTTCATGTCTGATAATATGATTGTGACTATTTACAATCTTGGAATGCTTCTGAAAATGAGGTAGAATAGAAGCGGGATGGTCCCCCCCCCCTAAATTAATTCCAGGGTGTAGCTGGTAGAAATACTCACTACTGAAAGGCCTCTGTGTGCATTCATTTTGAACATCAGTGGAAGAAATCTCACCAAGTCTGTGTTATGCTAAGGGTCTACAGCAGGGGTCAGCAAACCTTTTCAGCAGGGGGCCGGTCCACTGTCCCTCAGATCTTGGGGGGGCGGACTATATGGGGGGAGATGAATGAATTCCTATGCCCCACAAACAACCCAGAGATGCATTTTAAATAAAATGACACATTCTACTCATGTAAAAACACGCTGATTCCCAGACCATCCATGGGCCGGATTTAGAAGGCGATTGGGCCGGATCCAGCCCCCGGGCCTTAGTTTGCCTACCCATGGTCTAAAGTCTGCTCTGATTTGGACAAAGTATTGGCCATTCTGAGAAATCAAGCCTCTCTCTCTCCATAACCCATTAGCTGATTAGAATATAATAATTACCCCCCATTCCAGAACAATACTGATTAATTTCATAGCATTTGGCTAATAACACAGTATCCAAGCATCTCTATTTTTTTATATAATATTTTATTAAGAGTTTCACATAAAAGAAGAAAAAGAAAAATACAAAAATAGGAAGAGAAACAGGTAAAAACAATTCCATTTTCATAGTATTTCTTACATTTGCTTGTTTCCCAGACTTCCCCTCCCCTCCCCTCTCTGTATTCCAAATCAGATATTTATTCAGCAAATCTCTTCCTTCTGTCTTATCTTTATCTTTATCTTAATATGTTATATTTTTAATTCTTCATTTTTAACCTTCTAATTCTCCGTACTCCCTCACCACATTATTGCTAATAACCCCTTAACCTCCATCTGACGTCATTCTAACATTCATTAATTTTATAATATTTCTGTAAATAGTCTTTAAATTTCTTCCAATCTTCCTCCACCGTCTCTTCTCCCTGGTCTCAGATTCTGCCGGTCATTTCCGCCAATTCCATATAGTCCATCACCTTCATCTGCAGTATCCAAGCATCTCTAAGGGCAGATCTGCATTGTGAGCAGAATCTCATACTACGGTCCAAGGAGGACTCTACTCAGGGCTGGTCCAAGACATTTTGGTACCTGAGGCAAACCACAAAATGGCATCCCCCCCCCCCCCAGGGAAGAAGGAGTGAGTGAAGACCTACGTCAGGAATAAGGGGTGATGCATTCCATGGAGGCTAGATCTGCTGTTCCTGTGGATCCTGCCATCTGAACTGGTCCCCTCACATTGCCTTATGGGTGGGCTGGCCATAACTGTACTATGAAGTATGGTCAGGAAAAAACAGGTGATAGAATAGGGATCGTGCATTGCATTTAGAGATGCTCTTGAACAGGGGTCAGCAACCTTTTTCAGCCATGGGCCGGTCCACCGTCTCTCAGAGCATGTGGTGGGCCGGACTACATGTGGGGGGGAGGGGAGAACAAATTCCAATGCCCCTCAAATAACCCAGAGATGCATTTTAAATAAAAGGACACGTTCTACTCATGTAAAAACACCAGGCAGGCCCCACAAATAACCCAGAGATGCATTTTAGATAAAAGGACACATTCTACTCATGTAAAAACACCAGGCAGGCTCCACAAATAACCCAGAGATGCATTTTAAATAAAAGGACACGTTCTACTCATGTAAAAACACGCTGATTCCCAGACTGTCCGCAGGCCAGATTGAGAAGGCCATTGGGCCAATCTCCAATCCAGATTGGAGAAGAAGATTGGAAAAAAATTAAAGTATATTTACATAAATATTGTAAAATTAATGAATGTTAGAAGGATGCTAGAAAGAAGTTATATGGCTTTAGTAGAAATGTTATTAAGAATTAAGTAAGAATGGATTGATTATGGGTTAAGGTGCAAAATTTAAGGCTAAATTGCGTTAAGATAAATTATGGAACTAAATTTGAGAAAGAGGGAAAGGACTTGCTGAAACAACTAATTGTACTAGAATACAAAAAGGGAGGTGTGAGGAAGTCAAGGAAATAAGCAAATGAAAATTAAGGATATGAAAATATTGGTGTTTTTCTTTTTCTTTTTTAGATGTTTTTGCTTTTTAAATGTTCTTGTTTTTCCTTTTTTGTGTTTTAATGTTTATCTACTTTGAAGTTTTGTAACCTTTTATTGTTCGTTTTTCTTTTCTTTGTATTTGTTAAACCCTAATAAATATTTCAGATACTTAAAAAAAAAAAAAAATAGGAGGCCATTGGGCAGTGTTTAATGGACTGGCCCAGATAATTTCCATTTGCCGGGTGCATACATCCTATAGCCATCAGCACATGCGACATTCAGTTTGCATTGAAGGCAAATTGAATGACAATTTTAGGTATTTGTATTGTACATTGTTTTCCCTTTTAACTGGTTTTACTTATTATATGGTCTCTTGCTACTTTGCTTTGATGCTTGTGTGTGTGCATACAGGTGAAACTCGGAAAATTAGAATACTGTGGAAAAGTTCATTTATTTCAGTAATTCAACTTAAAAGGTGAAACTAATATATGAGATAGACTCATGACATGCAAAGTGAGATATGATCATGGCGTACAGCTGATGAAAACCCCAAATGTCATCAGTGTTGGTCCACTGTGCTTCATTAAGTGCAAGGTCAATGCAGCCATCTACCAGGAGATTTTGGAGCACTTCATGCTTCCTTCCACAGACGAGCTTTATGGGGATGCTGACTTCATTTTCCAGCAGGACTTCGGCACCTGCCCACACTGCCAAAAGTACCAAAACCTGGTTCAATGCCCATGGGATTACTGTGCTTGATTGGCCAGCAAACTCGCCTGACCTGAACCCCATAGAGAATCTATGGGGCATTGCCAAGAGAAAGATGAGAGACATGAGACCGAGCAATGCAGAAGAGCTGAAGGCTGCTATTGAAGCATCCTGGTCTTCCATAACACCTCAGCAGTGTCACAGGCTGATAGCATCCATGCCACGCCACATTGAGGCAGTAATTGATGCAAAAGGGGCCTAAACCAAGTCTTGAGTACATATGCATGCTTCTACTTCTCAGAGGTCCAATATTGCTCTATTTGCAGTCCTTGTTTTGCTGATTTCATTTAATATTCTAATTTTCTGAGATTGTTAATTTGGGGTTTTCCTCAGCTGTACGCCATGATCACCACAATTGTAACAAATAAAGGCTTGGCATAGACTCATGACATGCAAAGCAAGATATCCCATATCTTAGTTTCACCTTTTAAGTTGAATTACTGAAATAAATGAACTTTTCCATGATATTCTAATTTTCCAAGTTTCACCTGTATGTGTAAATGGTGACTAACAAATGTAATAAAGAAATAATCTATCTGATTCACACTTTCCCCAAACAGCATGTGAACCGGAACACAATAGAAATTTGCACTTTTTCTGAAATTTGCAATGCAGTTCTCTAGCTTGAGTAAGGTGTGCATATAAGTGCATCTGTTAGTGAAAATAACATGCAAAAGCACATTATATTTGTGAGCATTGTTTATGGAAATATGCCATATTTAGAAACGAAAAACTGCATATTTGGAGAAAAACGAAAATGCAGACAAATATTCGCGAGGACTTTAAAAACAACAAAAAATGAAATTTGCAAACTGATGTGGAAATGTGGAGAACTGAGCTGCAGACTGGAAGGAAAAAAAGAGGAACAGAAAAAATGAAAGATTTGGCCACCCCTGTGACATAGTCGCCCTTTTTGCCCCAGGCAATTGATCCATTCATTGGGAAGACAGCCAGGCTGCCTGACTTTCTCCTAAGTAAACATGATGATGGGTAAGGAGTGGAGGACTGCCATCCGTCTTCAACCTGTCACAGGATGAAAGAAAGATAAATAGCTCGACACCTCTTTGCAGGCTGCTGGCAGCAGGCTCTCTGCCTCTTGCCAAAAGAAGGTGGGTGCTTTGTTCTCCCAGGGAGCTTGGACCTCTGTGGAGGAAACACAAAGGGAGGAAGGATCTAGCCTTCATCTTCTGCTCTTGAAGGAGCATCTTTCTTTCTGCGCACTCCTGCTCAAAACTATCAGCTCTGCTATTTAATAATGAAACACTCATCCTTTCCAGCTGGGTTAATATAAGAATAAACATGTATCCTCTCCAGCATCTCTGAGATACACTTCTCCCTTTATTGTTTGTGTACATCGCTGGATATAGGGACACGGGTGACGCTGTGGGTAAAAGCCTCAGCACCTAGGGCTTGCCGATCGAAAGGTCGGCGGTTCGAATCCCCGCGGCGGGGTGCACTCCTGTTGTTCGGTCCCAGCGCCTGCCAACCTAGCAGTTCAAAAGCACTCCCGGGTGCAAGTAGATAAATAGGGACCGCTTACTAGCGGGAAGGTAAACGGCATTTCCGTGTGCGGCTCTGGCTCGCCAGAGCAGCGATGTCACGCTGGCCACGTGACCCTGAAGTGTCTCCGGACAGCGCTGGCCCCCGGCCTCTTGAATGAGATGAGCGCACAACCCTAGAGTCTGTCAAGACTTGCCGTTACGGGCAGGGGTACCTTTACCTTTTACATCGCTGGATGCTCCCTGGATTTTGTTGTTTGGGCATGCTGGTGCTTCTAATTCCGTTCATACCGCTAGTATGGCCTAGGACCCTCATACCTACAGGACCGCCTCTCCCGGTATGCCCCATGGAGAGCCTCAAGGTCCATAAATAGCAACACCCTAGAGGTCCTGGGCCCTAAGGAAGTTAGATTAGCCTCAACCAGAGCCAGGGCCTTTTCAACACTGGCTCCGGCCTGGTGGAACGCTCTGTCTCATGAGTCCAGGGTCCTGTGGGATCTGATTTCTTTCTGCAGGGCCTGTAAGACAGAGTTGTTCCGCCTGGCCTTTGGCTTGGAATCAATTTGATTCCCTCCCCCTCTTTCTTTTTTCCTTTCTCCTCCTGTGAAGAGGCTGCATCTTAATGTTCTAATCTAATGTTCTAATCTAATGTTCTAATCTTTTAATCTAGTTTTTAAAGTTGTATTTTAATGAACTTATTTTTATTATTGGTTGTTTTTTTATATAAATAATTTTTATTCAATTTTTCCAAATATAAAATTTATACAATTCATACATCTTTTTTTATATCTATTCTCTTTTTTGACTTCCCTCAACTTGACTGATACTCCTTCCCTTCTTAATTTCTTACACATTTCTAAAACCTTACTTCTATTATTTTTATAAATTAATTCTTATTTTACTTATATTCTAACGTTTCTTGTTACAGAGCTTCATTAAGGCTTACAAGCGTTATTTGATTTTCACTTAGTTTGTGCATATACTCTGTAAACTTTTCCCAATCTTCTATAAATCTCTGGTCTCGTCGATTTCGGATCCTTCCCGTCAGTCTATCAAGTTCTGCATAGTCCATCATCTTCTAATGTAGGTAGCTCCTCTTGCTTCCATTTCTGAGCCATATTTTTATTATTGATTGTTAGCTGCCCTGAGCCTGGTCTTGGCTGGGGAGGACGGGGTATAAATAAAATTTATTATTATTATTAGTAGTAGTAGTACACTCTAGAAACAGAGTGCAAGCAAATAGCGGCATACAATTCGTAATGGAGATATAGGTAAAAGGTAAAGGACCCCTGGACGGTTAAGTCCGGTCAAAGGCGATTATGGAGTTGTGGCACTCATCTCGCTTGCAGGCTGAGGAAGCCGGCGTTTGTCCACAGGCAGCTTTCCAGGTCATGTGGCCAGCATGAGTATACCGCTTTGAGCGCAACGGTACACCGTGATGGAAACCAGAGTGCATGGAAACACTGTTTACCTTCCCACCACAGGGGTACCTATTTATCTACTTGCGCTGGTGTGCTTTTGAACTGCTAGGTTGGCAGGAGCTGGGACCAAGCAATGGGAGCTCACCCCTAAGTGGGGATTCGACCCCCCGACCTTCTGATCGGCAAGCCCAAGAGGCTCAGTGGTGTAGACCACAGCGTCACCTGGAGATACCGGCTTTAAGGCTAAGATAGAGATGTCCCCCACATCTTCCACTCCACCTCCAACTGGGAAGAAATGGGGGACATGTTTTATTTTTGGGGGGAAAGCAAATATCTTCCAAATATTTGAAGGGCTACCTTAGGTGGAGGTGGTTAGTACTTTTCTATCAGAAAAAGTAGCTCCTTTGGGTTGCCACTGGTCACCAGTCCCCTCCTCTTTGATCAATGCTATGCATTGTATCACATGTTAGCCCTACTAAGAGTAGACCCATTGAAATTAATTGGCATGACCAACTTAGCTTCATTAATTTCCATGGGCCTACTCTTGAGTACGATTTGGTTGGCTACAATCCTACATCACGGCATTCTCGGAGGCAAAATTGGTGGTCAACAGCTGGCCAAGAGGTATTTTGCTGCGATCTGAGGCAGCAAACAAAGCAAAGAGCATTGAATTCAGATCAAACTAGTCATGCTTTCGTTCCATTAAATTCAATGGGGCTCATGTGAGCCACACCTAACTCGTCCCATTGAGTTGAATGGGACTAAAGCATGGCTTTGTCAACAATCAGACTAACCTCCCTCTCCACTTAACCCTTTTAAAATGTTGAAATCACCTTCCCAGTACATTCCAGTTTGGGTCACCCCTTTTCTCCTTCCCCGCGTTGAACAAAAAACTTTGAAAAATTCAAACCCTGCTCTGAATTATCAAGCAAATGAGTGGCATTTGTCACAATTTGTTTGAGCAGGAAGGGGCGCTGATCCCATGGCAGACACTAGGGGGAGCTCATTTGCTATTTCCTTACAGTGCATGACAGGCTAGAGTGGCAGATTGCCTAAAATGGGATTGGGTTTTTCCCAACACTAACCACTGATTCCATCGAGGTTGAATCAAACACACACGTTTGCATTCTAGCCTTATAAAAGTTTCACCATGTGCCTGAGGTCTAAACATATGTGGAATCATTCATGAGACCGGAAAGCAGAACACTTTTTTTTTTTTAATTAAAAAATCCTCTGACTGTAAAAGTTACATATACTATGTGCTTTTTTATGACACTGGTATCTCTTTTTGGCCGCCATTTTGGACCAGATAATGTCCATTTTGGACGGATAAAAATCCATATATGGATATATGAGCACCTCCACCTCATTTTTTTTACCAGAAAACAAGCACAGCATATACCACTCTAAATGTGGCCTCAATACAGAAGTTCTCTTTCTCAACTCTGAAGTTTCACTGCAGTCTTTCCATTGATTTTCTCTTGTCATGGTAGGACTTATTCCACTCTGAAATTTTAAGAAATCCCAATCCGGTTAAATCATATGGTAAAGTAAAGGCAAAGGACCCCTGACAGTTAAGTCCAGTTGTGAACGGCTCTGGGGTTGCAGCGCTCATCTGATTTTACTGGCCGAGGGAGCTGATGTTTGTCCGCAGACAGTTTTTCTGGGTCATGTGGCCAGCATGACTAAGCCGCATCTGGTGAAACCAGAGCAGTGCACAGAAACACCGTTTACCTTCCGACTGGAGTGGTACCTATTTATCTACTTGAACTCTGATGTGCTTTCAAACTGCTAGGTTGGCACCGAACAAGGGGAGCTCACCCCGTCACGGGGAATCGAACCGCCAACCTTCCAATCCGCAAGCCCAAGGCTCAGTGGTTTAGTTTAATCTGGAACACTTCCATTGCAAGGCGCACTCCTCCATTGTCTCCTGAGACAGATGGATGCCAACAACATCAAGAAAAGCCAAGCCCTAGTAAGTTAGCAAAAATGTATAAGACAAGTACAAATACCTGCTGTAAATGTAAAGAGAAGGAAGGTACCTTTTTCCATATGTGGTGGCCGTGTAAGGTAATAAAAGCTTTTGGGGAAATAACAGCTGGGGCGGCCCGCACCTACCACCCCCCTTCCTACGCCACCGCCTCTGAGCAAGGCATTGTGGGCAAGGTTACCCAGAGAAAGCCACTTCCGAGCTGGAGAGGAGGTGGGGTTGTGGGCCCACGCCCTCCCCACACACGCGGGGGCTGGCTTACAGCCCCTGCGAGAATGAGGGAATCCTCTGGCACGTCAGCTCCCTGCCTAGCCAATCAGCTGCGCAGGGAGGCGTGGCCCGGGCTATTTATGGCCGGCGCGCCCAGGGACCGCCCTCTCTTCGCTATGGACTTCAGTTGGTCGCCGCCAAGGGGCCTGGTAGGAATTTTTCCACTTGGCAAATCGGCACCTGCCATTGGGTTTTTTCGCCTACCTCATAGCAAAGGTCACAACTTTCCCTGTATTGGCGGTTAGGCATTGGTAGGGGTATTGTTATGCAACTGAAGTGGGGGGAAGGAAGCGCCATCATCTTCCCCAAGCAAAGGGTAGTCCGGTAAAGGATTCCGGGGGAAGGTTGCCCTGTCCAAAGCCTATGGAGGTGTGGGCCTAAGGCACGCCCCTGAGCGGTGACCCCTGGGGGATCCTAGTTGACGTACTCCAGCAGGACTTCCCCCGCTGGTGGTTAACCCTCACCGGTCTTCATGCAATTGGGCTGAAGCCGGTTAGTCGATAGGAACCAATGCCTAAGCCAATACCTCTCAATTCCTGTAATCAATAAAGTTGTGGCCTTTTTCGCCCATTAACCTTAAATAAAGTGTCCTGTGTCTTTATTTCACAAGGGGGGAGGGGGACTTGCCACTCAACTCCTTTTAAAAGTCTCGTAGGCTATGACCGTGAAGCTTTAAGCAACCTTTGCTGCTTTACAAAGCGGCAGAGGCACTCTCTGAGGCTGCTTCACCCACAGTGCCTCTCTTGGAGGAAGTACCCTTCCTTGGGAGAGAGAAATTACAGAGCAAAATGGCCTGCAGAGGGTCAGACACACGGCCCTGACACTGCTAACAAGCAGCAAAAAAATCATAACGCAGAGAAGACAGCAGCAGGCCCAGTTTCCCGGAGGTATGCAATGTCTCGGGCCAGCCACAGTTGCTTCTCCAAGCTTAAGCAAGATGTCACGCTAATTTTTCCAGTCGCTTCTCCTGCCTTTAAGCTGCTCTTTGGTTATATTGCACCTAGATTTGGAACAATGCCTTCTGCAGCGGCGAGTCTTTATCTTACTTGCACATCACACGGCCAGCCACACGCTGCAGAGAAAGAACCCAGCTTTTAGCAAGTGTTCAGCAAGTGACCAAGTGGGAGGTAGTGAGTTTGGCATGCTGCCCAAATGATAATCATCGGCATGCCCTGCTTCACTTTGAATTGCACAGCCATTCTACTCCTCCACAGTCTCATCAGTGTCCAGGGTAGAGCTCTCAAGCCAAGCAAGTGCCACGAAAACAGTAAACAGAGCAGCTTTCACTCCTCCACACAGTAACGCTAGCCCAGATGATGGAGCTGACAGCTCAAGTCCTTGATAGTCGAAGGAAAGAAAGAAATATCTCCACATTCTGACCTGCTCAGAGTTCATCTCCACGCCGCTTGGCCAGTGAAGACAGGAGACATCTCAGGAACGAGAGATATAACTTCGGTGTTTGGTTCTTTCAGCGGAACGGATTACTTTATTGAGTTCAGAGGTTCGGAAGCTGTGTTCCTCCAGATCTCGTTGGACTACACCTCCCATCTTCCTGGGTCACTGGACCATGTTAGCTGAGGATGATGGGAGATGGAGTCTAGCAACTGTCTAGTCATTTGAGTGCTGGACCAGGAGCTGGGAAGCGGCAGGGTTCAAAGCTCAGCCATGAAACTTACTGAGTGACCTTTGGACAGTCACAACCACTCAGCCTAACCTACCTCTCAGGATTTTGGTGAGGATAAAATAGGGAGGAAGGGCGCCTATTTATGGCGCCTTGAGCTCCTGGAGGAAAGGTGGAATGTGAATGCAAAGCCACTCCCGACATCAGGAGGGGGGGGGTTGTGGGCTCACGCCCACCATCATCTGCGCGGGGCTGGCTGCAGCCCCACGCGATCAGGGGAATCCTCGGGCCGCATCATACCCTGGGCCAGCCAATCGGCTGGCTGCAAGGGCAGGGCTAAGGGGATCATTTAAGGATGGCACAGCCTGAGAACACCCCTTTCCATCGCCGATTTAGCTGGTGTTTCCCACCCACCCACCCTCTAGGTTTCCCTCGGACTTTGCTATGAACCTCGGTTGGTCGCCGCAAGGGGCCTGGTAGGAGTTTTTCCACTTGGCTAATTGGCATTGTTTTTACAGCCATTTGGTTTTTTCGCCTACCTCGTAGCAAAACGTCACAACACCTTTGGTTTGGGTGGTTAGGCATTGGTATAGGGGTATTGTTTTGCTGATGAGTAGTGGGGGGGAGGAGCGCCATCACCTCCCCCAAATATGTAGGGGTAGTCCGATAAGATTCCGGGGGGGGGGGGGCTTTGCCTCGTCTGAAACCTATGGAGGCTAGGGCCTAAAGCGCACTCCCGAGCGGTGACCCCTCGGGGAGCGCCTAGGGATGTGCATCTCAGGGGCTCCCCCTGTTGGTTTTAAACCCATCCGGTTTTATACCGGTTAGTCTGATAGGACCAATACCTAAAGCCAATACTGCTCTTACCTGTAATCAATAAAGTTGTGGCCATTTTTCGCCCATTAACCTTAAATTCTGGTGTCCTGTGTCATATTTTAGTCCAACTTGGGGGGGGGAGGGGGAATCGCCACGCAATAAATAAAGAAGCAAGTAAACATCTGGAGGAATGCACACCTGATCTGGTTGATAATAGGTTTATATGCACCATCTGGGATGGGACCATGCAGGGGACTGGACCACCCAAAATTCTGTAGCGGTTGTGCACCCACTGCACGACATGCTTGCCTGAATTGCACAACCCATGTGGCATGCCTTTGTCATTTGCGCATGCCCTACAGCGTTCACATGACGTGTCAGCACAGCACACAATCTGTGCACATGACATCAGCATGGCACACAACATGCTGACATCACTCATGTACCCTGCGTGGAACTGGCCCCCTCAATTGTGGGGGGGAAAGCAGTGCTTTTCTGCCCTGAACAGGGGTAGCTTTTGAGCCCCGCCAGGCAACACTCTTTGCCTCTGGGTGCTGAGAGAAGCAGAGAAGTCAATTAGGCATCTGGGCTATTACTGACAAGCTGGCTCACTTCCCATGACACAGACTAAATAAAAAATGGCATGAACAAGTCAGCTGGGTAGAGAAAGCAGAGCCCCGCCTTTCCCCAGTTTGCCTAGGGCAGTGAAATTCCCAGAGACCAGCCTGGATGGGCCTCTTCAAATAGTATGTGCCAACTGTTTAATAATATAAGAAGTGAGATTCTTCCAGCTGTGCCTTTTTCAGCTTCGTAACAAGCAATATTTCCACCCATTCGTTGGGGGATTTTGCTGGCAATATTGCAGCAAGATTGACAGAAATGACTGGCAAGTTTACTTGGCTTTCACTCTGAGCTGCTTTCCATGTAACTTTCTGCCCGGGGGGCTGCTTTTTTTAGGCCCACGTGTGCAGGAGTCACTAGAGACCAAGTATGGATAACTAGGTATGTGGTGCTGTGTCCATGAGAAGACATTTGTCCCTTTCCTATGCAAGACATGTGTCCACTCTGATCCCCAACCCCATTCCAATCCAATCGGAGCGGCCCTCTGTCAGGGACCGTGCTGAGGAGGGCTGCACTGAGAAGAAGAAGAAGAATAAGAAGAGTTTGGTTTTTATATCCTGCTTTATCACTACCCAAAGGAGTCTCAAAGCGGCTAACATTCTCCTTTCCCTTCCTCCCCCACAACACTCTGTGAAGTGTGTGGGGCTGAGAGACTTCAGACTTCAGACCAGCCCAAGGTCACCCAGCAGCTGCATGTGGAGGAGCGGGGAAGCGAACCCTGTTCACCAGATTACGAGTCCACTGCTCTTAACCACTACACCAAACTGAGGGGAAATGGTGGGAACCCACCCCTCCGCCTGCTCCTGAATCTTCCAAGGAGGAAGAGGACAGTGTAGATTTGGGACAGTGGTTTGCAGAGGGTCATAGTTCAGAAGGCAGAAGCTGGGTAATACTGGATGGGGAACAGCTAGGAGAAGAAACACTGGAAGAGAGAGGAAAGTCTCTGGACAGCATTCCTCCGCCCAGCCCAAGATCAAGAAGAGCTCAGAAAGTCTCAGAGCAGAAAGCACAGAGGGTACAAGCTCAGATGTAGGAGTGATGTCGATTAATAGGGATGGAGGGGGTGTAAGCCTTAATTGGGAGCACAGCCATTCTGGGTTGACACTTTCTTTTGTCCTTCCCTGTGCTTATTAAAAAAACTAACTGGTAAGAATTCCTTTAGTTTAATCTACTCATTTATGGCCATGGGGGAGGAAGCCAATTCCCCAAAGCCTGACACCCTCAGGGGTTGGTCCTGGTTCATGCAATCAGGGGCACCCTCACTGAAAGCTACAGCTCAGTGGGAGAGCAATGGCTTTGCATGCAGAAGGTCCCTGGTTCAATCCCTAACATCTCCACCTAGAATTGCGAGAGACTCCTGTCTGAAACCCCGGAAAAAGTCAGTGTGGGCAATACTGAGCCAGAAAGACAAATGGCCTGACTCAGGGCTAGGAAATGGATCAACATATTGTCCAAAACCGGTTTGAAGTCCGTATCGTGATATCGGTTTTATAATTTTTGACCTGGCAATACAACACGAATCATAATGTGCGTGTGTGTGCTATGCAAAAATCACAATGTAGATAAAACCGTGAAGCCAGGCCAAGCTTCTCTCAATTCCTGCAGCCTTTGTTAACTCTGCCGGCGCAGCTGTCTCCTGTTTCATGCAGGGGGCAATGAATGACAAGAGCAGGTGCTGGCACAAACCATGATGCAGTTAAAACTGTGAAGCCAGCCAATGCCTCTACATAGCTCCATCCTTGTTTATGACATCATGATACATTGTATATCATGATGCTTAGGTAAAGGTAAAGGGACCCCTGACGATTAGGTCCAGTCGTGGCTGACTCACCTCGCTTTACTGGCCGAGGGAGCCAGTGTACAGCTTCCGGGTCATGTGGCCAGCATGACTAAGCTGCTTCTGGTGAACCAGAGCAGCACACGGAAACGCCGTTTACCTTCCCGCCAGAGCGGTACCTATTAATCTACTTGCACTTTGTCGTGCTTTCGAACTGCTAGGTTGGCAGGAGCAGGGACCGAGCAACGGGAGCTCACCCCGTTGCGGGGATTCGAACTGCCGACCTTCTGATCAGCAAGTCCTAGGCTCTGTGGTTTAACCCACAGCGCCACCTGCGTCCCTGACATCATGATGCTTAGCTGGTGACATATCACAATGTTGGAAACCAGCTTTCGCCTGGCCCTAATGTTCGCCTCTACATGGTTCCATCCTTATTTCAGACATTGTAATATAGTGATCTGTCACGATGTTTAGCTGGTGATATATATGTTGAAAACCAGATATCGCCCAGCCCTACTCAGTGTCAGGCTGCTTCCTATGTTCCCAATGCATCATCGGCACTGAAATTACCCTATTGTGGAGAATTGAAATAATAAAGCACTAATTTGTCAAAACCCACAAAAGGTCAAAGCACCAGCAATTTAAAAACTTGCTGGGAGGGGGGGGGAGAGAGAGAGAGAGAGAGGTCACCTAAGGCCACCCAGTTTGTGCAACCGCCAGTCCTCTTTCTTAGATATTCTGACCGCACTAACAGCGGCTCCTATACTGCTCTGAGCAATCTCAGAATCTCACACATTTGCATACAAGGCTACATAAAAGCTCTTGTGCTTCAAACAGAGACCCTTGATTCACATTAATCCCGAGGAGCCTGCATTTGGCCGCAATGGGGCGAGGGAGTTTCTGCAGTTCTGATTGGCCAGGCAGCCCTCAAATCACAAATGGAAATCAGAGCTTTTGTGAAAGATGCAAAACACTCCCGCAGCCCATCTATTGTAAACAGGAGAGAGCCATTGGAATGGTACTCCCTGCCCTGTCAATCAATGTGGTACAGCATTAAGACCAGGCGGGAAAATGACTGCCTAAGTGAGCATTCCCATGATTTTTTCTAGGGGAGGAGCCAAGTCAGTATTATTAACATGTATATGTGTGTGTATATATATATATATATATGCAGGTTTTGGTGTCCTCGGGTGTCTTCCCGTGTAAAAGTTGGGGTGTCTAGGCGACGTTTCGACGAGGTCTCACTCGTCATCTTCAGGCTGGTGCTTTCGGCTTCTTGTTACTGGAACAGATATATATATATATCCCCTTTCACACTGATAGGGACTCAAGGTAGCTTTAAAGGTAAAAGTAAAGGGACCCCTGTCCATTAGGTCCAGTCGTGGCTGACTGTGGGGTTTATCTCGCTTTATTGGCCAAGGGAGCTTCCGGGTCATGTGGCCAGCATGACTAAGCCACTTCTGGCAAACCAGAGCAGCGCATGGAAACGCCGTTTACCTTCCCATCCTGCTAGGTTGGCAGGAGCAGGGACCGAGCAACAGGAGCTCACCCCGTTGCGGGGATTCAAACCGCCAACCTTCTGATTGGCAAGTCCTGGGCTCTGTGGCTTAACCCACAGCGCTAGCTCACAGCTAAAATGGAAGCAGCTTAAAACATAGAAAGGGAGAAAAGACACAGAAGAAGAAAAATCAGTAAATAATAATATTAAATAATATCATTAAAATTATATCAAAAATAATTTAACATTAACAGAATACACACAAATACTCTAAACAAAAAAACATGCTTACGTAGCATATAATTATAGAAAGTGAGCTTAGTGGAGGTATCGCCTGGCAAAGTTGGCCTCTAAGACATTTTTATTCCTGGTCTATCCTGTTGTTAGTTCTCGATGGGTAGACCTGCTGTCCCTGTACAGGTAGCCCTTAGTATCATAGAATCATAGAATCATAGAGTTGGAAGGGACCACAAGGGCCATCGAGTCCAACCCCCTGCCAAGCAGGAAACACCATCAGAGCACTCCTGACATATGGTTGTCAAGCCTCTGCTTAAAGACCTCCAAAGAAGGAGACTCCACCACACTCCTTGGCAGCAAATTCCACTGTCGAACAGCTCTTACTGTCAGGAAGTTCTTCCTAATGTTTAGGTGGAATCTTCTTTCTTGTAGTTTGGATCCATTGCTCCGTGTCCGCTTCTCCGGAGCAGCAGAAAACAACCTTTCTCCCTCCTCTATATGACATCCTTTTATATATTTGAACATGGCTATCATATCACCCCTTAACCTCCTCTTCTCCAGGCTAAACATGCCCATCTCCCTTAGCCGTTCCTCATAAGGCATCGTTTCCAGGCCTTTGACCATTTTGGTTGCCCTTGTTCTGTTTCCCACTGAATTTCCCAGTGTCTCCCTCATTTTCCAGCAATACCTGAGCTCTGCGAGTGCGGCTTTCTCCCAACTGAAGTGCGGAATGTTTGAGGACCGGGACATTTGCAGGGAACCCAAAATGCTTGTTTACAAAGCTATTGTACTACCAACCTTACTATATGCTTGTGAAACATGGACCACTTATAAACACCATCTCCAACTCCTTGAAAGATTCCCTCAACAGTGTCTCTAAAAATTTTTACACATCACTTGGGAAGACGGGCAAACTAATATCAGTGTACTGGAAAGAAGCAAAGATCACCAGTGTTGAAGCAATGATTCTTCAACATCAACTTCGTTGGACTGGTCATGTTGTGCAGATGCCTGATGATGGTCTTCCAAACAAACTACTCTATTCCGAGCTTAAAAATGGAAAGTGTAATGCTGGTGGTCAACAAAAGAGGTTTAAAGACTGTCTCAAGACAAATCTAAAAAAATGTAGTATAAACACTGACAACTGGGAAACACTGGCCTGCGAGCGCTCCAGTTGGAGAACAGCCTTGACCAAAGGTGTCATGGGTTTTGAAGACACTCAAACTCAGGACGCAAGGGAGAAACATGCTAAGAGGAAGGCACTCTTGGGAAATCCACACCGTGATCAACTCCCACCCAGGAACCAATGTCCCCACTGTGGAAGGACGTGTGGATCCAGAATTGGCCTCCACAGTCACTTACGGACTCACTGTTAAGACCATGTTCATGGAAGACAATCTTACTCGGCTATGAGTGATTGCCAAAGAAAGAAAGAAGAGCCCTTGTTTTATTTTCCACTGAATTTCCCAATGTCTCCCTCATTTTCCCCAGTGTCTCTTCAGCCACTCCAGCCCTTAATGTATTGCAGTACTCCAGCGATCAACTTCACACAAACTCTTCATTTTCCAACAACAACAACAAAAAACCAACCCCAACTTGCCACAAGTCCCAGTAGGCTTGGGACTCAGCTACATTATTATTATTTTTTTTAAAAAAGGGCAAGCAGCGTTTTGAATGTGTTATAAACATGCAACAACAGATGGCGGAGAGTAAAAAAAAATTTTTTTTTGTAATTTTCCATAGCATTTCCCCCCTTTTGTTATAGCAAGTACTTAATTCGTTCCGGAGGTCCGTTCTTAACCTGAAACTGTTCTTAACCTGAAGCACCACTTTAGCTAATGGGGCCTCCTGCTGCCGCCGCACCGCCGGAGCACGATTTCTGTTCTCATCCTGAAGCAAAGTTCTTAACCCAAGGTACTATTTCTGGGTTAGTGGTGTCTGTAACCTGAAACGTATGTAACCCGAGGTACCACTGTAGTGTTTTTCCTTGTGTGTAGATCCCCCTAGACTACACCTCGGGGTTGTCATTCACTACTCTCGTCCTCTTATCCCAGAAAAATGGGCTATAACAACATTGAGCTACTTTGCAGGGTTGGCGTACGTACACAGTCTGAGCCATAGCCCCACGACTTGTAGCATGGGTACAATCGTGATGGACTGTAATTGTATTGGCAGAGAAATGTGATTTAAATTAAATATGTGCCATAATTTCCACCTTAAAGTAGTTACATGTAACAGTACAGTTATGCTAAGTATATGTGACACCTGATAAAATTACTTAGTCAAGATGCATCAGAATAATGTAAAAGACATCAATAATTACAGAGGCACTTAATTCACCAAATTAAGCTCTCCAAAAGGTAAGGTTGTAGAGACACTACAGTGCAGAAAAATAAAAGAGAGGGAGGAGAAAGTAAGGGGGAAAGTAAGAGAGAGGAAAATAGAGAGAAAACATTTTTAAAAAGAAGAAAATCATATATATATATATCTATATAGACACTCAAATTGCTCCTGAAACAACATTCAGCTGAACTGCATCTTGTCCCTTATCATCCCAGTAGTGAATTAAATAACTCCACATCTGTATGAATCATCTTGTTGCCTTCCGTCTCTTATTTTTATAAAGTTAGTGAGGTTCGCCATGTTAGCCCAAAATCCATTCCACTGTGGAGGATGGCTTAATCTTTTCCCATTTATTACGGATAGATAATCAGGCTGCTGGCGGAGTAAATAAACCGATTTTCCTCCCTGTATTTGCAAATCTTTTTTTAAAAAATAATAATAATGGCAGAGTAATTAAAAAGTTCACAAACGCAGCAAGACAAAGCACCTTTTTTTGGTATGAAACCAATAGTCATTCTAGCTCAGGCTTTAACTCTGTTTAAAGTCACAGCTGCACGAAAACCCTGGATTCCTTCATTGATTTCTATGGGGCAGCAATCAATTCTGTGTCAAGGAAGACCAGCGCAGAAGGCTTAAAAATGAACCAAAAGGTTCCTTCTCTGGAGTCATTTAATGGCTGTTTTAGTTCAGCCTTTTCTTTGTGTAGTCAGCTGGGTTGCTTGCCTGAGTGTCAGTCATTGCAATTATTTTGTTCATTGTCTAGAAACTCTGAAACGTGGGAGAAGGCTCATTTCCTACAAAACAAAGGAGGGGGAGAAGGGCCATAAATCAGTGACAGATCACATGCCTTGCATGTAGAAGTTCCCAGGTTCAAATTCTGGCATCTACTGGTAGGTCTGCGAATGACAACACTGAGCCGAATGGACCAGTGGTCTGATTTGTTGTACCTGAAAGAGCATCTCCACCTCCATAGTTCTACCTGGACACTGAGGTCCATCGCCGAGGGCCTTCTGGCAGTTCTCTTGCTGCGAGAAGCCAAGTTACAGGGAACCAGGCAGAGGGCCTTCTCGGTAGTGGCACCCGCCCTGTGGAACGCCCTTCCATCAGATGTCAAAGAGAAAAATAACTACCAAACTTTTAGAAGACATCTGAAGGCAGCCCTGTTTAGGGAAGCTTTTAATGTTTAATAGGTTATTGTATTTTAGTGTTTTGTTGGAAGCCGCCCAGAGTGGCTGGGGAAACCCAGCCAGATGGGCAGGGTATAAATAAATTATTATTATTATTATTATTATTATTATTATTATTATTATTATTAATTATTATTATTTTATTAAGATGGGACACAGGTAGCGCTGTGGGTTAAACCACAGAGCCTAGGGCGGTTCAAATCCCCGTGACGGGGTGAGCTCCCATTGCTTGGTCCCTGCTCCTGCCAACCTAGCAGTTCGAAAGCATGTCAAAGTGCAAGGAGATAAATAGGTACCACTAAACGGTGTTTCCGTGCACTGCTCTGGTTCGCCAGAAGCGGCTTAGTCATGCTGGCCACATGACCCGGAAGCTGTACGCCGGCTCCCTCGCCCAATAAAGCGAGATGAGCGCCGCAACCCCAGAGTCGGTCACGACTGGACCTAATGGTCAGGGGTCCCTTTACCTTTTATTATTAAGGTAGCTTCCTATGTAGAATATTGTCAATCTAATATGAAATTGTATCATCACACGGGCAAACAGGGAACAACGGATGCGAGAAGGCACCGTTTTTCTGTTCCGCTGCCATTCCTCTTCCTCCGAAAACTATGCTATTTGTCTCACTGTCCACAGCAGTGAAATTAGGCCATTTATCTAATCAATTATAAATTATAGGGCCATTATGTAATGTAGCAGTTAAAGTGTTGCACAAGGACCTGGGAGACCAGGGCTCAAATCTCAATTTGGTCACCCGGGAGACCGAAGGCACCTTCTTCCACCTTTGGTGGACGTGCCCAAGGATTAAGACCTTCTGGGAGATGATATATAATGAAATGAAAAAGGTATTTAAATATACCTTCTTGAAGAAACCAGAGGCCTTTCTCCTGGGCATGGTCGGCCAATTGGTGTCAAGGAAGGATAGAACCTTTTTTATGTACACCACAACAGCAGCAAGAATACTCATCGCAAAGTATTGGAAGACACAAGATCTACCCACCCGGGAAGAATGGCGGATGAAGCTGATGGACTACATGGAAATGGCGGAAATGACCGGCAGAATCCGAGACCAGGGAGAAGAGTTGATGGAAGAAGACTGGAAAAAATTTAAAGTATATTTACAGAAATATTGCAAAATTAATGAATGTTAGAAGAATATTGGAATGAAGCTATATGGTTTTAGCAGAAATGTTATAAAGAATTAAGTAAAAACTGATTGTTATTGGGCCAAAGTGGAAAATTTAAAGTTAGATTGAGTTAAGATAATTTATAGAACCAAAATTGAGAAAGAGGGATAGGATTTGCTGAATTAGCATTTGAACTAGAATACAAAAAAGGGAGGTGTGAGGAAGTCGAGGAAACAAGTAAATGAAAGATAATGATATGGAATTTGGATTTTTTCTTCTTTTTATTATGTATTGTTCTTTTTTTCTTTTTCTCTCCCCCCCCCCTATTTTTGATATATTGTTTGTTAAATTTCTCATTGTTTCTTTTTTTTTATTTTTTTACACTTTTTCCTGTAATTATAAAACTTTTAATAAATATCTTTAAAAAAAAAAAAACAAATCTCAATTTGGTCACGAAAATCACTGGGTGACCTGCCTCACAGGGTTGTGGTGAGGATAAAATGAGGAGTGGGAGAAGAACCATGAGCTTCTGAGTGGGAGGAAGTGGGGTATAAATGCAATGGAATAAATAAAATGCCAATCATTGCAATAGAAAGGAAATGCAAAGGGCAGGATTTAATCAACTGGGTTTTGGCTGTGGGCTGAAAACAACAACAACAACAACATATTTGCTGGGTTGATTTCCATTCAACTGAAGAGTGGCAATTTCTGCTCCCTTTCACCTCAGAATTCTGCCCCTAGGGTGAACTGAACTTTGCCCCTAACTAGTTTTTACTGAATTATGGTGCTGGAGGAGACTCTTGAGAGTCCCATGGACTGCAAGAAGATCAAACCTATCCATTCTTAAGGAAATCAGCCCTGAGTGCTCACTGGAAGGACAGATCCTGAAGCTGAGGCTCCAAGACTTTGGCCACCACATGAGAAGAGAAGACTCCCTGGAAAAGACCCTGATGCTGGGAAAGATGGAGGGCACAAGGAGAAGGGGACAACAGAGGACGAGACGGTTGGACAGGGTTCTCGAAGCTACCAGCATGAGTTTGACCAAACTGCGGGAGGCAGTGGAAGACAGGAGTGCCTGGTGTGCTCTGGTCCAGAAGGTCACGAAGAGTCGGACATGACTAAACAACAACAACTGACAACAAATTAGGAGCCAGAAATTATTGCTGACCAGGTGATGAGGAGGATGAGGATGAGGATGATGAAAATGTGTATACCTCCCTATCCCCACAGGTCTCAGGGCTGTTCACGAGATAAAATCACAATATAAAAACACAAAATACATATGATGTGTATGATCCTGTGATTTACCAATAGATCCCAATCTATCTTCATGAGTTTGACCCTGATGCTGGGAAAGATTGAGGGCACAAGGAGAGGGGGACGACAGCGGACGAGATGGTTGGGCAGTGTTCTCAAAGCTACCAGCATGAGTTTGACCAAACTGTGGGAGGCAGTGGAAGACAGGAGTGCCTGATGTGCTCTGGTCCATGCAGTCACGAAGAGTCGGACACAACTAAACAACAAAAACAACAAAGTTTTTACTCAAATCACTTTGCCCAAAGCCCCCAATTGTTGTTTTCCTCTCAGAGAGGCCTAGCTGGAGAAGTAGCTTCAGAAAGAGATACCCAGGCAGTGGATATCCCTTTCACCGCCCCAACTTCTGTGGTTTAAGCATGTCCTCCCACCACATGATATGCGTCAAACTGCTGTCAGGTCAGCTTTTACTCACCAGGCTTCAGCCAGCGCCGTAGTTTTGACCCCTGGGTTCTAGCCATGGTGATGAGGTGAGCTCCTCTCACTAACGCCTGTTGCATGAGGTGCCTGGGACCATTTCAGACCGTTTATTCCTGCCTGGTTACCATGGTGATTAATGCAGTGTTACTTGATATGATAGCCCTATTAAACACCTACACATGGGAGCCATTTTTGCCAGCCACAGAGATCCTTGACGTTCTTCTGAATGGTCTCTGTGCTTCTACTTTGCACTTACTTCCTCAACATGGGGCCATGGTGGAGGCAGGCAGAGACTTCCTGAGAAGCCTTACTACGTCTCAATTGGTTTCCCGTTCCTTTCATTTTGAGCTACTCTTCTCTATAATCGCTTCCCTGCCTGTAAGGATGGATGGATAAATCTGTTCATCTTGCATTTCAATGCAGACCTACTGGGGATCTTGTCACCGCACTTCCCAAACCAATACGCGAACCAAAAGACACTTTCCCTTCAAAATGTTCTCTTCTCTGAATTTTGCGACACATGTCACAACATGAATGCATGTCAACAAGGTGCCTATTAGTGAAAATTGCACATGAGCACACATAAAGGTAAAGGGACCCCTGACCATTAGGTCCAGTCATGACCGACTCTGGGATTGCGACGCTCATCTCGCTTTATTGGCCGAGGGAGCTGGCGTACAGCTTCCGGGTCATGTGGCCAGCATGACTAAGCCGCTTCTGGTGAACCAGAGCAGTGCACGGAAACGCCGTTTACCTTCAAGCCGGAGCAGTACCTATTTATCTACTTGCACTTTGATGTGCTTTCAAACTGCTAGGTTGGCAGGAGCAGGGACCAAGCAACCGGAGCTCACCGCATCACAGGGATTCGAACCACCAACCTTCTGATCAGCAAGTCCTAGGCTCTGTAGTTTAACCCACAGCACCACCTGCGTCCCTATGAGCACACATAGAGGAGTGAAAATGATGTACACAGATACATATGCTGCTCAAGATTATGTACAAAAATGCATACATTAGCAGAAATATGCATGGGAATACATGCAAATCTTCATACAGACTCTTTAAATATAGACTCAAATGTAGGTGGAAATGAACCATATTTAAGACTGGGAAAATGAGAAACTGATAGAAACTCAAACTGATCAATTTGCCTATTCCTACCTATTCATGTCCCATTTCTTTGCCTATATAAAAGGCTGCTCAGGTGATCAGAACCCATTACAAGGATTGGAGGTGACAGGGCTGGAGAAGGCCTCCAGTCAGCGCTTTGGAGGGCCACTGTCAATCAGAGAAGGCACTAGTTGGCTAGATGGTTCAATAGTCCAACTCAGTTCAAGGAATCCTCATATGTTCATACATTATACCTTACAGTGACAAACTTACAGAAGGCGCCATAGAAGTGGATAAGCCATCCATGCTCAGTTAAAACATTTGTCTAAATTCCTTTGCTGGATGTTTGTGGCCTTGGCTAACAAGCCATAGTGATACTTGGGGTAGACTTTTCCCAGTCCTTTCTTCTGGATCTGATGTTCACCTCGATGCATATTGGAACTCTGTCTTATGACCCAAACTGACTAAGCAATGGTTTCTCCAGAACAAGGGTGGGCAGGAGGTAAGCTGTGTTCCATCAATAGACTATTGGCCAATTTCTGGGAGTTCTAAAAAAGACAAAAGGTAAAATTTGGACTGCATTTCTTATGATCTTATGTGCATATTCTGGATCACAGAAAACAGATGAGTTATGCCTCAACTCTTAAAACAGAGACTGAGTATGTCGTCTGGATTTGTAATTCAAAAATACATTGCTGGACCACAGAGGTTCTAGGAGATGCGCAGAAATGAGTCCACCAAACTACTGGATATTCCTTTGCCTTCAGTGAACCTAGCAGTCAATGGCTAACCAAGACACCAGGAGATGACTGCTTCCCCCTGCTCTCTGAACTTTAGCTCAGTGGAGACTGGTCCATTGGGATAAATGGGGCCCTGTTCTGCAAACCTGAGACTTGATTCCTCCAAGCCCACCTGCCTTCTTACTTGCAACCAGTCCTAGGGGTAACTCTGGCTGTCAGCCTCCTTCTCAGTTTTGCCCTTGTAGAACCCAGCATGAAGGAGGAATGGGACAAAGCTAGAATGAGTGGATTCAACCTCTCATTGGCACTGACTCCACCTACCCTTGAGCTGGACCATAAAGAAGGCTGATCGGCGAAGAATTGGTGCTTTTGAATTATGGTGCTGGAGGAGACTCTTGAGAGTCCCACGGACTGCAAGAAGATCAGACCTCTCCATTTTGAAGGAAATCAGCCCTGAGTGCTCACTGGAAGGACAGATCCTGAAGCTGAGGCTCCAAGACTTTGGCCACCTCATGAGAAAAGAAGACTCCCTGGAAAAGACCCTGATGTTGGGAAGATGGAGGGCACAAGGAGAAGGGGACGGCAGAGGACGAGATGGTTGGACAGTGTTCTCGAAGCTACCAGCATGAGTTTGACCAAACTGTGGGAGGCAGTGGAAGACAGGGGTACCTGGCGTGCTCTGGTCCATGGTTTCACAAAGAGTCAGACACGACTAAACGACTAAACAACAACAACCCTTGCCTCCCACCCTACAAAGTCCTGATGGGCACCAACCACAACTGCCTGGGGGTGGAACATGGGGTTGAGAAGCTTTCTCTTGTTTTTTCAACTCCGGGTATAAATTGAAGAGCAAAGCTACACTGCTGCTCCTTGGAAGACTCATTTTCACTCTAGGAGTGTAACAGCAGAGGTCCAATTGAACTGGGGCCTTTGGGATAGCACAGACACAGTAATGAAGCTCCATCAGTTGTTATAGTGTTAGAGACAGGTTTAGAATTAGCAAATCCATCTTCCAACAGTAGCTAAAACCTGCACATCAAGTTATCTGTAAAGGCTGACACTCCCCCCCCTTTCTCTATGAAAATATGGAATATTGCTGTTATGTCCAAGTTAACTTATTTCTGAAGGAATCATACTGACACAAATTTTGATAGATTTACAGGAAAATGGAACAGTAAGCTTGAGATGTCAAAGGCACATTTGTTTTCATCTTTCTACCATGAACTTTATTTGATTCATATACGTTTTAATTTCTTATGGTATTTGTGTGCAGGAAAAAAAAATGCGGGGGAATCTATCAGTAGGGGTTTTTTAAAAAAATCTATATTACATAAATGCCAAATGATTTTTAAAAAACCAATATCGTCATTTTGGAGCATGAGACAGAAGTCCAAATAAAACAAGCAGATATTTAGGAAAGTGGAAGGGGACCATACAAAGGGTGTTAAAAATGGCAGAGGAGCTCTCTTGGTAGTTCTGTCACCCTCAGAAATGTGGGGAATGGCAATCCAGAATAGGGCCTTCTCTGTGGCAGCCCCTAAATTTTGGAACTCCCATCGTGGACTTCTCAAAAATAAGTCATGCCAGGCAAATCTCTCTCTTTTTTAATGGAGTTGCAAACTTGGCGGATCAGGGGGATGCTGTTGACATAGTGTATCTTAATTTCAATAGTGTTTTAACAAAGTCCTCTGTGATATTCTTGTGAGAAAGTTGATAAAATGTAGGTTGAATAAGGTACTTGTTAGGTTCATTTGTAGCTAGTTGACTGACCAAGCCCAAAGAGTCCTTATTAATGGTTCCTCGTCATCCTGGAAAAAAGTGGAAGATGGGGTGCTGCAGGGTTCTGTCATGGACCCATTGTTGTTCAACATCTTTATAAATGACTTGGATGAAGGAATTGAGGGGACGCTCATCAAATTTGCAGATGACACCAAACTTGGAGGGGTAGCTAATGCTGCAGAAGGCAGAAAGAATTCAAAATGACTGGATTGGAGAACTAGGACCAAGCTAACAAAATGAATTTCAATTGGGACAAATGTAAGGTTCTTCACTTAGGCAGGAAGAACCAGATGCACAAAAGGATCTAGGGGTCTTGGTGGACCACAAGCTTAACATGAGTCAACAGTGTGATGCAGCAGCAGCAAAAAAACCCTCATGCTATTCTAGGTTGCATCAACAGAAATATAGTGTCCAGATCAAGGGAAGTAATAGTAACACTCAATTCTGCCTTGGTCAGACCGTACCTGGAATGCTGTCTTAAATTCTGGGCATCACAATTTAAGAAGGATGTTGGTAGTGACATTTATTTTGGCACTCCAGGAAGATATGGCCCTGCAAATTAAGGCCCAGGCCGTTAAAGCCGTTTAAATGGACTTGGAACATTTTGCCAACAGTGTGTATTCTCTCATAATGCTTTTTTGAAAATGCTTTGAAACGAAAGTGCTTTCTTCCAGATGCCTCCCAAGGAGATCACAAGAGCCATAAACTTTCCACTTAGTCTCCTACTAAATAAGGGAAAATGGACTCAGATGAAACACAGGAAACAGCTCTTCCTGCCACCAAAATAAACAAATAAATAGGCTTGTGCCCCATTTAGCTTGCAATTCTCAAAGTGCTACAGTGGTGGAGGAAAGTTTGCGCTAAGAGAATGTTGTGAGGACTGTCATTGTACATGGGATGTGCTTCGCCAAAGCAGTCACCCCATGCAGCAAACCATAGTTTGCAGGCAGTTATTCATCATGTGCTAGGCCATCACAGCACAGCTTATATTTCCATGCTTTAATTTTCTGCATATTTTGTGATTTTAAATGAGTACTTGTCCCAAACCTGGCTCTTGGCATCCAGGAATTCTCCTTTTATACCGTCCGTCCCCGATTGCAGCCAACAGGTGTGGTGCTGCCACCATCACAAACTGGAAGTAATTCCAGCAGCAGTCATTCCATAAAGACTAGTTCTTAGATCAATTTCTATGTAGGTATCCCAACCTGACAGAAGAGTAAGGAGGCATTAGACTGAGTGACAGCAGCAACTTCCAAATGAATCATAGAATTGGAAGCAGGGCTGGATTTAGGTTTGATGAGGCCCTAAGCTTCTGAAGCTAATGGGGCCCTTTATATGTCCAGCTGTCCTTTGTCAGCAACAAATTGTCTCTGTTTTTGTGTTGAATATATGCTATATGGTAATTTATGGACCTAAAAGGTAAAGGTAAAGGTACCCCTGACCGTTAGGTCCAGTCATGGATGACTCTGGGGTTGCGGCACTCATCTCACTCTATAGGCCGAGGGAGCCGGCGTTTGTCCGCAGACAGCTTCCGGGTCATGCGGCTAGCATGACTAAGCTGCTTCTGGTGAACCAGAGCAGCACACAGAAATACCATTTACCTTCCCGCTGGAGCGGTACCTATTTATCTACTTGCACTTTGACGTGCTTTTAAACTGATAGGTGGGCAGGAGCAGGGACCGAGCAATGGAAGCTCACCCCGTCGCAGGGATTCGAACTGCCATCCTTCTGATCGGTAAGCCCTAGGTTCTGTGGTTTAGACCACAGCGCCACCCACGTCCCCATATTTATGGACCTAATAGGTATCTATTTGCACATAACAAAATATGTACTTTATCAAAGTAATTGTTGAACTTATCTTATTTTGGAAATATACGTCCAGGTTTTTTTCTTTACATTTTTTGGGGGCCCCCAAGAGAGTGCGGCCCTAAGCTATAGCTTGTTTAGCTTATACATGAATCCAGCACTGGTTGGAAGGGAACCGGAGGCTCATCTAGTCCAACCCCTTGCAATTTAGGAATATACAGCTGTACTATAAAGGGATCAAACCTGTATCCTTGGCATTATCAGCACAACGCTCTAACCAACTGAGCTGTGTCCAAGGAGGTCCTCACAAACACAGCCTGCCCCCAGCTCCAATGCCAATCATCTCTGGAAAGGGGAGAGGGGAGGGTCTGTTTACAAGCAAGACACAGAACATTGACCACATTAGGTTACGCAAATGCTGATTTGAGCCCACTGTCATAGGGCAACGCAAAAAAACCAAAACAAAAAAACCAACTGCTGTTCATCTTCACTCCTTGATCTGGGAAACCACTTTATTTTGCTGCTTCGAGGGCACACCTACCTTCATTTCATCCCCGCTTTGTTCCGCGATAGGAAACTGATTTGCTGCAACTCTACTGCAATGCATATCTGGCCAGCTCTTGTGTGCTAAGTTCATGTGGAAGGTGCAATGAAGTGAAAAATGACCACCTGGACATTACAGCAGTTTGGAGAAGTGCAGTTTCCCTTGTCGCGTCTTACTATCACTAGGTGTTGCTTATCGGTCCTTCTTCTAACAAGCTGAACTGAGTGGTGGCGATGTCCAAAGATGGCTACAGAGATTCAGCTTCTACGGCAGGGGTGGAGAACTATTTGTAGCCTGAGGGCCAAATCCCTTTCTGGGAAACCTTCCAAGGGCCACACTCCACTGGTGGGTGGAGCTAGAGGCAAAAGTGGGTGGAGCGACAAATGTAAATTTTACCTTTGTACAATAGGGCACTTGCTACATAAACATAAGTATAGTAAGTTAATTCACTGAATTTGTAAATGCTTGTATGCATTACTATGTGTTTAAATTTGATTGGTTCATAACTCAAGAGAGTTCTCCAGTAGTTCTCATGTGGTTGGCTAACGTTGATCACATGGGAAGTATCTAGTGAAGGAGAGACTGCATTTTATGTGAAGCAAGAGGACTGTGTTTTAGAATCCACTGTGAACACTGCTAAGTTGAGTAGAGTGATGGAGTGCTTCTTCTCTGCCTGAAAGAAAGAGAACAAAACTGCAGGAGAAGGTAAAAGCAGAAATCTCTTCTAGGAGCTACAAGGCATGGCCTATTTGAGATACAGAAGGTTGAGCTCTGGAAAGAGAGGAAAAAATACAGTTGTTTGGAAGTTAGAAGAAGAGACTGTAAGCCTACGCTTGGACAAGCATGTGATTGTAAATATTATGTTTTAATTCATCTATAAGTTTCTGCAAGTAAAGTTAAAGTCTGGACATTGGTTTAATTTCCAAAGAAGGGTGTCAGTCATATATATGATTTGAGCTTCTTAGCTGTGATTTTGCTTCACTAACGTCAACACTTACAGGCCCCTTTCTACCCTGAGAAGCAAGAGGCATTATCAGAGTTCAAGAACACACTCCAGCCAGCAAAAATTCTCAGGGAAGGCGTGAAACAAGTTTGGTGAGGGGTGTGTGGCCTGGGGAAATTTCCAAGGGGCAAATACAGAATCCTGGAGGGCTGCCCTTAGGCCTTGGGGGCTGAGGTCCCCCACCTCTGTTCCAGAGGCTTGCTTGGTCAGTCAAGATGTGGGCCAAGCAAGGGAGCCTCAGCAGTGAAAAACACCACAATGCCTACCGCCTCAGATATCCTGTTTTGTGCCAGCCACCTCTGTCTGGCAGAATGCCCCCTCCTCCCTTGTTCTGCTACACTGTGTAGTAGTGACCTTCTGGAGATTCACTGCATCCCATAACCTAGACACCAAGGACACACCGGTCCGGCTATGCAGTCCACCCTGCTATCAGGGCAGCCTCCCGCAGAACACCTGCCCCATTAATATGAGTTTGCATCCCAATGAGGCATCTATTTCATTGCCAGCGCAGTGTTCATTTTTCCTGACATATTTACGAGTCCTCTGTCTCATTAATCTGCTAAGTATTCATAAGACGTTCCTTTCATGCTAGAATAGCTAAGGGCAAATGCCTTTATTTATCCATTCTTTAGCGAGGGATTTCTCTACGGAGTCAGCCGGATGAAAGGTTTTTCACCTTTCTTTTACATTCTTAATACAGTTTTCTCAGGAATATGACTTTTATATTTGAGGTGGGGACAACGCCAACTTTTCTCTTTATGGAGTGTGCTGCTGCTGCCTCCATCCCTTTTATTACCATGACAAGACAACGCTCTGCTCCTCGTTCCTTTCTTCCCTCAGCCCACCTAAGTCCTCGCCTCACGCATCTGCTTCCAGCTGAATAGCAGCCTGTCATGGTAACAGTGGGGTGAAGAGGGGCTTGGGGAAGAGAGGGAGAAAACTGAGTCTAGGAGAGTATTCTCTGCAATTCTATAAAATGGGGGCTCCTGTCATTCCAACCCACCTAACTGCAAAAAGCCCCTACAAGCGGTCCCCATGCTTCCTCCCAAAGGCTCGTTTATTTGTATAAAATTCATTGTGCTAAAAAAAATGTCATGTCAACGCAAACTCATTCTCCCTCTCCTCCCAATCACGCTATGTAGCATTTATTTATCTCCTGCCAACTGATTGTCATTCCTCTGCTGTCGTTTACAGTTTTATGTGCCTCCATTTGACGCGTCGGCCCCTGATGAGAACGAAAAGGTTTTAGGTCACCCTAAACGTGTGGCCTCATATCCTGACCCGCACTTCCTCCCAGGGTCTCCCTGTGACATTCGGATAAACTAGAGGCATGCTCTGACATCATCGCTGTGATGGAATGAATTGCTTTGGCCACTTTGGGGGGTTCTGAAATGGTTGCTTGACGTTAGAGGTTGGTCTCTGCTGGATGGTCAATGGTTCAAACAACAACAAAAACCAGAACCTGGAGGGGGAAATGAAATCTTGAGAGGGGGAAAAGGAGAGAAGAGAAACCAAGACACTGGGCCAACCAGAAATCTAAACAGAGCTCTACTACTCTTCTGCTTTGGCAGAAGTTTGGAAGGTACATAAATAAAGTTGACAAGGAGAGTTGGAGAAGAAAACGGAAATCAGAAGAGGCCAGAGGGACTCCAGTAATAGAAGAAGCTGAACCTAGAGGGGTTGGAATCTGCTTTGGTAGGGAAACAGTCTTGACAGTAGGTGTAGCTTGATGCATTTTTACCTGTTATTTTGTTTTTGATCTTATGGTTAACTGTCCAAACTGTTTAAAAAGACATTTTTCTCCCTTCATGCAGGACAAATGGGCAGTTTAGCGTAGAGTTCGGCGGCTTCCAACAAAATATTTAAAATATTAAACTTCCCTAAACAGGGCTGCCATTAGATGTCTTCTAAAAGATAGTTGCTTATTTCCTTGACATCTGATGGGAGGGCGTTCCACAGGGTGGGTGCCACTACCGAGAAGGCCCTCTGCCTGGTTCCCTGCAACCTCACTTCTCGCAGGGAGGGAACTGCCAGAAGGCCCTCGGCGCTGGACCTCAGCATCTGGGCAGAACAATGGGGGTGGAGACGCTCCTTCAGGTATACAGGACCAAGGCCGTTTAGGGCTTTAAAGGTCAGCACCAACACTTTGAATTGTGCTCGGAAACGTACTGGGAGCCAATGTAGGTCTTTCAAGATGGGTGTCATGTGGTCTTGGCGGCTGCTCCCAGTCACCAGTCTAGCTGCCGCATTCTGGATTAGTTGTAGTTTCCAGGTCACCTTCAAAGGTAGCCCCACATAGAGTGCATTGCAGTAGTCGAAGTGAGAGATAACTAGAGCATGCACCACTCTGGTGAGACAGTCCGTGGGCAGGTAGGGTCTCGGCCTGCGTACCAGATGGAGCTAATAGACAGCTGACCTGGACACAGAATTAACCTGCGCCTCCATGGACAGTTGTGACTCCAAAATGACTCCCAGGCTGCGCATTTGGTCCTTCAGGGGCACAGTTACCCCATGCAGGACCAGGGAGTCCCCCACACCCACCAGCCCCCTGTCCCCCAAAAATAGTACTTCTGTTTTGTCAGAATTCAACCTCAATCTGTTAGCCACCATCCATCCTCCAACCACCTCCAACTGCATGAAGAAGGGAGGGTAGCACCAGCTGCTGTCACTGCATTCCTCAGCTCTGCCAACCAGTACTGCTCAATGCATCCAACTAAAATGATACCAGGAATCAACAACTACTCGCACATCACCTGTTATTTATTCCATGCCAAAAGAAAGTACTACTGTAAGCAATGCTGGCTTCCTATCAGACAAGGAATAAGTCTAGTAGATACAATGGGTAAATGCAGATGGATCAAGGAAATGCTATGTGGCAAGATTTTTTAAAATGCCCAGAACTGCTACCCTGCCTGGTTTGGAGAATATTCCACCATGCTCCACCTGGGTCATCCTGTCATCAGATGTAGAGAGGAAGGAGTGGGAGAGAATACCAAGGCAGGGCCATTTTAGTTGTGGCACCTGACACCTGCTGTTTTAAATTGGTTTAGATTGATTTCATTCTGCTGTTAGTGGCTTTGAGATGTTTCATAGCCCATTTGCATTATTATATAGCTGAACAAAAACAGTGTATGTTTTGAGAAGAAAGGTTGTGGGTTTTTGGTTTTTGGTTTTGCTTTTTAGGGGTAGGTTTTGTCTCTTGCTGAGGACAGAGTTAGATTCATTTAATCGTCCAGAGGAAAGCTCCCTGAGAGCTATGCAGCCAATCTGTGCATCGGCTTCATCACTAAGTCATCAACTGAATGATCTCTGCTGTTGCTCTTCCAACATGAGGTTCCAACACTCACCCAGGATCTGTGTTCCTCTGGAGAACAGGCATGGTGGAGACTGTCATAGCTTTAAGAAATATGGTTTGTTCATCTATTTACACCTTCAGTCTGCATGGAGTCCACATCTTACAGCACGGTCATTTTAAGGGGGTCTTGCGACCCACAGTAGTGCAGCCAGCCTTCCGCCAGCCTGCCCAAGATGGATCCCAGTGTTCTTCCTTCTTCTCAGAATACCCTACTAAGCAACTTTGTTTTCCTGTTACCTCACACCCATTTACCCAGGCAACCTTCCAACCCCCCAACCCCCCCGGTCTTTGTTCACACCTCACATCCCAAATAATCAAAATCCTACCATTTAATTTATAGGGTTTAGCCCCCTTCCAATCTATAACAGTATATTAAATCTGAGTGTGTGTTGTTTAAAAATATATACATCAACAAACCCCAAAGTAGCCTGAGGCAGCCTAAGCAAAAGGACAGGTGAGGAGATACTAACTTAAGGCTTCTCTTGCTTTTGGTTCCTGTATCATCTGCTACAGCATCTATGACCGTACTGATTCTGGCAACTGTATAGCCGATTTTTATTCCAGATCTGGCTGAATTTAGGCAGGGATTTCATAATAAGAAGCAGAGTTTGTAGGGCATTTGGAGAAAGTAGATCCCAAGGATTGGGGGCAGATTTGGAGAAAGTGTAACCATCTTTGAGAAAATGTACCAGTGCGGCAGAAAATATGCACTCAGGCTGGTTGAGAAGAACCAATTTCAAATGGTTAAAAAAGAAAAGAAAAAGAAAGAATAAATACAAACATTAGCATCCTTTGGGACAACTGTCTTCCTCTGGGTCAGGTATCAGCCTAAACAGGACATTCAAGGCACCCACTGACCTATCAGCCAATCACCCATTCCCACCACCCTTCGGAGTAATACCCTTCCCCACCCTCTCACTATATATAAGGGTCTGGTGGCTTCTGTTTCAGTGTATCTGAAGAAGTGTGCATACACACAAAATGTGCTGGTCCCGTGGGTTACCCGAGAGGCGAGGTCCAAGTCCGGTCCGTGGTCAAAGGTGCAACATGGAGGCAGTCCGTAGTAGCTGAAGCTGGGTGCAGGGCAGGGAGTTGGGTGTAGTCAGGAACAGGGTTGCAAGCAGGTCAGGAGCTCAGGCAGGAAAGCAGGACAGGGTTCAGGCAGGAACTAGCAACCAACAATGTTGCTCAACTTAGGACTGGGGCTGGCCGGCTTTTATCTGCCCCGAGGCATAGGGCGGCCCTGATCCTCTGGTGACTCACCTCTCCTGGCCTGGAGGCGAGCACTCCTCCTGCAGGAACTTAGTTCCCTCCGCCTCTCTGCCCTGAGCCTCTGCAGCTCAGGAGAGGCTGGAGGGTTACCGGACCCAGAGGCAACCTCAGCTTCCTCTGACGGGGCTGAGAGTGGAGCACCTGCAGGCAACGGGTCCTCCATCACCTCAGGAGCCAGAGCAGACTCAGCTGGTGCCTGCACCTGAGGATCCAACACAGGTGAGGACCCTTCAGGCTCAAGCCCCAGCACCAGCTCAGCTGGTTCTGGAGGTGGGGAATCCTGTGTAGGCTGGGATCCCTCAGGTTCAGAATCCGAGTCCGAATCCCAGGCCATCGCACGAAATCTCATACCAATAACAAACTTAGTTGGTCTCTAAGGTGCTACTGGAAGGAATTTTTTTTTAATTTTGTTTCCACTGACCTTGCAATTGAAAGGAGCCTTTGCCGATATGAGGCAATCTACAACTCGTGACAGGGAATGAGTTGCTTTCTCAAACTCTTCTCCCCCGCTGGGCAGCGTAAATGAAAGTCGAAGGGAGATCGGATCGCCGTGCCGCCTCCCAGCCCCTTCCTTGATTAGCAGCGCTGTATCATCACAACTCCTTCTGTGACATCATGCCGCCACATGAAATACGGTGTCACGGCGCTGAGAGAATGCGGCCCAGTTATCTGATTAGGCCAATGGAGCAAAGCGCGTAATAAAAACAACCCGAATAGGAAGACTGGCTCAAAGAGTCATTCCGGTTGCGTTCGTAATTACTTAATACAGAAGAAAATCTCAGCGCTTAACCTTCCTTGATCTCAGGAGCTGTTTTCCGCTATCCGCTATTTTATTAGCAAGGGTACACATGGTGCTTCAGATTAGCCGTTGTGGAAGGTTTAAATAAGAAATGAACAGGAGTCAGGAACTTCATTCATCATCTGTGAACTAGATGCCGGGTTCCAGCCCCTATTCAGCCATTATCATAATTGCCCGTGTTCTTTGTCTGCTCATCCACATTAAGTCTTATTTTGCTATCGGCTCAGAACTATCGGATAATT
Source organism: Podarcis tiliguerta (assembly GCF_965153285.1). Classification (NCBI taxonomy): domain Eukaryota; kingdom Metazoa; phylum Chordata; class Lepidosauria; order Squamata; family Lacertidae; genus Podarcis; species Podarcis tiliguerta. The sequence continues at coordinate 111,009,041 of NC_139536.1, read as the reverse complement.
CAACTTTGAGCCCCACCACAACTGAAAACAAAGCCTATGTTCAGGGCTGGATTTAGGTTTGATGAGGCCCTAAGCTACTGGAGGTAATGGGGCCTTTTATATGTCCAGCTGTCCTCTATCAACAACAAATGGCTGGCTTTTTGTGTGTTGAATATATGCTACATGGTAATTTATGGACCTGAAGGACGAGGGTGGTGCTGTGGTCTAAACGACTGAGCCTCTTGAGCTTGCCGGTTGGAAGGTCAGCGGTTCGAATCCCCGTGACAGGGTGAGCTCCCGTTGCTCTGTCCCAGCTTCTGCTAACCTAGCAGTTTGAAAGCACGTCAAAGTGCAAGTAGATAAATAGGTACCTCTCTGGCGGGAAGGTAAACGGCGTTTCTTTGATCCCTGTTTTGGACGATATAATAGCATATCACCCAGTCCTGTCAGCGAGTCTGCTCCATCCTGTTTCTGTGCAAAGTCTTTAAAATTCCAAATAAATAAATAAGGTGACCCAAGCACTGACTCTCTTCTTCTGTAGTTATTCTTTCTTTCTGTACAGATACTAAGGGTTTGACTGCACTTTCACTTGCCCCATATGCTTAGAAAGCATCGGTCCAAGTGTTTTGCCGTTGCCCTACCACTTTTCCCTGGAAAACCCACTCTTTGGCGATAAATCAGAACAAACAGCAATCTGCATAAAACCCAATTGCCATTTGTTCCAATTCAGCACTAAAGATCCTATTTCCCAGAGGGAAAGGGGCAGGGCAAGTGGAGGTGTGGATAAGCTGTAACTGCCTGGAGTGCCTAGTGCCTCGTGGGTTGAAAATGTGACTGCAATTCCTCCTGGGAACCATGGGATATTATGAGATGTTATCAATCTCAGGGACATGGTTGTTTCCATCCGCTCCGTTATTTCAGGATTTGCTGATCAGGAGAGTCTTCTTTGGAATTTGGAGTCACTGAAATCCTCTCCATTCCTAGACTCTGAAAATCCAGATTTGGTTCCATACCTGGCCAAAGATAGTGGGCTAACTTAGTGCATTAGTCTTTTAGGAACAATGGTTGCCAGCCGAGATAATAACAGGGTGGTCAGTTATGCGTTGCCAAAAAAGAGATAGAGAACAAAAGAGGAGACCAATTTCCATAAATTTGCACAGAGTAATTTATATGTACAAGTGGAAATTTAGGAACAATTGCTGCAATTTAAATTGAACCACATCTCACCATAAAGACTTGTGTTCCTGCTCAGTCTGCGGACCCGGTCTGATAACTGGGCAACGTCAAAGCTCCCTCGCTTCCTTTTTTGGTTTCTTATCATTAAACCACACTCGGCCTGGTTAACCCTCAAACAGAGGGCTCCTTCAAATAGTGGACTGTCTTCTGGCAGCTCTTCAAGCAGAGGACTGTCCTCTGCAACATAGGACACATGGTCATGTTAGATAACAAACGTGTAGCTAGTGTGGCCATCCAACACACACACACACACACATACGCGAGTTACACAAATCAGATCTCTCTCTTTCACTGCATGGGTCCAATATTCACATTCCCGGAACACAGAAAATTAAATTAAATGTCAGAGGAAGATTCCAGTCTACCCTTTCCCCATCTGTGTTCTACGGGCTGTCATTGTTTTTGTAAAGCAGAACACACAGTCATTACTATCCAGACAAAGGTCTACCATCTCGGGGAGAATTGAGCCTAAGCCTGTTTCTCTCTCTCTCTCTCTCTTTCTCTCAAGGTTTCTTGTGTGGGTTTGTTTGTTTTTGCATAGAATCAGTAACCTGTTAGAAAATTCAGAGGGCTGGTAACATCTGTGTTTATTTTCCAACCAGCAGGCATTCGGTCCTTATGTGTATTATCCAGAGACTATCAAAATGCTTGTCACGCATTGGGGAAAGAGATAGAACCTGCATATATAATATAGAAAATGAAGGGCCCGATTCATCCCGGTGCACCAAAGACACACCGTGTATTCTCAGGGGTCCCCCTCAATGGAGGCAGCATCACACAGTGTTAGGAGTTGCAGTGGGTATATGTGGGTCAGCACACTTGCTGGTTAAACATTTTCAACTGACTGTGCCATATTTGACAGGGATCAAATAGGCCATTTACCTAAAAATGCCACTGGTGTAGCGGAGACCTCAGTTCTGGCACAGTATCTGAGGGTCTTCCTAGCATGTTGCATAGGACGCTGCCTTATACAGAAGCAGTGTACTCGTCCATCTAGCTCAGCCCTGCCTACACGGGTTGGCAGCAGCTCTCTGGGGCTGTAGCCTGTCATGGACTGGTTGGATGCAGAGGAATGATGGGAGAAACCAACTGGGGAACCACCAACTGAAGAAAGCTCAGAGCCCAGGGAATGGTGGTGGGACAACAATGAATGGTTAGGGCAGGGGTAAGCAACCTAAGGGGATGCAGGTGGCACTGTGGGTTAAACCACAGAGCCTAGGACATGCCAATCAGAAGGTCGGCGGTTTGGCTGGAGGGTTACTGGACCCAGAGGCCGTCTCACCTTCCCCTGACAGGGTTGGGAGAGGAGCACCTGCAGGCAATGGGTCCTCGATCACCTCCGGAGCCAGAGTGGATTCAGCTGGTGTCTGCTCCTGAGGATCCGGCACAGGTGAGGACCCTTCAGGCTCAGGCCCCAGCCCCGGCTCAGCTGGTTCTGGAGGCGGGGACTCCTGTGCAGGCTGGGATTCCTCAGGTTCAGCCTCTGAATCAGATTCCCAGGCCATCACAGCGAGATGAGTGCTGCACCCCATAGTCACCTTTGACTGGACTTAACCATCCAGGGGTCTTTTACCTTTTTACCTTTGTCTGTTTCACCTCGCCTATTTCCAGTCATAGGGATGGGTTTTGCTCCCAACGCAACAGAGCCTCCAAATTGTGTGGCACTTCTGTTTTCCTCTTAGGGATGAGCAGTGCTTTGGCACCTTTTTACGATGTATCAAATAATTTGCATTCAGTCTTTATGGGTAAAACTAGTGCTTACAATTACAGCTTACGACGACGACGACAGCAACAAAAATGGGCAAACATGATTATACTTATTGTTCCTGTGCTGGATAAACAAAAGGCAATTTCTATGAGTTTATGTCATTAGACACCCTCCAGAGCTCTAATATAATTTGTAAGCTTCATCATTTCTGCCACTTGCCATATTCCGGTTAAGCAATCTCGAACTTTTGCAGCTGAGGCACATTCCCAATCAGCTGTCACATTTATTCTAGCTGCACGTTAGATGTTAATAACAAATTCCGTATCACTGCTCTCCACCTTCCCCTGTAAGTCACATAAAATAACACTCAATTGTAGCTCATACACTGCAAGGCCTTAAGTACATATGGTATTTCCCTCCATTTTAATTATGAGGCAGAACCACTAGATGTGCATAAGATTTGCAGTGCACTGATCTCTAACAAGCCAAGAGAACCTGATTATAAATCAAATGTACTTCATAAAGGGTCAAGCCCTACTGGAAAAAATATACACTTTGGTGAAATGCTCCTTTAAGTACATAGATAACATTTTAGAAGGAGCATTGAGTCATGTCTACCACCATTGGTGGGATGCGGGTGGCGCTGTGGTCTAAACCGCAGAGCCTAGGACTTACCAATCAGGTCAGCGGTTCGAATCCCTGCGACGGGGTGAGCTCCCATTACTCGGTCCCTGCTTCTGCCAACCTAGCAGTTCGAAAGCACGTCAAAGTGCAAGTAGAGAAATAGGTACCACTCCGGCGGGAAGGTAAACGGTGTTTCCGTGCGCTGCTCTGGTTCGCCAGAAGTGGCTTAGTCATGCTGGCCACATGACCCAGAAGCTGTACGCCGGCTCCCTCGGCCTGTAAAGCAAGATGAGCACCACAACCCCAGAGTCGTCCACGACTGGACTTTACTGTCAGGGGTCCTTTTACCATTACCTTTATCGCCACTGGTGTTTGGGGTGGGATCGCATAATTAAGATATTCTTTGAATTTCTCTAGTTAGCAATTCCAAAGAAATGGCATAATCCAGTTTGAGTAGTCCTTATCATCTGACCCATCAGTGCTTCAAAGCAAGATCGAGTGCTAATCTGAACATATTTTAACATCAGTTTAGTCAAAATGTGTCTAAAGATTAAAAACAAATTCTGAATATAAGTAAGGAATGGTTCCTCCTTGCCATTTATCATGTATTTCCTCTTATACTTCTTACGCACTGTTCCCAGCTAGAGCTTTAATAAACCATTTGCTTTCCATATGTATATTCCATAGAGAATAGCGACTTTATAAGTACACCTATTACTTAAAAAGCAGTTTGAGCTACTTGTTCATTACACTTTAACAAAAGTATATGGAACTGCTTTTGTAACTACTCCAAAGTACCTCAAACAACTTTTTAAAATAACCACCCTTTCCTCTTCCTCTCTTCCCCATCAAATAAGTAAATAGGTGGCCTCAGCCAAGACATTCTTTCTCAGCTTGAGTCTCCGATTGGCAATCTACTGTACCTTTACATGGTTGTTGTAAAGATTACCCAAGCTAAGCTATGTTGGGAAAGATGGAGGGCACAAGGAGAAGGGGATGACAGAGGACGAGATGGCTGGACAGTGTTCTCGAAGCTACCAGCATGAGTTTCACCAAACTGTGGGAGGCAGTTGAAGACAGGAGTGCCTGGAGTGCTCTGGTCCATGGGGTCACGAAGAGTCGGACACGACTAAACGACTAAACGATAACAACAACAAGCTATGTAAAGTATGTTGAGTACTCTAAAAAGTGCTATATAAATGCTAAATTGATCCCCAAGAGCCTGAGGCTTCCACGAGTCCCCTTTACATTCCCAAATTCCCCAATATAATAAGTGGGCTGGAGGCATGGCAATAAAGTTTTTATTTTTTCTACCAGGTTCCCAGATTCTCCCTGCCTTTCAGACAAGCGTGGCATACCAATCTCGTGCGTTCCACGAACTATTCATAATGGCAGTACAATTGCTTGCCTGGGGACATGCTATCCTTCACAGGGGGAAAAAGGCAAATGAGAAAAGAGAGAGGATAATTCAATGGAAACTAACCCTGCCCATCAGCTGCTTCCAGAACGTCTCTGTTCAATCTGAACCCCCAGCACTGCGTTCTCTGCCTTCCCACTAATGCCACTGCCAGTCTCAAATAAATGTTACATGAAATTTAATTGTTTCTGAAAGCTCGGGTCCCAACACAAAATGTCGGGAGGTTTTCAGACACTATCTGTCCCTAACAGGGACTAAGGAAAGTAGGCACAAGAAGTTTAAATTAACCATGAAAACTAGCAGGGAGCTGCTTCTCAGGCTGACTTCTGTCACAGGGAGAAATGTGGTCTTATTCATCCATAATGCAGGCACTAATACATAATTTCTGAAGGAAGGGGGAACGGCTTGCTGCCTTAGGACTGGGTTTAGCTCACAGATACGCAGCATATCTCTTGTGCAAGGAACCCACATCGTGAAGATAAAACAGGGGCAGCTGGTCCATTAGGGCAAATGGGCACTGCCCCACCAACCTCTGCTTGCATGCCTTATTTCTTACAACATATCCAGGGGTGCCCTTGTAGTAGTAGTAGTAATACCCCGCCCATCTGGCTGGTTTCTCCAGCCACTCTGGACGGCTTCCAGGAAAATATGTTGTTGTTGCTGCTGTTTAGTCATTTAGTTGTGTCTGACTCTTCGTGACCCCATGGACCAGAGCACGCCAGGCACTCCTGTCTTCCACTGCCTCCCGCAGTTTGGTCAAACTCATGCTGGTAGCTTCGAGAACACTGTCCAAACATCTCATCCTCTGTCGTTCCCTTCTCCTTGTGCCCTCCATCTTTCCCAACATCAGGGTCTTTTCCAGGGAGTCTTCTCTTCTCCTGATGTGGCCAAAGTCCATTCAAAAGTACTGTGTTTTTCGCTCTATAAGACGCACCCGACCATAAGACGCACCTAGTTTTAGAGGATGAGAACAAGAAAAAAAAAATTCTCTCTCTCTCTGCTCAGCGCCTCTCCAGCAAAGTGAGAGGAGAAACGGAAGGGGCTCTGTTTCTCCTCCCGCTTTGCTGAAGGGACGCTGCACAGAGAGGGAAAGCTGCGCAGTGCCTCTCCAGTGAAGGGAAGCCAGGAGATCAAGAGGGATCAGTGCGCACCGATCCCTCTTGCTGTTCTGGCTTCTGGGATAGCTGCGCAGCCTGCATTCGCTCCATAAGATGCACACACATTTCCCCTGACTTTTTATGAGGGGGAAAGTGCATCTTAGAGAGCAAAAAATGTGGTATGTATTCTGACAAGGATTACAAACTCAAACAGAGATTACAAACTCAAACAGAGATTACAAACTCAAACTCATAAGGATATGTATGACACAATAATTCATTACAGTGTTAGAGATAAAGGTTTATGAGTAGAGATAAGTTCATGTTAGTCCATAGTCAGATTTGATGTGAAGATCTTAGTTTCAATCACTGAGCAGAAGTCAGAAGTCAATTATGGATCAGAAGCCAGGACAGGGCCCTGTTTCAGTGTATTCACCTTCATCAGCTAATTTTTAAGGGGTCGTGTTGATCTACCCACACGTAGCTGCAATCTCTGAGAAAGCAACAGGATATATTTATACAAATTCCTCAAACTTACACGACCCCTTAAAAATTAGCTGATGAAGGTGAATACATTTTGAAACTTACCATATTTTTCGTCCCATAGGACGCTCCATCCCATACGACGCACCTAGTTTTTTGGGGGGGAAATAAAGGGAAAAAAAATTTCCTTTATTTCCCCCCCCAAAAGCAGGTCGGGGAAACCGAACCAGGTCGAGGAACAGCGGGGTGGCGGCGCTGCGCCTCCCTGCTGTCCCCCGAGCTTGTGGGACTGGCCGATGTCTGCCCGGCGGGAGGGGCGCTCTGCTTCAGGGCGCCCCGCCCGCTGGGCGGCAGGCTGCTATCCGCAGCATGGGGAGCCCTGCGGGGAACTCCTGGAGGGCTCCCAATGCTGCGGATGTCTGCCCGGCGCGAGGGGCGCTCTGCTTCAGGGCGCCCCTTGCGCCAGGCAGCAGGCTGCTATCCGCAGCGTGGGGAGCGCTGCGGGGAACTCCTGGAGGGCTCCCCACGCTGCGGATGTCTGCCCGGCGCGAGGGGCGCTCTGCTTCAGGGCGCCCCACCCGCCGGGCGGCAGGCTGCTATCCGCAGCATGGGGAGCGCTACAGGGAACTCCTGAAAGGCTCCCAATGCTGCGGGTGTCTGCCCGGTGCGAGGGGCTCTCTGCTTCAGCACGTCCCTCGCGCCGGGCGGCAGGCTGCTATCCGCAGCGTGGGGAGCCCTGCGGGGAACTCCCGCAGGGCTGCCTAGGGTGCGGATGTGTTCCCGAAGCGCCGGGTGCTCTGCTTTCAGGGCACCCGACGCTCCGGGAAGGAGGCTGCTATCCACAGCCTAGACATCCCTGCGGGAGCTCCCGCAGGGATGCCTAGGGTGCGGATGTGTTCCTGAAGCGCCGGGCGCTCTGCTTTCAGGGGCCCGACGCTCCGGGAAGCAGGCTGCTATCCGCAGCCTGGACATCCCTGCGGGACCTCCCGCAGGGCTGCCTAGGCTGCGGATGTCTTCCTGAAGCCTGGAGAGCGAGAGGGGTCGGTGCGCACCGACCCCTCTCGCTCTCCATGCTTCAGCAAAAGCCTGCATTCGCCCCATAGGACGCACCCAGATTTCCCCTTCATTTTTGGAGGGGAAAAAGTGTGTCCTATAGGGCGAAAAATATGGTAACTGCATCAGTTTTGTGATGGACAGCTTTGTGCAGTGGGTGGGCAGACAGGCACACTCACCCCGGGCCTCAGTGGGCTAAGCTGCCTGGGTTGGGGGCTCGAGGGACTGGCTGGTTTTTTGTTTCGAATTTATAACTTTATTCTAACAAGACATCTGTCCTGGACTTCAGACAAGCTCTGCGCATGTCTGGTGATGAATGCCACAGATCATGTCCCTGGGACTATCTGTTTCTCCACTTCCAAGCTCATGATCTGTAAAAGTTGTGCATACACACCGCAGGCGTGTCTTGCGCATGCCACTCAGGAAATGCTCTTAACGTTTTAGATTTCTTGGATTATGGCCAGCAAAAGGTCATTCGTGCAGCATCTAAGGCTGAATGCTGCCAGTTTTCAGGGTCTGCAAAACTAATTTCATTTATCAGAAATCTAGATAGTCTGTGGAGAACTGCGGACTTCACAAGGCCGAAAGTGTGATTTCACTGAGGCCAAGAGCATTCTCCCGGAAAGGACCTTTCGGGCAGGAAACCAAATGAGCAACAATGGTGCGTGTGATGTGGGAAGCAGCTAACACATTGGACCGTAGTAAATACTAAACTGCCCACTGATTATAAAATAAACATTACAATCTGCTATCTGTCTTCACTGGCGCATCTGAGAGAACACAAATACATTCACACATGCAGATTTTCAGCTGCTGCATGCTCCAAAGCTAGGCATTTAGGAACACTGCAAATGCAAAGTGCTTCAGTTTCAAGAAAATTGTGTACAAGTTCTGTTACGTACAGTGGAACTTCACTGAAGAAAACACACGTTCAGTTGCTCCAAAATATGATATTGGAGCACTCCAAATCATTTGCCCAGGTACGTGCACAGAAAATAGTAGACCTAACTGAAAGGCAGCACATGGAGATCTGCATTCATCATCGCCATACATCCCTGAATATTATTACTGTATGATTATAAGATTATTGTATAATCTTAGAAGGTTGTATAATCTTAGAAGACGTGTGGCTAATAATATTCTTGCTGCTGCTGTTGCATATAAAAACAGTCTCTTGCCTATTATTAGCCCAATGATGGAAGCAGCAAGAGATACCAACGAAAGAAGAGTGGCAGATTAAACCGATGGGTTATGCCGAGTTGGGAAAATTAACTGGGAAAATTTGGAACCAGCAAGATCAGAGTTTCCTGAAAGACTGGAATAAATTTCTGGTGTATTTGAAAGACAATTGTAAACAACTGACATTGCTAGTAGGGTTACAAGAAGTTTTGTAAGGTAAATTTTGCAAATTCTTGCGAAGAATAACTTCTAATTTGTTTATTTTTGATACAGACTTATCAAAATAATTATAATTATTATAATAACAAAATGCAATATCAGAGAGTAAGTTAGAAAACCATTAGTTGAGGAGGATGGAAGTCTTAGGCTGTTGCTATGTAATATACAAATCAGATATTATGTTATAAAATATGTGCAAAAACCAATAAAAAATATTACAGTGGTACCTTGGGTTAAGAACTTAATTCGTTCTGGAGGTCTGTTCTTAACCTGAAGCACCACTTTAGCTGATGGGGTCTCCTGCTGCCGCCGCACCGCCGGAGCACGATTTCTGCTCTCATCCTGAAGTAAAGTTCTTAACCCGAGGTACTATTTCTGGGTTAGCGGAGTCTGTAACCTGAATCGTATGTAACCTGAGGTACCACTGTTTATAAAAGAAGAAGTGTGGCTGTGAGAGGGCATGGTTGTGACTATGATGAAGAAACCATGCACTTCTGAATTTGCCGCTCTACTACTGCTCCCATGTCATCATCCTCTAAGCTTCTCTGAAATAAGGTACCCAGAGAAGGCATGCCTGCAGTCATAAGTGTGGGATGTGATCCATGAGAGGCAGTTCAGTACAACATTCCTAGAGAAGATATGCAGGGGAATGTTTGGTACAGCCAGTCAAAACTTCCTGTTCTTCCTGGCTGGAGCATCCTTCCTTTTGCATGTGATAGAAGGTGGGCGTGACCTAACCTGTCCAGGTAACTGTAATGGTTCTAGGGGTTGCTCGTGCGTAAGTTGCCGCTACTCCTGGCTAGGTTGCCTGGTTGAACCCTTTCTGTCTGGACAGCCTCAAGTTTCGTGGCTGCCTCAGTCGCTGGCAGAATCCGTCAGTGGGCGTTTATTGAACCTCTTCCAGCATAGAAGCTGTTTGATGCCCAGTCTCCTCCTACTCTGCCTGCGCGGAAGTCTTCTGCGCAAAGAGGGTGTGGGCAGCGGAGTACCCGTGCTCTCTCCGCTGGTCTCCAGCGAGGAGTCCTAGAGCCACCTCTCCGATTCCCCCATCTGCCCCCCTTCTCCACTGGTGTTACGCAGATTTCCTTCCCCAGCGGATGGGCTGCCTCTCTCCCTACTGGGACCCTCTCCGCCATCCCTCTGGAGCCTTCTCTCCGCCTCCAGCTCCGATGGCAGTTCCCTCACAGTAACAAAAGGACAAGTCACACAGCACACCTCCCTCTTTTTGACTACTTTCTTTGTTTGACCAGCTTCTAGCTAGGACTGCTCTGCTAGCTCTCAGCTAGCAGAAGCACTGGGATTATTCTCCCATATGGGGTAGGTCCACATGTACATATTTGTAACTAAGTCTGCCTTCAGGAATGCAACTGTGAACTGATGTGAGTAAACTTCTTTTATCGTCTTTAAATAAGATTGTGGCGTCTGAGACAGATTGAATTGTATAATAGTGAGAGGCTCACACGAGCCTGCAACTGGTTATCTGTTGTGCGTGAGAAGGGGAATGTAAACCCTGCTAAGTTAAGGAACTTGCTAGCACAAGTTAAAAATAAAGGTACCCCTGACCATTAGGTCCAGTCGCAGACGACTCTGAGGTTGCACACTCATCTCGCTCTATAGGCCGAGGGAGCCGGCGTTTGTCCGCAGACAGCTTCTGGATCATGTGCCCAGCATGACTAAGCCGCTTCTGGCAAAACCAGAGCAGCGCATGGAAATGCCGTTTACCTTCCTGCCGGAGTGGTAGCTATTTATCTACTTGCACTTGATGTGCTTTCGAACTGCTAGGTGGGCAGGAGCAGGGACCGAGCAATGGGAGCTCACCCCATTGCAGGGATTCGAATCACCGACCTTACGATCGGCAAGTCCTAGGCTCTGTGGTTTAGGCCAATGCGCCACCTGTGTCCCTTAGCACAAGTTAGGAAGGATATTAATAAACAATATATCCTCTCCTGCCACCCTGAACAGTCCCACAATAAGGTCATAAGAAGCTGCCTTGTTCTGGTCCATGGAACTGAGCATCATCTACACTGACTGCCAGAAGCAAACTAGAGTTTCAGACAGAGGACATCCCTAACGGCATGTGGAGATCCTGTTAGGATATTTCCGTTCCACCTTAAAAGGGAGCAGGATGTTTGTGTCACAGCCGGCGCATTTCCTGTTTCACAGGATGTTTCTGTTGTGTCTTTGCTTTCGTTTCTCTCTCTCTCTGCCGAAAACTTTGAAGCAGGCAGTCATGTTTTTCTTTGTTCTGATCAACGCAGAAATAAACTTGTAAATAATGCTCTCCTGAGTGCATCTTTCACTGTGTGCTTTATCTGCTGATAGAGCGTGCACGGCTCTGGAATGTGGCAAGCTATTTCTGGAGCTCGTGTCGCTAATTGCTGATACTGCGTGTCTACGGGAGATCGATGGACATCCGGAGACGACGTGGAGTCATGATGGACTTTGTCTCCCTGGCAGTATCCCAACAGATCCTGGGTGGGGGTTCAAACCTGGGACTCTATGATTCTGCTGCCTACTCCATTTTGATTTAAGCACAGGCCATGATATCTTGGCCTTGTATCATCTGGGCAGGCAGCAGCCATTGAGCCAAGAGTGAAGGCAACCATGAACACCTTCATTGCATGAGATTGGACTGCTTGGCCTTCGTGGTCCCTTCCAACGCTACAAATCTATGATTCCATGACATATCAAGCCTGTTGGAAACGGCAGGAACTTTTGCTGCCTTCTCAAACTATCACCATCTCATGTAGCCTGTTACTGCTTACCTTCGCTCTCAGTTCTGTTTCTGTAAAATAGGATCATTATTTTTTACAAAAACTGTCACAAGGGCAAGCCGAGCAAAGGTTGCAAAGAACTTAGTTAATTAGGAGCGCTATATAAATGACAAATAGCAGCAGAATTCTTTCCTGCCAAAGTCCCAAATGTGCTCAAATCTTTAATTAGGCCTAACGAATTGGGAGAGTGACTGGAATTATTGCCGTTGCGAATTGTTGCAAAGAATTATCACACTTTTTTGCATTTATTTGCCATTTTGCCCCATAATATTCTTTCTTTCTTTCTTTCTTTCTTTCTTTCTTTCTTTCTTTCTTTCTTTCTTTCTTTCTTTCCCTCCCTCCCTCCCTCCCTCCCTCCCTTCCTTCCTTCCTTCCTCCCTCTTTCCCTCACCACACAAACACATTATCTATCTTCTATATCTATCTATCTATCTATCTATCTATCTATCATCTATCTCTATCTATCTATCATCTATCTATCTATCTAATCTATCTACCATCTATCTATCTATCTATCTATCTATCATCTATCATCTATCTAATCTATCTATCTATCTATCTATCTATCTTCCAAGGATAAAATTTCATGCAGCGGATGATGTGAACTCTTTCCCACAAAAACCTTTTAGGCCTTAGCCTGTTAATCTTTAAGGTACCACAAGCTCTTTGCTGTTTCTGAAATTCATATATATTTAAAGAAAAAAAGCCATTTTGTCAGGGATTTGACTTTGGTTTCCCGAGCTTTTAGAGCATGCATCACATTTGCATAATTCATTGGCCACCGTCATGAAATGGGCCACACAAGGCAAATGACACCTTCCTGCCCCGCCAGTCTAAGTAATGCTAGATATATAGGTGCAGAACTGCTGTTTTCTGGCAGATAGCACATATTTGGAGCCCATGAAGAAGTGGATGCAATTTGCTCCATGGCCCTCTCCTTCCATATAGGCCAACAAACATTCAGACATACTTGAGTTGTACCCAGCGGTGGCCCATTGAGACCAATGGGATGGAAGGTAGGGAGGCTACCAGCAGGTGGAGCCAGATACACCAGGAGGAAGCAGCAACTAATTCTGGCTTTGTCCTTTGGCTTGATCTACAGTGGTTTCCCAAATGTTCTGAAATATAATGTTCTATAATGCTTATAGTTTTTCCCAGTAGTGATGTATGGAAGTGAGAGCTGGACCATACAGAAGGCTGATCGCCAAAGAATTGATGCTTTTGAAATATGGTGCTGGAGGAGACTCTTGAGAGTCCCATGGACTGCAAGAAGATCCAACCTATCCATTCTGAAGGAAATCAGCCCTGAGTGCTCACTGGAAGGACAGATCCTGAAGCTGAGGCTCCAGTACTTTGGCCACCTCATGAGCAGAGAAGACTCCCTTGAAAAGACCCTGATGTTGGGAAAGATGGAGGGCACAAGGAGAAGGGGACGACAGAGGATGAGATGGTTGGATAGTGTTCTCGAAGCTATCATCATGAGTTTGACCAAACTGTGGGAGGCAGTGGAAGACAGGAGTGCCTGGCGTGCTCTGGTCCATGGGGTCACGAATAGTTGGACACGACTAAATGACTAAACAACAACAACAACAACATAATGCTTAATGGCAGTTTCCAACTCCCAGTGGCTCACTGCTCTGCAGCGCCCTCTGGTGCTACACTTTAATAACGCATTTTTAACGTTATAAATGGCGAGTGTCGATCCGCCCTTCTCTTCCTCTCTGTTCTACAAGGGCAACTCTGAGACTAAGGAAGACGTGACTGACAGGCAGTGCCATCCCTGGGCAGGTTATAAGTAAGAATGCAGGCACCCAGTGGCGCAGTCCCCTCTGTTTTCGCCCAGTAAATTAAAGTGCACACTTTCCCCCCTTGGTTCAGGAGAAGTAACTGCACGTGGTGGTAGCTGGCTGATTCTCCCCCACCCCCAATCATCCTGGGGAGCAAGGATGATGGCCAGCCAAAAAGCACCCAGATTCCCTCCTAGAGAGACAGCTGTGTATGCTGTGAGCATGCATTTCGAGAGTCGGTGGGACTCGGGATCAAGAGAAGTGCCTCTCCCTGATTTCCACCGACTTGAGCTGCTGTTCTTGACATGACGTTAAAAGTGGCAGGGATCTCTCAGGAGGTGCTTGGTCACCATGGTCCTCCTCTTCCCCTCTCACTTGGCATGTATTGTCCAGTCTCCAGGGGTGCAAGTAGGTACTGTATTTTTCGCTCTATAAGACGCACCAGACCACAAGACGCACCTAGTTTTCGGAGGAGGAAAACAATAAAAAAAATATTCTGAATCTCAGAAGCCAGGACAGCAAGAGGGATCGCTGCACAGTGAAACCAGCAATCCCTCTTGCTGTTCTGTCTTCTGGGATAGCTGTGCAGCCTGCATTCGCTCCCTAAGACGTACACACATTTCCCCTTACTTTTTAGGAAGGAAAAAGTGAGTCTTATAGAGCAAAAAATACGGTAATTTTAGATCCGAAATAGGCAAGGGAGCAAGAACTGGCGGGCTGGCTGTTCCTGAAAGCAGGCACGATTGGACAAGGGGTTGAGAAAGCGCTTCACTCCCTAAATACCTCCAGCAATTACAGGAAAGCACAGCCAGAGACTTCCTCAGCATTTATTTCAGTGGTCCTTTGTGGCCCTCTTCCTTTCTTTTCTTTTCTTTTTCTTTCCTTTTTCTTTTTGTATAATTTTTCATTAAATTTTTCTGCTTTACATTTTAGAATATTCATTTAAACAACCTTAAAATAGCAGTGTCTTCCTTTCTTCTTTTTCCTTGGTTCATTTTGCATACCATTAATCCCTGCATATTTTACAGTATTCCATTATTACATCCGTCAAAACTTATTTATATTGTCGAATTTATATTAATGCTGCCAACGTTTTCAAGTGTACACAATTCCCCCCTCCATATAGTCAATAAACTTTTTCCAATCTTCTTTAAACGTATGTTCTTCTTGTTCTCTCATTCTATATGTTAGGTCTCCTACATGCGCCTATTTCATCAGTTTAAGTTGCCATTCTTCTTTAGCTGGGACCTTGTTCGTTTTCCATTTGTGGGCTAACAAAACACAGGCCGTAGTGGTGGCATACATAAATAACCTTTTTGAAACCTGGGAATTTCCCTCTGAATTATCCCCAGCAAAAAGGACTCTGGGGTTTTTCCACTTCATTATAATTTTTCCTCCAATACTCTTTTACAAGTCCACCACATATGATAGAACATAGTCTTCCTTTTCCTGTGTGGTAGGGTCTGTGGTGGGAGGGCACTGCGACCAGGGCTGGATTTAGGTTGGATGAGGCCCTAAGCTACTGAAGGTAATGGGGCCCTTTATATGTCCAGCTGTCCTTTGCCAACAACGAATTGTCACTGTTTTTTGTGCTGAATATATGCTATTATGGTAATTTATGGACCCAATAGGCATCTAAAGCCATTTGCACATGTTGCCATGAAACCAGCCAATGCAGAATGTAGACACCCTAAATATAGAAATGAGCACAACTCACAGCTGTCCATGGAAGTGCAGGTTAATTCAGTGTCCAGGACAGCTGTTTACCAGCTCCATCTGGTATGCAGGCTGAGACCCTACCTTCCCACAGACTGTCTTGACAGAGTGGTGCATGCTCTGGTTATCTCCCACTTGGACTACTGCAATGCGCTCTACGTGGGGCTACTTTTGAAGGTGACCCGGAAACTACAACTAATCCAGAATGCGGCAGCTGGACTGGTGACTGAGAGTGGCCACTGAGACCACATAACACAGGTCCTGATGTTGAACTGGTTCTTTAAATCTAAAGGTCCATCATTGTTTCACCCAATGTGTATACCTTTAAGGGGCCGGAGCCAGGGCCAGAGCAAGCTGACGAGATCCAGCTTTACAGCTGTGAGACATAGCAGGTGCTGTGGAGTTGCAATGATTAAGCTGTGTTGGGAATTGGCCACAGTATATAAGGAGCAGCACCTAGCTCTGCCATTTTCACCCTGGGGATGGGTTGGTGGTTGGGTCGTGTTTGTTTGTAGATGTAGTTGGTGTATAAGGAGTTTTTGTTTTTCTTATTAAAACCTTGTTTAAGTTATTTTTGAGTCCCTTCTTTTTAATGCAAGCTCTCCCCAGCAAGCTCTCTGCGCTACTATACTGCGGAAAAGCCAACATCTTTGGTTATGGGCCCAGCTGCTGAGTGGATGACTGCATATTTTTGGACTCTGAGAAAGGTTTGAAAACTCCTTTTCCTGTTAGCGTAGTTCTGTGGGTCTGGAAGAGTTCCAGAATGGTTGACCGGGTTCCTGAAGCGGAGAAGGCTCTGGTCTTCCCACAGCTAACAGATGAGAACTATAGTTTATGGTCTTTTCGGGTGGAGGCGCTTTTGACCTCTAGAGATGTATGGACCTATGTAACTAATGACCCTCCTGACCCTGTAACTGATGCTTGGTCGAAAGGAGATGCGAAAGCCAGGGCGATAATTAATTTGGCAGTCAGCGACCAGCAAGTAGTCTATATAAGGAATAAGAAAACTGCCAAAGAAATGTGGGACAGTCTTGCAGCAGTGCATATTAGAAAAGAGTCAGCGTCTGCATTGACGTATTTCAAGCAGTTGTACCAGACGAAGTTGCAGCCTGGTGGTGATTTGGCAGCACACTTGAGACGTCTGGAGGCAATACGCTGCGAATTAATTCGAAGGGACATGGAGATACCTGATATTCAGTATGTTTTTATCATCCTTTGTTCCCTTAATGAGGACTTTGATGGTATAGCTAGCCAGATATCTGCCGTTCCACCAGCACAATTAACTGTGGAAGGGGTAACGGCAAGATTAATGGGCGAGCTGGACAGAAGGGAGGCTTGTGCCATAAGCACTCCTATTTCCGGATGTAATGAGGGACGCCACGTGGAAGCTGGTGGTGATACGACTGCATTTAAAGCGACCAAGCGTTGTTGGTTCTGCAATAAGCAAGGACATTTTGCAAAGGACTGCAGATCCAAAAGAAAGCAAGGTACTGCCAAGACTGTTTCTGTTCGTCAGTCACGGTCGTCAGCCCAGCAGCCGACATCGTACCGTAAAGACAGAAACGAGCCGCAAGCCTTTCATGCTCGGACAACAGGTCGTAAAAGAATTAAAGGTGCCAAGTGGAATTCTTTTATTGTCGACTCAGGAGCATCTCAGCATTTCTGCAACGATCGAAGCTTGTTTATTTCTTTCGAAGAGGAAATTGGTAATGTACATTTAGCCAATTCACAAGTCCTGCAGTCACTTGGCAGAGGTACTGTTAAACTTGACTCTTTAAACATTACGATAGCAAACTGCATTTACTGCCCATCAGTGGACAATTTATTATCAGTAAGGTGTTTTGCTCGTCAAGGCATAACTCTGCGTTTCTTAAATTCAATGTGTGAGTTTTTTAAGGGGAACAAACGTCTATTGTATGCCCGGGAATCTGATGGTTTATATAGACTGTATTTTCGCACCTATTCCCAATCGCCTATAAATTGCAGAGCAGCACAGTCAAGCCAGGGGTTGAGGAATGTAAGGCCACATTCCGGGTGTGTCCACGAGGTGCACAGACTTCTGGGACACCTGAATTTTGCTGATGTAATTAAGACAAAGAATATTGTTAATGGCCTCAACTTAAAACCATGTAAATTCTTTATGCAATGTCTATCCTGTTGCAAAAATAAGATCAAGGTTGCACGCAAGGGTAGGTGCTCAGATAGGAAAGTAACTGAGCCATTTGAGCGTGTACATTGTGATTTAGTTGGGCCACTCCCACCATCATTAGGAGGTTCTAAGTACTGGCTTACCCTGATAGACCAGTATAGTAGATACTGTTGGACTTATGCAATAGCTGAAAAGTCCCAAGCATTTGAGAAGTACAAAGTTTTTTGCAACTGGGTAAAAACGCACTTTAACAAACCAATTAAGAACCTGTTTTCTGACCGGGGCGGGGAATTTGTTTCTGAGGATTTTGAGAAATTCCTGGAAGCGCAGGGGACTACTCATGAGTTATCTTGCCCCCGAAGTCCCTGGCAAAATGGGCTTGTTGAAGTTGTGCAGCGTGACCTGCAGGCAGGGGTTAAAACTTATCTGCATGATGCTAATCTGCCCAAAGATTTTTGGGCTGAAGCGCTTAATGCTTTTTGCTTTGTTAAAAATCGAAGTTATCATTCTGGTTTAGATGTCACCCCCTATGAGAAGCTGTTTAAAAAACGCCCTAATCTGAAATACCTACGAATTTGGGGTTCAGATGTAATTATGCATTATCCCGCTAAGCAGAAATTGGGTGAGCGTAGTGTTCAGGGAAAATTAATGGGCTACCAGCAGGGGGCGTACAGAATTTACATACCAGCAACTGGCAAATTTCATATTACCAGAAGCATGATACAAATTGTAAATTGGAATGGAGTTGCTATTTTCCAAGATACTGATGGTATAAATGATACTGAGGAAGAAGAGGAAGCAGGAGCAGCAGCAGCAGCAGGAAATGGTGCTTCTGAATTAATGGGAGAAGACAAAAAGCCTGTTGAATCTGATAATTTGTTTGATGATTTAAAGTTACAGGCACCCGAGGGGAGGTTAGATTCTCTTGAGTTTTCTGACCGTGAGTTTAGCCTACAGGCATCTCTTCAGTCTGACAATGATGGTTTACAACCTGA
The DNA here is from genome assembly GCF_965153285.1 of Podarcis tiliguerta. Taxonomy (NCBI): domain Eukaryota; kingdom Metazoa; phylum Chordata; class Lepidosauria; order Squamata; family Lacertidae; genus Podarcis; species Podarcis tiliguerta. The sequence goes on along the minus strand of NC_139536.1, from coordinate 110,990,625 downwards.
AACTAGTAGTTCACTTAGTCCTATTAAGTCTGAGGAGTCTGACTCTCCTTCCGGACTGAGGCGTTCAGAGAGAAAGAGGCAGAAGCCACAACGATTTGCAGATGAACATTTTAATACTGTGTATGCCAATAAGGCGGTTTTTGAGCCAAAAAGCTACAATGATGTTCAGAATTTACCTAAGCACCAAGCTGTAAATTGGTATAAAGCTATGAACTCTGAGATAGCTTCTTTAAAAGAGCATAACACTTGGTTTCTCTGCTCTTAAGAGAGTGGTAATGTACCTTAAACATACCAAACATTATAGGTTGCAATTCACATCTAGCATTGACAAAGGTTTTGAAATTTTCTGCGATGCATCTCATGCAGTGGAACAAAATAATTGCAGGGGTGTGTCTGGTATGGTGTTTTGTTATAACGGTTGTCCTTTTGAATGGAAGTCCCAGACACAAACCATTGTTTGTCTCTCCACAACAGAGAGTGAATTATGTGCATGCGTTCAGGCCACTCGTGATATAGAATGGTATATGCAAGTATTTGCAGACCTACAGATACAAGTAACACTACCAGTGAAAGTTTACCTTGATTCCCAGAGTGGACTCGCTATCCTATGTTCAGAAACCAATACGCAGCGCACTAGAGTCTTAAGATTACGTTTGCAGTTTGTAAAGAAACTAATTGCTGATGAAATGATTGTATTTGAATATATTCCAGGTAACAATCAAATTGCAGACATCTTTACTAAAGCACTTCCAAAGGTTACACATGAAAAACATGTACAAAGTATGCTTTATGTTTTTGTTCCACAATGATGAACCGCAGGGGCAATGTTGAACTGGTTCTTTAAATCTAAAGGTCCATCATTGTTTCACCCAATGTGTATACCTTTAAGGGGCCGGAGCCAGGGCCAGAGCAAGCTGACGAGATCCAGCTTTACAGCTGTGAGACATAGCAGGTGCTGTGGAGTTGCAATGATTAAGCTGTGTTGGGAATTGGCCACAGTATATAAGGAGCAGCACCTAGCTCTGCCATTTTCACCCTGGGGATGGGTTGGTGGTTGGGTCGTGTTTGTTTGTAGATGTAGTTGGTGTATAAGGAGTTTTTGTTTTTCTTATTAAAACCTTGTTTAAGTTATTTTTGAGTCCCTTCTTTTTAATGCAAGCTCTCCCCAGCAAGCTCTCTGCGCTACTATACTGCGGAAAAGCCAACACCTGAAAGACCTACATTGGCTCCCAGTATGTTTCCAAGCACAATTCGAAGTGTTGGTGCTGACCTTTAAAGCCCTAAATGGCCTCGGCCCAGTATACCTGAAGGAGCGTCTCCACCTCCATTGTTCTGCTCGGACACTGAGGTCCAGCACCGAGGGCCTTCTGGCAGTTCCATCGCTACGAGAAGCCAAGTTGCAGGGAACCAGGCAGAGGGCCTTCTCGTTAGTGGCGCCCGCCTTGTGGAATGCGCTCCCACCAGCTGTCAAACAGAAAAACAACTACCAGACTTTTAGAAGACATTTGAAGGCAGCCCTGTTTAGGGAAGCTTTTAATGTTTGACGGACTATTGTATTTTAATATTTTGTTGGAAGCCACCCAGAGTGGCTGGGGAAACCTAGCCAGATGGGCGGGGTATAAATAATAAATTGTTGTTGTTGTTTTTCCCCTATGAAAATTTTTGCTGCACGCCACTGCAGGCGTGTGGGGGTCTGGCTGAGAGCAGACTGAGGTGGTGGGACACTTTCCCGTTCACCCTAAAGGCCCCCCTCCCAGTTATTCTGAGTGCTGCTATTGGAGCACTGCTTCCTTTTTCTTTTCCTTTCTAAGAGAAGTTTAAACAGTTTCACATTTTTATGATGAGACTTCCAAATGGAAATCTTTTTTTTCTCCATATAAAAAAGTGCTAAAAGCCCAAGGTGCTCAATAAAAAAAGAAAAAGGCACTGCTATATTGGGATGCATTAACATAGCGCTGTTCCTATCCAAGATATTGCGAACAGCAACTCAGCTCCTCCTTTCCCTCCCCTTCCAGCTATCGCAGGCGAAGAAGACACATGCCCCGTGTTGGTGCGCCACATTTAAAACTTAACAACAAACTGGAGGGAATTCGAGGGAGCAGTAAATGTTTTATAAAGCATGTCAAATGCAGAATGATTAAAGGAACCAAGTATCTGGAGCCTGAAGAAAAGGAGATTGTGGCTGGTTGGTAAGCAAAGGCAGCCATTTAAAGGCAATGCAGAGAAGATGGAAAACGATTTCTAATTTGGCCTAATGGCTGCAGAGGCAGGCAAGGTATCTATGCTGCAAGCAAATAAGAGATTTTCAGATCTTCAGTCCTGTTGTCCAGCTTTGCCTACAGGAGCTAGGTAAGGGTAAGGGACTCCTGACTGTTAGGTCCAGTCGCGGATGACTCTGGGGTTGCGGCGCTCATCTCGCTTTACTGGCCGAGGGAGATGGCGTTTGTCCGCAGACTGTTTTTCTGGGTCATGTGGCCAGCATGACTAAGCCTCTTCTGGTGAACCAGAGCAGCGTACGGAAACGGCGTTTACCTTCCCGCCAGAGTGGTACCTATTTATACCTTGCACTGGTGTGCTTTCGAACTGCTAGGTGGGCAGGAGTAGGGACTGAGCAATGGGAGCTCACCACGTTGCGGGGATTCGAACTGCCGACCTTCTGATCGGCAAGCCCTAGGCTCTGTGCTTTAGACCACAGTGCCACCCACGTTGGAGCTAGGGGGAAGTGCTAGGGGAAGGGGCAAAGCTCAGAATCTGTTTTGTGAAAGGCCGGAGGTTCAATTTCTCCTCCCACAACTGGACAGAGAGCCATAGGAGAGAGAGCCATTAAACGTCCCAGCAAGTCCCCCTCCCTGACCCTCAAGCCTGCCCTGATGCTACCCAGGACCCACGTACACCCAGGGCATAGCTGGGTGAGATTAACTCCAGCTTGCTCACCCACCTGGGTCTCAGTGATACAGACCAGATCGGCCTCCTCGTCCATGATCAAATCATGGATGAGGGAGGTCCTACTCCGAACCTATCTGGCATTCAGCAACAGCAGCCACAGACTCGAGGGCTGGCTGATAAGATGACCGCAATCCCCCAGGTTGGAGGAGGGGCTGGAACACAGGACTAACTGCTGTGCCATGTGCCCCCACCAACCTCCCTCTACCCTGAACCACTGCAATCAGGGCACCCACTGCTCTTCATATCCCAGGCACTGTTGGTTTCTGTGTGTTGCCACTGTGCAGTGCTTTGGAGTCACAAGGCTCTGTTTACATTCCAGGGATTCCAGACTGTTGGAAGTCTCACGGAAGATAGGAGACGGATGTGATGTTACTGGTTTCCTGTTCCTTTGTTGCTCAGTTGCTCTCTGCTTTCACAGAGAGAGCATGTTTATTTCTTTTCTGTCTGCGTAGTTAGGAATAAAACTCTTTGCGATGTAGCTCATACTATCTCGTCCTTTCCTGTGTGCTGGATACTCTGCATAATGGGGGAATGTGCTTGGAGCCCTATCAGAGGCTCAGGTCGTTAATCTCCGTCGGATTCCGGAGGACTCGACCGGAGGTGTCGCTCGGTCGAACGCAAGTCCGACAGGCACATCCCACATCTTTCAATTCAAAAACAACAAAAAACCCAAGTTTAAAATTATTAATAATAAAATTAAATAATAATAATAATAATAATAATAATAATAATAATAATACCCTGGCCATCTGACTGGGTTGCCCCAGCCTCTCTGGGCAGCTTCCAGCACATATAAAAACATAAACATTAAACCTTAAAAAGCTTCCCTAAACAGCCTTCAGATATTTCCTAAATGTTATATAATTTCTCATCCCCTTAACATCTGATGGGAGGGCATTCCACAGGGTGGGCACCGCTACCAAGAAACACATGTTGGTGCAATGGTGATGGCACTCACCCTTCTTCTGATAGGATAGTTGTGGTGGGGGAAACAATTGGGGGTCGAGGAGGGTCAGTTGTGGGTGGGGGGGGGGAGTGAGAAATGTCCCTATTTTCATCTGAGGGTATGCAAACCATATCACTAGATGCATGAAGTTTCAGCTGAAGGTGCAGGTTTATATCTGCACACACACATATACAAACAAACATATATATAAACAGAAAGAGAGAGAGAGAGCGCATGTGTGGGAGAAATGATATGTAGAAAAGTGCAGATGGTGCTAATTAAATTATTATGTGGCCATTCTCAAAACACAGTTGTGTTGATAGCGCAGGTGTCCTGCCAATTAACACCATGTAGTGCCAATTCAATCTGCAAGTGATAGCATGAACTTCTTGATGAGTTGTAATTCAGCGGTTTCTCAATCTGAATGAAGCACTTTGATGGTGTAAGAAAACTGCTATGTGAATACTAAGCATTTTAAATTATTTATCACTGCCATCTCGGCAAGCAACGCCACTGCCGACAGAGAGGATATCTGAAGTTTTGGTTTTCGTTTCTTTTCTTAAAAAAAAAAAAAAAAGCTGTAAAAGAAATCCAGGTTCGGTTTGGGTTTTTTAAAGCAATTGGAAGGCAACTTCTAAGGAGGGGTTTCGAATTTCATTGAGTCCTTTTTATCTGAACACATCACTTGCCTTTATCGTGTGTTTTATTAAGTTCAGTGTGTGGCTCTTATGAGAAAAGATAATTACAAACAGAGAAGGTCACTGTTCTCTTTACTCCAATATTAAGGGTCTCCTAGGCTGTTTTATTGGATTCTGGCTCAGCGAGTACCCAGAAGGAAGCGGGAGGCTGGTATCATGGGAGAAGACCATTCACTGCTCATCTCTGAGCCAGTGTGGTGTAGTGGTTAAGAGCGGTAGTCTCGTAATCTGGGTAACCGGGTTCGCATCTCCGCTCCTCCACATGCAGCTGCTGGGTGACCTTGGACCAGTCACACTTCTGTGAAGTCTCTCAGCCCCACTCACCTCACAGAGTGTTTGTTGTGGGGGAGGAAGGGAAAGGAGAATGTTAGCCGCTTTGAGACTCCTGAAGGGGAGTGAAAGGCGGGATATCAAATCCAAACTCTTCTTCTTCTTCTCTGAAGCCCCTGTGGCTGCTGCTTTCAAAGCTTTCCAAATTATCAGAGCGCAACACTCTCCCAGGACCACCCAGAAAGCTATGTTTGTGTCTGCTTTGGAGGAAGATCTGCAGAGTACGATAAGGTTTGGCCAAAAGTCAGTCTTCTCCTTCTGCCACGGTCCCGTCTGCCTTGCATTGCGTCCTCTAGAATGCCCACATCAGCAAGGTTTCTGCAAAATCACCTGTGAATTAGGTGAAGATGAGCAGACCTCTCTCTTTCTCAGACTAAGCTCTGCAACTTTCTTTTTTTTAAAAAAAGATATTTATTGAAGTTTCAACATATTACAAAAATAAAAAATAAAAGAAAAAGAAAATACAAAATAAAAACCATTAAAAACAAATCAGTCTTTCCATATCTTATCTTTCATTTGCTTGTTTCCCTGACCTCCTCACACCTCCCTTTCTTGTATTCCAGTTCAGTTGGTTAATTCAGCAAATCCTTTCCCTCTTTAATTTTATCTTAATCTTTTATCTTAATATATTATAGCTTTAGATTATCACCCGTTAACAATCCATTTTTACATGTTCCTTAACATTGCTGCTAAAAAAAACCACTTAACTTCAATCCAGCATCATTCTAACATTCATTAATTTTGTAGTGTTTCTGTAAATAGACTTTAAATTTCTTCCAATCTTCTTCCACTGACTCTTCTCCCTGGTCTCGGATTCTGCCGGTCATTTCCGCCATTTCCATGTAGTCCATCAGCTTCATCTGCCATTCTTCCAGAGTGGGTAATTCTTGTGTCTTCCAATACTTCGCGATAAGTATTCTTGCTGCTGTTGTAGCATACATAAAGAAAGTTCTATCCTTCTTTAACACCAATTGGCCAACCATGCCCAGGAGAAATGCCTCTGGTTTCTTCAGAAAGGTATATTTAAATACCTTTTTCATTTCATTATAGATCATCTCCCAGAAAGCCTTAATCCTTGGGCATGTCCACCAAGGGTGAAAGAATGTGCCTTCAGTTTCTTCACATTTCCAGCATTTATTATCGGGCAGGTGATAGATTTTTGCTAGCTTGACTGGTGTCGTGTACCACCTGTATATCATTTTCATAATATTCTCTCTTAAGGCATTACATGCCTTTTGTTAAGCTCTGCAACTTTCAGCCATGAACAGTATTTGATACTGTTATGGAAAAATCTAGGTGTGAGGCTGCTCAATCACCCAGCTTGTTGGGCAGAGCCCGCGGGTCCTTGAGGAATAAAGGAAGGAGTCCAGCCACCAACCGGAGCAAATAGCTGTAGATCAAAGTTTATTGTGGAGGAAAGGGGTCGGGTTCACTGCATGTGCAGTGTTAAAGGAAAACATTATGAAAATGATGTATAGATGGTACTTAACCCCTGTAAAATTAGCAAAGATTTATCACAATAGTGATAATCTGTGCTGGAAATGTAAAGAAAAGGAGGGTGCCTTTTATCATATGTGGTGGAGCTGTCCCAAGGTGAAAGACTTCTGGGAGAAGATTTATAATGAATTGAAATAAAATGTTGAAATATACATTTGTTAAGAAACCAGAGGCCTTTCTTCTTGGAATAACAGGCTTGGAATTGCCAAAAAAAGATGTTAGATTGTTTTTGTATGCCACAACTGCAGCTCGAATTTTATCAGCCAAGAATTGGAAAACAGAAGAAGTACCAACAGTGGAGGAATGGCAGATGAAGATGAGGGATTTTTCGGAGCTAGCCGACCTGACCGGAAGAATCCGCAACCAGAAGTTAGAATTAATCAAGGTTTGGGGAGTTAACCTGTGCCGAGCCATGAAGTCCTGGATTTGCCGCCCTTCCTGTGTCAGCCCTGTGCCAATTTGGCGAGGCTGGAATCTGATTTGCCTGTAAGGTAAAGGTACCCCCTGACCATTAGGTCCAGTCATGGCCGACTCTGGGGTTGCGGCGCTCATCTTGCTTTATTGGCCGAGGGAGCCGGCGTACAGCTTCCGGGTCATGTGGCCAGCATGACTAAGCCGCTTCTGGCGAACCAGAGCAGCGCACGGAAACGCCGTTTACCTTCCCGCCGGAGCGGTAACTATTTATCTACTTGCAGTTTGACGTGCTTTTGAACTGCTAGGCTGGCAGGAGCTGGAGCCAAGCAATGGGAGCTCACCCCGTCGCGGGGATTCGAACCACCGACGTGATCGGCAAGGCCTAGGCTCTGTGGTTTAATCCACAGATTTTCCTGTATGCAGTGCTTTTTTCTATATACAAAAAAAAGTTTGGGGGTACTCTCATTTGGAGTCAAGAAAACCACAATTTTATAGTTCAAATTGGGGGAAATAAATACAGTCAATGGACAAAAGTAGAAAGATTCACAAATTGTTTAGGGCTATGCATACCCCCAGAATAAAGCACTGCCTGTATGGAATTCATTGGCAAGTTGTTAGCTACAAAGTCATTTTCGGCACAGGTAGTTTTACCAAGAAGTTTATTCTGCTGGATCGTTTTGAGGGTTTTTTAAATGGTTCATTTGTTTATTATTTCAGTCTTGCTGGATTTGTCGTCCTTCAGTGTCCTGGCATTTGTACAAAGGATGGTGCAGTCATCATCAACCTGAGCAAATGTGTGAGTCGAAAAGAGGTCTGGTGACTTGGAGAGTGGTCAGATCCAAGACACTCTGCTGTGATGCTATCCTGCCGGACGTCAGGGGGAAGGGCCTTCCTTCAGCATGAAGGAGGCTCCAAATGGGATTGTTCATCTCCTGCCTGCGTGGAGCCTGGGAACAGGATTGGGCAGAGTGAAAAATCCCAGCCGCTGCTGGCCAATGGCATGTAAAGAGTGATAGACAGGCACAGGTTAGCCAGGGAAGTGATAAGGGGTGGCCTTGCAGCTTGCCATTTAAATCCTATCTCAGCAAGTCATGCTCTCTTTGCCTCAGGGATTAGAGAGAGTACATCTTCCCGGTTTTAAAGCAGAGAGGATTTGTCAGTGTGATATTCAGGCAAGCTTGAGTGCCATGCTCTCAGGCCCAGAAGCAGAAGCATACCTTGGGTGACCTGAAGTCAAAGAGGCAATGGTAATTATTATTATTATTATTATTATTTATTATTACTTATACCCCACATATCTGGCCGGGCCTCCCCAGCCACTCTGGGCAGCTCCCAACTGAATATTAAAAACACGATCAAACATTAAAAACTTCCCTCAACAGGGCTGCCTTCAGATGTCTTCTAAAAGTCAGACACTTGTTTATTTCCTTGACATCTGATGGGAGGGAGTTCCACAGGGTGGGCGCCACCACCGAGAAGGCCCTCTGCCTGGTTCCCTGTAACCTCACTTTTCGCAGTGAAGGAACTGCCAGAAGGTTCTCGGAGCTGGACCTCAGTGGCAAGAGAGGGGGTCCGGCAATAGAGGCTGGCCTGTTAAGGCAAATGGGGCCCCACCAACCTCAGCCTGTCCTCACCTGCTCCCTTCGTATCTACATCTAGTCCTGAGGGTAGCAAGGCCTGTCAGCTTCCTCTTCCTTATTGCTCTCTGTAGAACTCAGCACTCAGCAGGAAGGAAGAGGAGGAGAAAACTAGTTACACTTGGCTGTATCTGTCATTGATTCTGGCTCCACCTATAGTTCGCTTCCCTACCTTCGGCCTCACCTCTCCCAGTGGTGTAGCATGGGGGAGCCAGAGGATCGGTGGCCCCGGGCGCAAAATTCTGGGAGGGGCGCAACCAGGTGTCCCCACATCAGGCCAAGCTCCTACCACTTTCCGGAGCCATGGGGAGGACTGGGCCTTTTTTGCTGCCTCCTCGTGGCCAGGGAAGTGATGCCCCTGGTCGAGCCAGGAGGTGGCAGAGTTGCCAAGCTGAGAAGGCGCACCGCCACCAGCAGTGGCAGCACCAGCTGCCATGTGCCTCACGTCTCCTCCCCAGCTGCCCAATCCACTAGGATGGGGACACTTACCCTGTCTTGAGCACCAGCAACCCATGCTGCCATCAGCCACCACTGAGGAAAGGTGGACCTAGGGACCTTTAGACCAGACAAAGGCCCCCAAGGGGTTTACTAGTGCCATCCAACTTCACAGGTCAAGAGAATTGAGGGCTGTTGTGCGATTGTCCTAGCTGAAATACCTCTTAGCTCCATTCTCTGACTATGAACCCAGTGGCACAGGGTTCGAAAGTTGAATTCTCATGACACCCAACACTGAGCTCCTGTTGGTACTAAAGGGTTAAGAGGTAACAAGTTGCTCTAATCACTGAGCAGCTGGAAGTCATTAAGCATCCAGGAATGTGAGTTAGTTTGTATAAATAGTCAGTTCACCCGTGTGTTTTCCCTCCCCCCCTTTTTGACCTGACTCGCAGACTCAGTTTGTGGCCATGGGCGTGTTTGCTGATATGAGTTAAGTTTAGAGTAGAATTTTCTTTATGCCGGAGATAAAAGCATGTGTGCTTTATCGCCAGGGTTTTTCTTTTGAGTTCCAAAGTGCTTGCTCCAGGATTCTTCATTGAAAGGTACTGACCCTCCTGCCTTCTTCAACCGCTGCACGAAATTCTCTGCTGAGATAAGATTTATGGCGTTGGAAGCGCACTGGACGTTTACTTAACATTAAACTAATTAAAGTTTAATGGACAGCTCCTGACCAGAGATGGTTTTAAGCGAGTGCGACTGGAGAGGCCACTTGGGGCACCACGCTGCAGGGAATACCACAACAATGCTGTAGAACGGAGCGCATATCATGGTTTTGTGCTGAGCAACAGCAAGCAAAGCTCAGTGGAGTGGGAGGTCAACCTACCAGCAGTCTCTGGAGGCAGAATCCAAAGTCAGGTCCCATTCTAAGGTTGTGCAAACAGCAATCCACATGGTCAGACAGTCCAGAGGTCAGGCAACCCAATGGTCAAGGGTCAAGATGAGCAGGAAGCACAAGATAGGGCTACAAGTGTTGTTTCCATCATCTGCCTGCTGCTGGAAACTGCTTAAGAAGGAGGAAGCCATTTGGTTCTCATGATCTCCTCCTCTGTGTCCTCAAAGGCTGATCAGCTGTAGGAATCACTCTGTCTTCTCCCCCTTCAGGCTACTGTTCAGCAGGTGAAGCTGACTCCTGTCCCATGACAGCACAAGATGTAAGGCGTCGTCAAATAATAATAATAATAATAATAAGAAGAAGAAGAAGAAGAAGAAGAAGTTATTATTTGTACCCCGCCCATCTGGCTGGGTTTCCCCAGCCACTCTGGGCGGCTTCCAACAAAGATGAAAAACACACTAAAATGTCACATATTAAAAACTTCCCTGAACAGGGCTGCCTTCAGATGTCTTCTGAATGTCAGGTAGTTGTTTATTTCCTTGACATCTGATGGGAGGGCGTTCCACAGGGCGGGCGCCACTACCGAGAAGGCCCTCTGCTTGGTTCCCTGTGACTTGGCCTCTCGCAGTGAGGGAACCACCAGAAGGCCCTTGGAGCTGGACCCAGTGAAGGAGCGGAACCACTGTATGACAGTGCCCCCAGCTCTCAGCCCCTCAAGACGGTCCAGAAGGATGTTATGGTCGATGGTATCAAACGCCACTGAGAGATCCAGCAGAACTAGGAAACAGCTCTCACCTTTGTCCCTAGCCCGCTGGAGATCATCAACCAGTGCGACCAAGGCAGTTTCAAATTTTAACATCTCACAGGATGCGGCTGAAATTTGAGAGCCCAAAGTCAGCCACTGTCCTGAACTTTCCATTGTGGAAATTCCCTGACCGTCAGATCCTCAAGAAAGTCACGAGCTCGCCTGCCATTGTTGAAAATGCATCAGGAAGCAACTTGACAAGATTTCATCCCTTTCCACCACAGAAAGTGAAGCTCTTCAAACCGACTGCCTCCCTGCACTAGTAATGCATAATTATTCAGTAATAATGACTGCCTACTTTAAATACAGCAACATTCACAGTTGGAAAGGAGGACTCTTTCAATAGCTGTCATTCAGAGTCGGGAAACTCAGCCAGGCAAACCTTAACAACTTCAATTTTAAGCCAACACACAGCCAACGGAGGGAAGATTCCACAGAACAAACTACACAATCATTGCCTCTTTTCCTCTTTGGAAAAACTGCACAGGCATCTCTTGCATTCCACTGTCCAAGCAATGAAATGTTTTTTTCCTTCGCCCAAGAGGCAGGTATTCTATCCCTTTTGGAGGAGGAGTTAACAGGCTGTCAATAGGCACCCAGGATTGCAGCTGCAAGACTTGGGCTGTGAAATATACACAGAGTATATATACAAGAGTGGATTTCATGCTCTTTATTCAGCTCATAGTTGTGAGGAGGAATGGAAGTTCCCCCAGAATGTCCCCCAGAATTAGCCCCACGTGATTGGCTAATTCTGGGATTCTCCTGTAAGCCAATCAGGTTGCGGATTCCCTTCCACCTGGAGCTGGATTGGGTGGCTCCTGTGGACCAATCAGACTGCTGCATTCTGGATCCTATTGTTCTAGGACCAATCAGACTGCTGCATTTTGAAACCTATTGTTCTAAGACCAATCAGACTGCTGCATTCTGAAGCCTATTGGTCTAGGATCAATCAGACTGCTGCCTTTTGGATCCTATTCAACTCAGTACATAACACCCTGGGAGAAAAGAGCCCCAGCCAAACTGCCCACAAGGTAAATACGGCTTTGCAACACAAACATTTCGGTCTCCGTTTCAAGGGAAATCAAGGCAGTCTGAGTTGCTATGTGACTCTCTGTGCAAACGCCCCACTTGCTTCCTACGTGCTTGTTTGAATCCGAGATGGAGATGAGCTTGGGGAATCAAAGCAAAGCCAACAAGGTGATTTGATTCTTTTTAATTGTAGTTGTCTCCCCCCTCCTCCTCCCCACTGCCAGCATTCTCAGTGATGTTGGACTTCTTCCTCCCATTATGCAGGATCCATCCGCACTGGATTCGCAATGGTCTCCCCTAATGCTTACTGCTCCCCATGTGAATCATTTGAGAGCATCGTTTGATGAATGCAGAATTGTTCGAGGCTGTGTAGCCATAGCTGTACAACAGAAATTCTGCTAGTGGGGATTCCTATTCGCTCTGCAGCCAGCAGTTATTCTTCCTGTAACAAGATAAAAAGCACACATATTCGTCTGACTGGCTCCTGACCTTTGCAGCATTCCCTGATGTTGTGTTTTGTGTCTCATCTTCCCTGTCATCCGTGGGTCCCTCGGCCCACTCTCCATACTTAGTTTGCCGTTGCACTTATTAGTGTTACTGGTGTTCTAGATTATGGGGGGAAGGGACACTCAGTAAACCCTAGATAAATGGTAGGATTTTGGTTATGGGAGAAGGGAGAAATAAAAGCTGCAGAGGAATTCCTGAGATAGCCTTAATGCAAAATGACCTGGCCAAGCTAGGGCCATTGAGGAACCATACAGGGCCACTGAGAGCCATTGGCAATGCAAAAGAACTGTCCTCCCACCTTGATCCGAGGTGTGAACAGAGACTGGGGGTTTGGGAGGTTTCCAGGGTAGCTGGGTTTGAGGTGACAGGAAAATAGAGCTTTATAGCAAGGTGTTCTGGGAAGAAGACGAAAGAGTGGTACACCTGATGGCGTACAGGTAAAATAGGGATTTGTTTGTTCTTTGAAAAGGTCCCTATATGGTCTCAAGCAAAGTGCACGATGCTGGCACTCTAAACTCACTGATGTGTTGTTTTCTCTAGGTTTTCAGCGAGGTAAAGCCGATCCATGCTTATTTGTCAAGAGGAAGGGCAGAGGAAGCTGCATTGCTTATTTTATGTTGATTATATTCTTTTATTTTGGAAGGATGTCAAGATGTACAATAGCGCCCTAGCTCAACTGAAGGAGCACTTTGACATGAAAGATATTGGTGAGGTAACCAACTACCTATCTCTGGAAATAGAGAGAGACCAAGATGGTAATATTTTAGTACACCAGTCACAGAAAATTGCTGATGTGTTAAGCAAACTAAACCTGATGGATGCTAACCCTGTAGACACACCAATGACAACAGGTTCTCAGGTAGATGATGCTGAAGAAGCATTTTCTGACCCTACACTGTACAGAAGTGTGCTAGGCAAACTAAACTTCATTGCCAGATGTTCAAGACCTGACATTGCAGTTAGCACTAATTTGCTAAGCAGAGATGTCAACAATCCTACTGTTAAGGATTGGAAAGCTCTGAAACGCATAGCACGCTATTTGAAAGGCACTATGCACTACAGACTGAGATTTAACAATCAGAAGTCTGGTGGTCTTGAGATATTTGCTGATGCGAGTTTTGGAAGTGACACTACAGACAGGAAAAGCACGTCTGGAGTTTGCTACATGTACAGCCAGGGTCTATTTGATTGGTCGTGCAAGAAGCAAACAGTTAGCTTAAGTACTTGTGAAGCTGAACTGAATGCACTGTCTTACTCACTTGTGGATTGTGAATGGTTGTTACAATTGTGTAAAGACATGAGAATTCCTGTAAAGTGTCCAATCCAGGTTTATCAGGACAACAAAGCATGTTTGGCTTTGCTGAATTCAGAAGGTTGTAAGCAAAGCATGAAGCACTTCCAATTGAAGCTTCAACATGCTAGAGAATGTGTTCAGAAAGGACTTGTAACGGTGTCCTACATGCCAGGTAATGAAATTCCTACTGATTTATTGTCCAAGGTTGTTCCGAAGGATCAACACTGTACCTATGTACAGAAACTGGGTTTGTACTGATATTGTACTGGCACACTGCCCGGTGGTGTTCACAGAAAGGGGGAGGATGTTAGTTTCTGTGTGTTGCCACGGTGCAGTGCTCTTGGAGTCACAGGATTCTGTTTACATTCCTGGGATTCCAGACTGTTGGAAGTCTCACTGAAGACAGGAGACGGATGTGATGTTACTGGTTTCCCGTTCCTTTGTTTTAGTTGCTCTCTGCTTTCACAGAGAGAGGATGTATTTTTCTGTCTGCATAGCTAGAAAATAAAGCACAGCGATGTAGCCATAAATCTCATCACTTCCGTGTGCTGCTTTGATTCTCTGCTGAAAGGGAATATGCCTGGAGCCTCAACAATCACGTCGGAGGGTGACTCCGGAAGATGAGCTTCATCAGCTCGGTCGAATGGAGTTTCTGACAGGATCCATCTTAGACAGCCTGGTCGGGAGAGATGACTTAGAATCCAGGGCTACGTTGCTGTGGGGGCTGAGCCCCTCTTGAAATGAGCATGCTGCAAGATCATGACTTCCTCCATGCAGACTAAAGGTGTAAATAGGTGAATAAACCATATTTCCTAAAGCTACGACAGGCTCCACCATGTCTGAATTCTCCAAAGTAAAGCAGACTCTGGTTGAGGGCCTGGGACCCCCTCAGACTTTGCTATTGCTCAGCAGAGAGTGGGGATGGCACCCAACTTTTGTAACACTACTATTATTAATTAACTGCCCTCCACCCAAAGGTCCCAGGATGTCAGGGACCGTGCTGAGGAGAGCTGCACTGAGTGTGCTCGTCCCGTGGGTTACCCAAAAGGCAAGGTCCAAGTCCAGTCTGTGGTCAAAGGCACAACGTGGAGGCAGTCCGTAGTAGCTGAAGCTGGGTCCTGGGCAGGGAGTCGGGTGAAGTCAGGAACAGGCATGCAAGCAGGGAGCCTGGGTGGGTCAGGAGCTCTGGCAGAAAAGCAGGACAGGGTTCAGGCAGGAACTAGCAACCAACAATGTTGCTCCTGCAACTTGGGACTGGGGCTGGCCAGCTTGTATCTGCCCCGAGGCATAGGGCCGCCCCTGATCCTCTGGCCTGGAGGCAAGCACTCCTCCTGTGGGAACTTAGTTCCCTCCGCCTCTCTGCCCTGAGCCTCTGCAGTTCAGGAGAGGCTGGAGGGTTACCGGACCCAGAGGCAACCTCAGCTTCTTCTGACAGGGCTGAGAGTGGAGCACCTGTATAGATTTGGGACAGTGGTTTGCAGAGGGGCATAGTTCAGAAGGCAGAAGCTGGGTAATACTGGACGGGGAACAGCTAGGAGAAGAAACACTAGAAGAGAGAGGGTTAACAGATTCACAGTCTCTGGACAACATTCACCCCCCCCCCCCTTCTCCAAAGTCATGGAGAGCTCAGAAAGTGGCAGAACAGAAAGCACAGAGGGTACATGCTCAGATTACAAGACGTAGAAGTGACGTAGATTAATTGGGACAAAGGGGGTGGGATCCTTAACTGGGAGCACCACCATTTCTAGGAGATGGGTTCTTCGTTCTCTCGCAGTGATTATTAAAGTTTCTAACTGGTAAGAAGACCCCTTTTCCTTTGTTTTGCTTATCTACTGCCACGGGTGAAGAAGCCAATTCCCTGAAGCCTGACACAGACTGGGTTACAGAATTAAAACACAATATATGATTCAGCTTTTCCCAGTCTGGTGCCCTCCTGCTGTTTTGGACTACAACTCCCAAGAGCCTCAGCTAGCAAGGTCAATGGTCAGGGATGGTGGTGTTTGTAGTCCACCATCAGCAGCGTCTGGAGAGTCCCTGGCTGGAGAATGCTGAGGTCCAGATTGGGTCTCCATGATAGACAATGCAAAAAGCATGCCACATTCCAGCATTACTAATGTAAACAGCAGTTCTAAACACAGTTCAGGGTATACTCCTCATTAGGGAAGAGAGAGAAATTTGGTTCTGTTGATATTTTAATGCTAGTCTATCATAGCCACACTTTCCCAAACAATACATGAACCATTAAAAGAAAGGCATATTCAAAATTCACCCTTCTCCGAATTTTGTTTTCCCCTCATAAACACTTTGGGGGCATTGGAGAAGTCCATCACAAAATTCGGAGAATAGGATAGGGATGCGGGTGGCGCTGTGGGTTAAACCACAGAGCCTAGGACTTGCCAATCAGAAGGTTGGCGGTTCGAATCCCCATGACGGGGTGAGCTCCCATTGTTCGGTCCCAGCTCCTGCCAACCCAGCAGTTCGAAAGCAAGTCAAAGTGCAAGTAGATAAATAGGTACCACTCAAGCGGAAGGTAAACGGCATTTCCGTGTGCTGCTCTGGTTTGCCAGAAGCAGCTTAGTCATACCGGCCACATGAGCCGGAAGCTGTCTGTGGACAAACGCCGGCTCCCTTGGCCAGTAAAGCAAGATGAGCACCGCAACCCCAGAGTCGTCAGTGACTGGACTTAACGGTCAGGGATCCCTTTACCTTTACCTTTAAAATACAGATATTCTTGACAATAATGTACAAAACTGCATTGTATTCAGGAGAATTGCATAAATAGATGTGTATATTGGGAGAAATACCCATTCCAATGTTGTTGCGTATATGATTGATGCAGAAACTTAAAAGTTGGAAAAAATGAGAACTGTGCAAACTCAAAACTGACAGATTTGCCCATCCCTACACTGGGACAATGTAAGGACAGTGTAAGGACAGTGTGGGACAGTGTAATGGAAGTGAGAGATGGATCATAAAGAGGGCTGATTGCCGAAGAATTGATGCTTTTGAGTTATGGTGCTGGAGGAGAATCTTGAGAGTCCCATGGACTGCAAGAAGATCCAACCTATCCATTCTGAAGGAAATCAGCCCTGAGTGCTCACTGGAAGAACAGATCCTGAAGCTGAGGCTCCAATACTTTGGCCACCTCTTGATAAGAGAAGACTCCCTGGTAAAGACCCTGATGTTGGGAAAGATGGAGGGCACAAGGAGAAGGGGACGGCAGAGGACGAGATGGTGGGACAGTGTTCTTGAAGCTACCAGCATGAGTCTGACCAAACTGCGGGTGGCAGTGGAAGACAGGAGTGCCTGGCGTGCTCTGGTCCATGGGGTCACAAAGAGTCGGACACGACTAAACAACAACAACACTGGGACATGGTGGGACTTGCTTCTGAGTAAACATGCACAGGATTGCAGTAGCCATGCTTAATCCTCTGCTCCCATACTTGGGAGCAAACGTCACTGAGTAGGATTAGGCACTTGATCTGATTCTCCCCTCCAGCTGCAGTTATCAAGGGCACCTCCTGACAAACGTCTCTGACAACGGACACGGTTTCCCTCCCCTGCCGTTGCCTGCACAATGTCTGCCTTCTAAAAAGGGTTTATTTTGCTTTAATTGTTTTGAATTCTTTCCAGAATGTGCACATCACCATAGGCTGGATGTCACTCATGAAGCTCTTGAAAACAACAAGGGGAAATGTGGAGGCTGAGATTAAAGCGACTTCCTTCCCCAGCAGATAAAATAGAAATAAAAAATTCTGTAAATTCAGAAAACGTTTTCTTACTTTAAAATAATAATAAATGTACAAGTTTGCCCTCGCCACCTGGAAGCAAGCTACCCCTCTGCACGCTGGCAGGTATCTCCCACCTGGTTTCACATCCACCGCATAAAGTGCGGAAAGGTTCTCCAGTTCATTGCAATGAACCCTTGCTTTGTTCTTGGCAGAGAGCTCTCCAGGTGGCGCTGTGGTCTAAACCACTGAGCCTCTTAGGCTTGCCGATCGGAAGGTTGGTGGTTCGAATCCCCACGACGATGAGCTCCTGTTGCTCTGTCCCAGCTCTTGCCAACCTAGCAGTTCAAAAGCACGCCAATGCAAGTAGATGAATAGGTACCACTGCAGTGGGAAGGTAAACGGAGTTTCCACGCGCTCTGGTTTCCGTCACGGTGTCCCGTTGCACCAGAAGTTGTTTAGTTCTGCTGGCCACATGACCTGGAAAGCTGTCTGCGCACAAACACCAGCTCCCTCAGCCTGAAAGCGAGATGAGCACCGCATCCCCTTACTTTCCTTTGACTGGACTTAACCGTCCAGGGGCCCTTTTACCTTTTTACCTTTCTTCATCTGGGTGCGGGTCAGTCAGGTGTAATTGCTTCTTGTTCACATCTCTTACTAAACCTGCTCCACGAAGTGAGAAGGTCTTTCCAACAGAAATCAGGTCCCGCTAGCAGGTTTCCCGAAGGCATCTGGTTTGGCCACTGTGACGTTAACATATAGAATCATAGAATCATAGAGTTGGAAGAGACCACAAGGGCCATCGAGTCCAACCCCCTGCCAAGCAGGAAACACCATCAGAGCACTCCTGACATATGGTTGTCAAGCCTCTGCTTAAAGACCTCCAAAGAAGGAGACTCCACCACACTCCTTGGCAGCAAATTCCACTGTCGAACAGCTCTTACTGTCAGGAAGTTCTTCCTAATGTTTAGGTGGAATCTTCTTTCTTGTAGTTTGGATCCATTGCTCTGTGTCCGCTTCTCTGGAGCAGCAGAAAACAACCTTTCTCCCTCCTCTATGTGACATCCTTTTATATATTTGAACATGGCTATCATATCACCCCTTAACCTCCTCTTCTCCAGGCTAAACATGCCCAGCTCCCTTAGCCGTTCCTCATAAGGCATCGTTTCCAGGCCTTTGACCATTTTGGTTGCCCTCCTCTGGACATGTTCCAGTTTGTCAGTGTCCTTCTTGAACTGTGGTGCCCAGAACTGGACACAGTACTCCAGGTGAGGTCTGACCAGAGCATAATACAGTGGCACTATTACTTCCCTTGATCTAGATGCTATACTCCTATTGATGCAGCCCAGAATTGCATTGGCTTTTTTAGCTGCCAGAGGTGAAATAGTTAAACAAGTTACCCAATCAGAACCCAGGGGGGTGGAGTCAGAGGGACTATAAAACCAGCTCTGGGAGGGGCAAAGGGGGGAGTTTGTTGGGAGTTGGGTGGTTGGTTGGAGTGGGAGTGAATTGGGATAGAGTCTGTGGATAGGTTGAGTGAGTGTAGCAAAATAAGCTGAGTCAGGAACAGTTAGGTGTTAGGAAGACAAGTAAATATCTGAGAGGTGTTTTAGTGAGTGAGAGCAGGTAGCGGAAGTTATAGGTCTGGATAGGCACCCCATGATTGTAATTGACCAATCACCTTCCCCCATATCGAAGGGTAGTCCGGTAAAGGATTCTGGGGGGCATTGCCCTGTCCGAAGCCTATGGAGGTATGAGCCTAAGGCACGCCCCCGAGTGGTGACCCCGGGGGAGCTCCTAGTTGATGTACATCAGCAGGACTCCCGCTACTGGTGGTTAACCCTTGCCGGTCTTCTAGCAAGCAGGCTGAAGCCGGTTAGTCGATAGGACCAATGCCTAAGTCAACACCGCTCAATTCCTGTAATCAATAAAGTTGTGGCCTAATTTTGCCCATTAACCTAAAATACTGGTGTCCTGTGTCTTTATTTCCGTGGGGGAGGTGGGAACTTGCCACGCAACCACACACTTGTTAAACTACAATAAATAAACAGAAGTTTATGTTCCAATTTAACCCTGACTGGACTCAGTATTGTACCAGGTAGGGCCTGGGTGGTGGCAGCGAGAAATAAAGAAGAAGAAGAAGAGTTTGGATTTGATATCCCGCCTTTCACTCCCTTTAAGGAGTCTCAAAGCGGCTAACATTCTCCTTTCCCTTCCTCCCCCACAACAAACACTCTGTGAGGTGAATGAGGCTGAGAGACTTCAAAGAACTGTGACTAGCCCAAGGTCACCCAGCAGCTGCATGTGGAGGAGCGGAGACGCGAACCCAGTTCCCCAGATTACGAGACTACTGCTCTTAACCACTACACCACACTGGCTCTCTCTCATAAAGTGGTGGCACAGGGATCAATAGGTGGTGAAACCGTCTGGGGACCCTGTGTGATCGCCACAGCCACCATGAGAACAGGATGCTGGACTAGGTGGGCCATTGGCCTGATCCAGCCAATGATCTCCTTATATTGCCATGTCCCTTCCATAGTGCATCTGGACCTGTAATTTTAAGCACTGCATTGTTGCCTGAAACTACTGCTGGCCCAACTCAGCCAACAGGGATTGTGAGCTTGTGGTCAGCGAGATCCACTTCCCAAGCAGCAAGTTGTCAATCCCTATGCTACATGCTTATGGCAATGTGTTTGTTTATTTTGTAAGATTTTTTATTAGACATTTTATAGTTATAAAGAGAAAAACAATAAAAAAGACAATACATGAATTCAACAAACAATACATTGACAATAAAATAAAAGAAAACAATACAATACAGCAATACAACATAAGAAAAAAACACATCCAAATTTTTATATCTAAATCTTTCATTAGCTTATTTCCTCGACTTCCTTGCACCTCCCTTTTTTGTATTCTAGTTCAAATTATCTAGTTCAACAAATCCTTTCCCTCTTCTTCAATTTTTGTTCTATAATTTATTTTAACACAATTTAACTTTCAATTTTCCAATTTGACACATTTAACACTTATTATTCATATAATTCTTAATAACCCTTCTGCTAAAACCATATAACTTCATTCCAATATACTTCTAGCATTCATTAATTTTGCAATATTTCTGTAAATATACTTTAAATTTTTTCCAATCTTCTTCCATCGACTCTTCTCCCTGGTCGGCAATGTGTTTGTTTAAACACTGAAACAATTCAGTGGAGCTGAAACTCCATGGCTGAAGCTCCATGGCCGTGATGGGATAGCTGTCATTGGACTACAACTCCTATCAAACCTATCAATTGGTGATGCTGGTAGGGGATTGTGGGAGTTGCAACATGTGGAGGTTCCCCATCCCGGCTCTGTGGGAAGAAAGCAGCAGCAACAACAGAACAAAATCATTATCTCTCCCTGAACTGTCTTCAATTCAATTTACACAGATTAGCACCCTATCTGGGGCACTGCCCGGATGCTGAGATCCAGCGCCGAGGGCCTTCTGGTGGTTCCCTCACTGTGAGAAGCAAAGCTACAGGGAACCAGGCTGAGGGCCTTCTCGGTAGTGGCACCTGCCCTGTGGAATGCCCTCCCACCAGATGTCGAAGAGATAAACAACTACCTGACATTTAGAAGACATCTGAAGCTTTAGGGAAGTTTTTAATGTGTGACATTTTAATGTATTTTTAATCTTTGTTGGACGCTGCCCAGAGTGGCTGGGGAAACCCAGCCAGATGGGTGGGGTACAATTAATTAATCAATCAATTAATAATAATAATAATTTCCATCCACAAGTGCTGCTAAGGAACCACCATTCAACTCTACAGTGGATGAATTAACGACATTCATCAGATTCAGATTTGACTTTGAGTATGCATTTCAGCTCTACAAAGCCTTAAAATTTCAAATGTACCCTGAAAAACCCAAAGTTGAGTATATATAAACAGAATATTAATGTTCCAACTTCAGGGGTGCGGGGGAATGTTAAGAAGATTAAAAGCTTCCTTTTGATCAATTGGGTCCGAATAACAATTCAGCTTCTTTAGAAAGCAGGTCAACAGTGCTGAGGAGCAAGTTCACCACAATCTTAAGAAGTTCATTAGTCCTTGAAAAGTCTGAAAGAAGAAGCAATATTACCAGCCAACTCACCCTCTGGCGGTATCACTCCTGGTGAGGGGGAAAGTGGTGCGGGGGGAGGGATCCGAGATAAAAGGAAACAAAAATAGAGGAGATGAATTTCAAATGAGGAGAGGCAGCGCTAGGAGAATTGAAGAGACCAAAAGCACAGCCGCCGAGCCGTTGTTCGCTCGCAGCAAAGGTGTCTGGGCCGCATACATGAAAGAGAAATGAAGTGATTAATATTGGTGGCTGCTCAGAGGTTGTGCGGCAAATGATCTTTGGAGAGAGGCTTGAGTGGCGTTCAGTGGAGGGCCTCTGCACAAACAGGCGATAAAAGAATAGCCTTGTTTTGGTTCTCAATATGGTTCTCAGGGAGATGAGAGGGGAGATGAAGAGTTGTGCCTAGGAACAAGGGGATGAAATCAATTCAATTCGCACTTAACTTTTCCAATTCGAACTTCCTGAAAAACAGGATGCAACCCGAAACACAGCTGTCCTTTGAAAGCCCCGCTGCTCTACATTTTGCCCTTCTAGCCAAGTGGTGTGTACAAAATGCATAAGGTAAAGGTAAAGGGACTCCTGACCATTAGGTCCAGTCGTGACCGACTCTGGGGTTGCGGTGCTCATCTCGCTTTATTGGCCGAGGGAGCCGGCGTACAGCTTCCGGGTCATGTGGCCAGCATGACTAAGCCGCTTCTGGTGAACCAGAGCAGCGCACAGAAATGCCGTTTACCTTCCCACCGGAGTGGTACCTATTTATCTACTTGCACTCTGAGGTGCTTTCGAACTGCTAGGTTGGCAGGAGCAGGGACCGAGCAACGGGAGCTCACCCCATCGCGGGGATTCAAACCGCCAACCTTCCGATCAGCAAGTCCTAGGCTCTGTGGTTTAACCCACAGCACCACATTAGGGTAAAATGAATGCATAGTACACTAATGGGGGGAAAACATATGAAATGCATTATAAAGGGGAAAATTGCTTTGCAAAATTGCGTTTAAAATGGGTATATTCAGAGAACTTCACACAAGAATGCCGATGAATTTTCATGAGCACTTAGAAAGGGAGAAATCGCAAACTGATGTGGAAATGGGGAAAACTGAACTTCCTAAGACTAGAAAACTGGAAAACTGAAATGGATTTACTCATTCATCGCTAGCTGCTAGATCAATCTGCAGCCAAGTGTCCATCGGATATGCATCAGCACATAACAAGCCTCATGAAAATTTACCAGCATTTTAGTAAACGTATCTCCCAATAAACAGTCTGATATACACATCTTTGTAAACAATTTCCCTTAAGATGATGCAATTTGCCTCAAAAAATAACAGATTGGCAAATCAAAATACAGGAATTGGTGGAGACGGCTCAATTGACTGGCAAACTCAGAGGAAACTCAAAGCAAAAAATTGCAGGAAAATGGGATGGTTATAGAAGATATGTTCAAAAATACAATAATAGTTTTGACTCCGTGCTAGCCTTCAAGTGATAAAGGAACTAAAAGGAGGTGGGTAACTATTAAGGATTTATTATGTGTTCAGAATGTATTGGAGAATTTATATTGAAAGGTTTATTGTTTTGTGTACATTCGATTGTAAGATAAAATATATGCAAAGGGACTTGACAGGAAGTCAAAGTTGAAGAAAAGATTTTGTAAGATAAAAGGGGGGGAATATTTACTTTCATTATTATCATTTTGTGTGTGTGTGTGTGTGTGTGGATATGTGTGTTTTTGAATGGAATGTTTGGGAGGAAATAAGACGGTAAATAACAAACTAAATATTGATGTATGTAGTTTTCATTTCTTAATTATATTTGGTGGCAGTATAGTTGTATTGTTTTTTGTAACATAAAATCATTCAATAACAATTATTTTTTTAAAAAAAGACGATGCAATTTGCATGTTATTCTCTCTGCACTTATACACGTCTCTATACATTCAGAGCAGGGAAATGGCCTACCATGATGCTCCTAGAACAGAGATAGGCAATATGTTTATCCTCCGAAAGTTGTTGGATTCTGAATGCCACCATCCATGTTGACCAGGGCTGATGGGACTTCAGGTCCAACGACATCTGGAGAATCACAGGTTCCCCATCCTTGCCCAATAATGCCTGAAGATAGGGGGTGAAATCCCCCAAAAGGATGTTACTTTTTTTCTGTATGCCACAACAGCTGCGAGAATATTATTAGTGAGGAATTGGAAGAAACAAGATTTGGAATTGGCAGAAATGACCGGCAGAATCCGAAACCAGGGAGAAGAGTTGGTGGAGGAAGATTGGAAGAAATTTAAAGACTATTTACAGAAATATTGTAAAATTAATGAATGTTAGAATGATGTTGGATTGAGGTTAAGGGGTTTCTAGTAACAACGCTACGAAGGAATATGGAAAAATGGAATGTTAACAGATGAAAACTTAAAGGCATAATATACTAAGACCAAGATAAGGATAAGATAGAGGGAAAGGATTTGCTGAATAAATAAATTGAACTGGAATACAGAGAGGGGAGGTGTGGGGAGGTCCGGGAAGCAAGCAAATGCAAGATATATTATGAAAATTGAATTGTTTTTAATTGTTTTTCTTTATCACTTTTGTATTTTTCTTTTTTTCTCTTATGTGAAAAATCTTAATAAAATATTATATAAAAAAAATGGAAGAAACAAAATTTACCAACTATCGAAGAATGGCAGATGAAGATGATGGACTATATGGAACATGCCAAACTGACTAGGAGACTCCGAGACCAGAGAGAAGAGACGGGGGAAGAAGATTGGAAGAAGTTTAAGGAATATTTGAAAAAAATATGTTAATTTTTAAATCTTAGAATAGTTTTGGAAGTGGATATAGGCTGTAGGGTTAGAAGTAGAAGATACTGTATTTTAAAATAGGAGTATTTGTAAGTAATAAAATGTGAAGATTTTTTATGGTTAAAGTAAGCGTGATAAAAAAGATGGTTAGAAATTATGATATATGTAAACTGCTAAAGATGAGGTAAAATGAAAATCAGATAGGGGGGACTTGGGGAAGCCCACCTAACAATGTTTAGAAAAAATAAGGATAAGACAAGAATTTGTTTGTATTGTTTGTTTTTCTGTTTGTGTTTTTTAGTTGTGTTATGAAATGAATAAAAAATTTTGGGGGGAAAATATAATGCCTAAAGATGACTATACAGCCTTCTCTTCAGGATTGACCTACCTACCAAATAGCTCAGTTGGTTAGAACATGATGCAGATCACACCACGGTTGCAGGTTTGATCCCCGTATGGTACAGCTGCATATTTCTGCATTCTGGGGGGTTAGACTAGATCGCTTTTGGGTCCCTTCCAATTCTATGATTCTATGACTCTGGGAAAAGCTGATTCTTCTGATTTCTTCCTATTTGCAATGGAAACTGACCATGCAGAGCATTGATTGGCTGAGTCCAATCAATGTCACAAGATGACTTCCTCCCCGGAGCAGCTATTCCACTTTTGCAAAGTTTGACGGTGGGCTTTCTGTTGTTGCTGTTGTTTAAGCACAAACCAGTAAATAAATAAGGTGCCAAACCAACTTTCAAGATAACAAATAGTCGTGCTACGTGGGGTGGTTGTTTATATATATAAAAAGGCAGACATGCTCTCTGAAGCATGGTGGGGAGGGGGAAGACAGGCTACTAAATCAGCATTCGATTTTCTGGCCAGAGCATCTGTCAGCACAAAGGAAGCTGGGCTCAAGCCACTGGTTTTAAGGGACACAGTCTAAAGCAGGCCACATTTTAGACTTGAAGAATCTGAAATAAAATCCCTTTGAATAAAAGGGCCGATAAGTAGTCATGGTCGTGTTTGTTTGTTTGTTTTAATTTTGGGCAGTTTGTCACAAATTAATTATAGAAAATGATGTGCTCTGTTATTGTCCACCTGGGATGTCTAGATACAGAAAGAGTAGCCTCTGAGCCTCAACATTTACAAGTAGCACTCAGTATTGAAAAGTGATTTATAAACATAATGTCAGAGGGAAAACTCTTTATATATACAGTACTGCTTTGTTGTGCCACCATAATTCTGCATTACACGAAACTGCCCTTGCTGCACACTGAAGGGCAGTGGAAATGAAAAGCTATATCACATTTTTCTGGCACTAGCCATATCTTATATCACACTGATGTGACATCAGGACTGTGCGCCATTACATTACACCATGCAAGTCCACCCCACGCGGTTAAAAGAAGAAGAAGCTTGAACTAAAGCATTTAGAGTCCTTCCGCCCTGCAAGCGTGCAAATAAAATACATAAATGTTGCAATCCTAAACACACTTTGATGGGAGTAAGCAGTGCCATTGAACACCATGGGACTTACTCCCAAAATAATAGACATAATATTGCGTGGCGATTCCCGGCCCCTTCCACATGAAGACACTGGACACCAGAATTTAGGTTAATGGGCAAAAAATGGCCACAACTTTATTGATTACAAGTAAGAGTGGTATTGGCTTTAGGAATTGGCCCTATCAGACTAACCGGCATAGAACCAGGAAGGGTTAAGCACCAACAGGGGGAGCCCCCGAGATGCACATCCCTAGGGGCTCCCCGAGGGGTTACAGCTCGGGAGCGCACTTTAGGCCCTAGCCTCCATAGGTTTTGGACGAGGCGATGCCCCCCGGAGCCCTTTATCGGACTACCCTTCAACATTTGGGGGAGGTGATGGTGCTCCTCCCCCCAACTCATTTGCATAACAATACCCCTGCCAATGCCTAACCGCCCAAACCAAAGTGTTGTGACGTTTTGCTACGAGGTAGGCAAAAAAACCAAGTGGCTTCCAAAATAATGCCAACTAGCCGAGTGGAAAAACTCCTACCAGGCCCCTTGCGGCGACCAGCCGAAACCCATAGCAAAGTCCAAATGACGACCTAGAGGGTTGGTTGGTTGGGAAACCACAGCTGGCTGTAAGAAAAGAAAGGGTACATGGGCTGCCCCAACTTTAAATGAACCCAATTAATCCCGCCCCTGCCGCCATCCGATTGGCTGGCGTGGTGAATGATGAATAATAATGAATCCCGAGATTCCCCAAGTCCCGCGGGGCTGCAGCCAGCGCCGCGAGGATGTAGGTGGGGTGTGAGCCCACAATCCCCCCTCCTTATGTTGGGAGTGGCTTTGTGCTGCATAGACGCTTCTTAAGAGTCTCAGTGATGTTATGTGGCTACACATAGGCTGGAAGGAAGGTCCAGTTCAATATCTATAACAAAATGCTGCCTCAGCCCTCCTAATTTTGGATATAGACCCTACCCTGTACTCTAGCAAACTAGTAGGCTTCTTACTGACCACAGCACGATTAGCGATAGCTCAGTAATGGAAGAACCAGACTGTAATACCCCTGAACATATGGGAAAATCTGGGGGAATAGCAATGTCTGAGTGTCTCACCAAACACAGGAGGGCAATTAAAGGCATAATGAATAGAGACACCATCTTAGAAACGTGGACCCCTTTCTTGAAGTATGCTAATGACCAAAATCAAGACCTCCTTATACTAACTGCTCAATATTCTCAGTGGAGGGGTTACGTCAAGTAATATGTTTGAATGTTGAATGCATAAGTGTATGTCTAGAGACCATAGATAAAACACCATTAGATGTAATGCTGGATAAGTGTTTAATGGTTATTATATTTGCATTTGTTTGAAAAACCATTAAAACTTGTTAAAAGAGGGAGAGAAGGTAGTGATTATTCACATGATATACACATTACTAATTATTATCATCATTGATTGTTGCTAGCAGCAGCCACAATCGCTGTTATGCCACCCGTAAAGGATACGGGTGCCACTAAACAGCTGCCACCATTTCTCTCAGCCGCAAGGGATAACAAAAGGCCCATCCATGCAATGATAAGACCAGTGACCACAGCAATGGCAGAAGCCATGATGGTCCAGGGGAAGACTAGGGAGAAAGGAACAGGTGCCTTGACACTGTTGGGTGTGGACCTATGGTTTTTATCCGGGGACCAAGATTCTGTTCTCCACTGAAGGCAGCTTCTGATGTCATGTGACACGTGTTTTGAAATACACGTCAGAATTTATTTAGTTGCAGAGGCAGAGAGTGACAACAGAAGGCAATGAAATGAACATATTGAACTGGAAGGATAAGTGATCATGCCAGGTACTGATCTATAGATGCATTATTTTAAGGTGGTCCACAACTTCTCTCATATTCTGTACAGCTTCTCTGACCTTCACTACAAGCTTCTGTTCATCTGGACTTGCCTGCAATCATATCTAATGCAGGTAAGAAATGCTGCTAGTCCTATTACTATGAATGCCTGTTAAGTCCATCCAACTAACAGTGAGGTTCCTTTAAGGCACTCATACTCCTTGCTTTTGTATTATGGTGCTGGAGGAGACTCTTGAGAGTCCCATGGACTGCAAGAAGATCAAACCTATCCATTCTGAAGGAAATCAGCACTGAATGCTCACTGGAAGGACAGATCCTGAAGCTGAGGCTCCAATACTTTGGCCACCTCATGAGAAGAGAAGACTCCCTAGAAAAGACCTTGATGCTGGGAAAGTTTGAGGGCACAAGGAGAAGGGGATGACGAGATGGTTGGACAGTGTTCTCGAAGCTACCAGCATGAGTTTGACCAAATTGTGGGAGGCAGTGGAAGACAGGAGGGCCTGGCGTGCTCTGGTCCATGGGGTCACGAAGAGTCGGACACGACTAAACAACAACAACAACACTCCTTCTGGGGGTTAATGTGCCCAGTCTGACAGCTTTCCATTCTGTTAATAAAGACACCATTTCTCTCCATCAGAGTGCAGGAAAATAGTCTTTCTGGAGCGAAGGGTACAGTCAGTCTTTCAAACTTCAAGACAAATACCGGGCAGAGGACAAGTTCAGTAAGGAATTGACCTTACAGAGTGAAGCACAGCACGTTGGTTAACATTTTGATGGGCTGCAAATTAAAAGCCAAAGGGAGAGGAGAAAAGCCGCAATTACTGGAAGGGCATAATGCGAAGCTCGGAGGGGATGTGAAGTCAGCTGCAGAAAGCGTGGCCATTGTAATTAAAGCCAGCCAGCCAAAAACTGGTGCCGACAACATGGTGGCGTCAGTAAATCTCAGGTGCCTCCAGTGCAGTCAACAGCATTAGCACAGATGTCACAACCAAACAGCAGCACAAAACAAAGGCCACCTGCTCATTTCATCTTGGCTGCTAACAGATGCTCATAAGCACTGGTGGCACAAATTGACCTCCTTACCAGCCTGAGATCTCAGAAAGATACCTGCCAGTCGAGTATTAGCATACTTCAATGGAGGCTGGTGGAACCTAGACAAGGTGGGGTGCCTAGGAATTCACATAGGTGGAGCCTAGAAGGTTTCAGTCTTATTTTCACTCACTTCATAGGACTGCATTAGGAACCACACCCAAGTATTAGAATTGTGGAGTTGGAATGGACCCCAGCAATGCAGGAATCTCAGGTAAGCTTCCATGACAGTTGGCCATCCAACCTCTGCTTAAAATCCTCCAAGCTCCCAAGGAAGACCGTTCAACTGTTCAACAGCTCTTACTGTCAGACCGTTTTCCCTGACGTTTAATTGGCATGTCCTTTCTTGTAACCTGAAGCCATTGGTTCGAGTCCTACCCTCCAGAGCAGGAGAAAACAAGCTTGTTCCCTCTTCCATGTGATAGCCCATGTGATATTTGAAGATAGCTATCATATCTCCTCTGCCTCTTCTTCTCTAGGTTAATCATACTCAGCTCCTTCAACCGTTCCTGATTAGGCTTGGTTTCTAGACCCTTGATCACCTTGGTTGCCCTCCTCTGCACATGTGCCAGCTTGTCAACACCCTTCCTAAATTGTGATGCCCAGAATTGGACACAGCATTCTAGGTGTGGTCTGACCAAGGCAGAATAGAGTGGTACTATTACTTTCCTTGACCTGGACACTAGATTTCTGTCGATGAAACCTAGAATAGCATTAGCCTTTTTTTGCTGCTTCATCACACTGTTGACTCACGTTAAGCTTGTGCTTCACCAAGACCCCAAGATCCTTTTCAAATGTGCTGCTAGTAAGCCAGGTGTCCCCCATCTTATATTTGTGCATCTGGTTCTTCCTGCCTAAGCGGAGAACTTTTCATTTGTCCCTATTGAAATTCATTTTGTTAGCTTGGGCTTACACATGGTTCTACACAGACTTAGATTTTTGTTCAGTGGCGCTCACTCATGCCTATAAAAGAGAAAGAGAAAGAGAAACCACGAACTACTGAGTGATTGGTTGTGACGCTTGCTTCCCTGTTCAATTAAGGGAGATCAATGCGACTTACTCTCAGGTAAGTGGACAGAGGACCGCAGGCAGCATACATCCTTCACCAAAATAAAATTATAGCAATTGAGGAGATTTCACCCCTCCCATATCCAAGAATCTCCTGAGGAGTCTGCTGATTCTGCAGAGAGGAGGAGGCGTGTTCTGCTCTCTACTTATTCTGCTCCAGCACCACATCAAAGAGTCGGTCAGTGTGTGGGTCAGTCAGTCAGTCAGAGAGAGAGAGACTGAGTGTTCGAGATTGTGTGTTTGGATAAGGTTGCTGCTAAGAGCAGCTGCAGACACTCAGTGCGGTTTAGCATTCATTTATGCTTAGGCTCATTTAGCTCTGTATATAGTTGTATAATAGTTGTAGTTATAGAATAAAGAGAATATTCTACAGAGCTGCTCTCCGAGTTGTTTATATACTCTGCTAGACTCTGCTGTGTGACGACTGTCTACTTGTGGAAGTGAATCCGGTGCTCACAACTCTAAGCTGTGAGTCCACAGCACTTTGACCTTTTCCTGTGCAGAAGGTGGTCTCTGGAAGTGCTACCCAGCACACCTAGCCCAGTCGGGGCTGAAGTGGATGAGTCCAGTTAGTGGCACTGGCTCAAAGGCGATGCTGACATCAATTACCGCAATGTCATACAGTGAGCTTCATGGGTGAGTGGGGATTTGAACCTTGGTCTTTCAGATCGTAGACCAACAATCTATTACACTACACCAGCTTGTGTCATGATTAGGATTACTGCTGTTGTATGCTATCCCACCTCTAACTTTCCAGCCAGGTGTGGGGCCAAGTTTATGTCAGGCTAAGCAGAGAAGATGGACAGAAACATCTAAGTCAGCCTTTCTCAACCTTGGGCCCCCAGACATTTTGGAACTACAACTCCCATCATCCCTGACCACTGGTCCTGTGAGCTAAGGATCATGGGAGTTGTAGCCAAAAACATCTGGGGACCCAAGTTTGAGAACCACTGCTCTAAGTCATTGGCAATCCATTGGTATTATTGTATGTCACAAACAGGAAAACAGGAGGTTTTGTGTGTTCAGAACCTTTGCAGGGCTATGCCTCACTTTGCCTGAAAAGGCACCTGAATATACCCTGTAGGACGCTGCTGTGTATATGAGAGGAGTGTGTGTATATGCGTTGTTTTTAAATGTACTTTGAAAGTGGGATACTGCTTTCACCACACAGATTCCCCCCCCCCCCAGGCGGGTAGTGTTCAATCTGTGTTCCTCCAAGATGCTCTGCATGTAACTAAGATGCAGAGCAGAGCATCCAGGGCCGGTCCACTCATGAGACATGGTGAGTCAATTGCCTCAGGTGGCAGAATCCACAAGGGAAGCAGATTCAGCCTCCACTACTGCTCAACAGCTGCCCCCTCCAAGTCACCTCTACAGTGGACTCTCAGCAAATAGGCGGCACTGTTCGTCTCCTCCCACCCTTGTTCCATATGTAGATCTTTATTTCCTCCTTGTTACTGATGTAGATCTTCATTCGCCCCTTCTTCCCTGACTGTGTGTGAGCGCATGCCATTTTGTGGTTCACTTCAGGTGCCAAAATGTCTTGGGCCAGCCCTGCCAAAACCAGATGTTGGTCCCAAGCTATGGATTATAAATATTAGCATCATTGATGCTGAACAATCATACATTATGTTACCTGCTGCCGAGGGTGGCTGACTTTGGACATTTCTGAACTAATTTTCTATAGCGTTCAGCAAGCCCATTCAGATCAAGGGCACGGAAGGTCTCCTGTTCGGAACCGGCTTAAAGTTTTGTATAGATTTTACTGTAACCTGCTTAAAATAGCTGTCAGTGGGTCACCTCCACCCACAGTGACCTGTGTGGGAAGCACTCTGCAGAACAAGCACATTGTCTTCCGGTGCCCAAAAATGTCAAAATGCCATCTCAGAGACAGTTGCAGGCATTCATGCATGACTCACCCTTCCAAATTTTTCCTGAAGTGTTTATTTTGGAGCTGCGTAACAAGCAGCTGTGTGTCACAAGGGCACACAAGCACTTTTGAGCCGACAGTTTTAGCAGCTAAGAGAAAGGCCTTGTTAATAGAACAGAAAGTCCTCTCACTCAAGCATCCCAGGGCAAGATGGCAAGGGAAGGAAATCTACCAGAATGCTGCAGCGAGGCTCCTCACGGGGCCTCTGCCATGGGAGCATATTCACCAAGTGCTTTTCAAGCTGCACTGGCTCCCGGTGGAGTACAGGGTCAGATATAAGGTGCTGCTTTTGACCTTTAAAACCCTTCACGGCCTAGGACCCTCGTACCTATGGGACCGCCTCTCCCGGTATGCCCCACGGAGAGCCTCAAGGTCCATAAATAGCAACACCCTAGTGGTCCCGGGCCCTAAGGAAGTTAGATTAGCTTCAACCAGAGCCAGGGCCTTTTCAACAGAGTCTTTGGATGTAATGGATAATCAATTAACTGGATGACTTAAAAAAATGCTGCAGAAAATGATAAATATGGAACCTACGGAAGGGTAGAGATTCTATAGATTCAAATAATCTTGTATTCCCCCCCCCCATTTGTTAGTGAGTTTGAATGTAAATATTAACTGGAAAAACCGAATAGAAATAATTAATAAAAAACAAAGTCACCCTTTGAGCTTCATGGCTGAGTGGAGATTTGAACCCTGGTCTCCCAAACTGCACTGGCTCTCAGCTTGACCTATAACTGTAGCAGACCCTGGCTGGAACACATAAATGTGTAGATTTCATTAGAGGTAAGAAATGTGGATTCAGCTCATACATTGACCTTCACCAAGTTGGTTTCCTCCAAATGTTTTGGACGACAGCTCCCGTCAACCCCAGCCAGCACATTTGTGTCATGCATCATTCACACTTCTGGAAGATGCACAACCTCTTTGGACATTAGGACTGGGCCACAGGTAGCAGTCTGAAGTGAGCCAGGAACCAGGAGCTGTTGGGTCAGCCAGTAGCCACAATCAAAGAGTAAGCCAGGACCATATGACAAAATGAGCAGCCAGCAATGAATTTTACAGGAACACAGCAGAGTTCAGGAAGACCTTGTTGCTCAAACAAGGCTCAGCTGGACCAGGGAAGTTCTCAAGTGCCTTCCTCTCCAGAAATCTCCAGTAGCTGGTCTAGGTGGGTGGAGATAGTTCAAGCCTGAAGGCACTTCACTGAGAAGTCACCATCACCAGCTGGAGCTGGCCCTGCTAGTGGCAGCTTCAGGAGTGCAGGCCAGAAGGTTGTTAACCCCACGACCCCCATGATCATGCTCACCACCCTTTATGTCCACAATTAGGGTTTTAGAGGGTCGCATAATAGTTCTGGACCCAAGATCTTCAGAAACTATTTTCACAATGTGGCTCCTCATGTATAGCGCTTTCTGCTCGTGTCACTTTGACATTATTATGGCTCCTTTTAGATTCTCGTTGCACCAAGCGGCCACCCTGGCAGTCGTGTAGCGATGCTTTAGCATCTCACTAATCAGAGGTGACACGCCACATCTTGTCTATTCCGAACAGGCACTTGCTGTTTTGCGTGGAGCAAGAACTGAAAGGCTGCCGCGTGACTGGCTCCTTGAGGCTGTGCTTTCAAGGAAACCTATATTTTCCTCTCGGGATTCTGAGGAGCTGTTCCACTTCTGTCTCGCCACATCCAGGGCTTGTGCTTCGCGCAAATCATACCCATTTGCAGGGCATATACTTCCCTCCCCCCTTCAGATCTGATATTGCTTCCATTAGTCAGGTGCTGTTGCAGCAGCCATGTAGAATTTAGCTTTCAGGATCTTCAACTTCAGTGGTGCCAACAATCCACAGGGACACATGAGTGGCATAAAATATCCAGTACCCATGATGTACGGTCTTAATGTTCTGTAGGTGTTTTGGTGAATATGTGCGGGTGCAAACTGTGTAGGGGTGCATGGAGACCCACCCACCAACACTACTCCCAATATCCCCATATGTGCTCACCCTACAGATTTGCAATCAGAGCCGTCTTTCTCATAGGGCTTAGTGGTGCATTGCGCCAGGGCGCCGGCCTCTCAGGGGCGCCCCAGCCAGTGGGGGAGCTGCTCGGCTTTGCCAGTGGCCTTCCCTTTCCCTGCACACCTTCCAGCTGTGCCCCGCCAACCATAAGGCTGGCGGGCGCACAGCTTCCATCCCAAGCCTCTGCGGGGATTGCTCTCCCGCAACTGCATGGAGGAGAGTTGCGCCCCTCCCAATGGCTGGCAGTGCGCCACTGTGGCATTCATACAGAGCCCCCAGTCGTCTCACGGACTATTGACCCGTACACCACTAATCCACTGCCACCAACCAGGTCCTCCCTGGTAAAATCACTTCAGTCTCAGCCAGGTTCTCAATTAATAAAGAAGAGTGTATTTTATTTCAGACACAAACAAACTTTTACGGCATTCCAAATGTTGTTGCTCTTTACTTTCTTAGTCTTATTTTCCTCTCTCTATCTCTTCTACCTCCTCCACACTCAAGAACCCACTGCCCTGTCTCTCTATTACAACTACTTCTTCAACTGCCTTTCCCAACCAGTCAACTCAGTAAAACCTACCAACAACTCCCAACAACAACTCACTCAAACCTCGGGCTAAGACCTTTTATACACAGGTAGGCTCCGCCTCCAGCTTTCCTATTGGTCTATATTTTTAACCCTATCTCTCCCCTGGTCAAACATTTTCTAAATGCACGGGCAAATGCCACAGCCACTATGACCACCCCAACACTATTTGTGGTAATTTGGGGGCACTGGGCGGATATTCGCACCACGACACCACATCTGCTAAAGACGGCCCTGTATGCAAATCAAATCAAACTGTGTTCTGCTGAGTATGCTTAGAGGCTTCCTTTTGATCAGGAGAGGAGGATAGATTGGGAGTCTCTTAATCACAGGGTCATGGGTTAAAGCCCCACACTGGGCAAAATATTCCTGCGTTTCAGGGAGCTGGTGCCAGGGACCGGGCAGAGGAGGAATGGTGGAGACCACTTCTCCAGCTTGACCCTTCCATGGAGGAGGAAGAGGAAGACAGTTTAGAATTACAATAAGGGTTAGAGGGAGGTTGCAGCTCAGATGCAGATGAGGGAAGAAATTGGGAAATAATGTGAGAGGAGGAGGAGGAGGAAGCACCAGGGGGTGACAGCTGATGGAGACAGTGTCTTTAGAAAGCATTCCAGACCCCCCCCCCCATAACCCGGTGAGCCTTGAAAGTAGGAGAGCAAAGAGCTCAAAGACAGAGGGCACCTAACAGCACCCGTAGGAGAGATGATGAGAATGAGGAATGAGGAAGTGGGAGGGATGGGAGGGTGGAGATTCACACAGGACAATGCCATTATCCAAGAGACTGGGTTTTATAAATACTGAATAAAAAGTGGGACGGTAAGAAACATTCCCTTGTCTTTGTATGTTCCTGGGCAACCAGCTGGGAGTTGCCGGCAACAGCCTGACAGTTGGACTAAATTAGCCTTGTGGTCCCTTCCAACGCTATACAGTGGTACTTTTGAGTTACAAACACTTCGGGTTACAAACTCCGCTAACCTGGATGTAATACCTTGGGTTGCAAACTTTGCCCCAGGATGAGAATGGAAATCGTGCGGCGGCTGCATGGTGGCAGCGGGAGGGCCCATTAGCAAAAGCGTGCCTCAGGTTAAGAACAGTTTCGGGTTAAGAACAGACCTCCAGAATTCCCCTTCTTACTTAAAAGGGCAATTAGCCATTAAAAACACACACACACACACACACACACACACACACACCATTTTAAAGTGCCCTTCAATTAATTTATGAGCATACACAATTCAATTACTAGGCAGTACTATTCCATTTGATTTCATGTGCATCTGCGCTAGTACAGTTCACAAATTAGGCTGCAGTCCAAACTTACTTTATGCCAGGCTTGGGAGGGGGGTTAGATTGAGCAGAGCCACCAGCACACACCTCCCCTTTCAGCCCACCATTGGCATCCCTGCTGGCAGAACCCAGTGGATAGCCCTACAGTGGAGTATTCAACGGCCAGGACATCGGTGGGGCCAGGCACACTGGGTTCCACCCAACATTATGGCTGCCCTGTGCGTGTGTGTGATGTCAGGCCCATGCATGGTGCTGCCAAAGCGAGAGAGCCCAACACAGCACCCTGCTGCAGTGCCCGACACATTGGGTCACCTGGCCGGGCACCCACAGTGAAAATTTGGTGAGTGCCTCAGCACCCAAGACCGCCCAAAAGATGGCACCTATGGGTGGAACTGAGGTGGCCCAGGATCCTGACCCACTCTCACCTCCAGTGCTGGCTAGCAATGGAGTCTGATCCATGCCCAATCACTGTGTCAGTCTGAAGTTGTCACAGGGACTGGGCCCAATTTCTCTCGCACACCTTTGTTGCACAGAGCCTTGGTGGTGGAAGGAGCAGGTTTCTGTTGCAGTCTTGGGGCAGATCAACACTTGTGGTTTATAACCTTAAAAAATTGTTTTTTCCACCGGCAATGGAAAACTCCATTAAAGGTTTTTAACGTTATTAAATATAACGTTCTATTAGATCAATGTAGATCCACCTTTGGTCTCTGAATCAGCTAATATAATGACTTCAGTATTCTGTGCTGTGAGCTGGTGCAGTTGAAAATGCTATACAAGTGTTAGCTATTATGAATAATAACATCATCCTGCTTGTATTCTGTTTTTCTTTTTTTTTTAAGTTTGTAAGATGCTCAAACACACTGCCCTTTATGGCTGCTATATTCCCAGATGTAGGACACATTTTTTCTCCAGAAGACTTTTGTCGCTTGAATCATTTCAATGGGGCCTAATTATTTATAATGTCTGCTCTCTGACCTCTTGCTTTTTTTCTTTGTTTCCTTCTTGCCTTAAGTGGCAGAGCTAGCTAAGTAAACATCGGTCTGGCTGAGCACCGGCTATTTCATTCATAATTGTAAATAAATGAACAAAGGGAAGAAATCCCTGGCAGGCCCCCGCAGGCATCCTTTTCATTACACATTCACGATGATTCGTATTCACAATGGTATCAGGGAAGCTATATGTGATCCTGCTTGCAATACTTATTTTTATTTTTATTATTTATTATTGATACTGTTTGCACATCCAAAAGTTTTGAGGAAGACCTACTGC
This sequence comes from Podarcis tiliguerta, assembly GCF_965153285.1. Classification (NCBI taxonomy): domain Eukaryota; kingdom Metazoa; phylum Chordata; class Lepidosauria; order Squamata; family Lacertidae; genus Podarcis; species Podarcis tiliguerta. Next base: position 110,953,978 of record NC_139536.1, on the reverse strand, counting down.
TTCTTTTCCAAACACTACATGTGCTGAAATCCTGTAAATAATAATAATAATAATAATAATAATAATAATAATAATAATAATAATTTATTTGTTGATGAGTAGTTTGTCTTTCTGTACATTCCTTTCTCAACCACCCTGGCACCATCCTGGAATGTTGTGTCCTGACCTCTCCTTATCTATCTGTATACATGCTCTCCTTATCACCCTGGAATGTTAAGTGCACTCTGTACGTTCTCTGAGTCTCACTACATCAATCACTATAGATTGTTTACTAAGGAAGTCTTCTGCCTGTCTAACTCTGTGTTCCCTTTATCTAATGATGATTAATGTCTTATACGCAACCCTTGTATGTCTTATACACAACCCTTGTAACCCATGTAACGCACCACGTGTAACCAATCAGCAGCAAGCACATACGAGGCAATGCTGTAATATTCAATAAAAGGGACTCTCCGAGACATGCTCGAGGAGATGCCTCCCAGATGACACCCACTACTCGTCTGTCGTTTATTTCAACCCAACAATTTGTAGCCTGCCCTCCCCGGCCGAGGCCAGGCTCAGTGCGGCTAACATCATAAAAACACAAATGTGTCAGCTGTTGTTGTTGTTGTTTTATATGTCCCACTTACATTAGATTGTCATGCAATTATTCCTCCAAATGGCAATAAGGCAGCAACGCTCAGGGAGCATCACAGAACAACCAGTGCAGCCAAATGATGTTTGGACACTCCAGTATAAATCTACTACCAATGCACTTTTGTTGCATTAATGACATGTTAAAGGTAAAGGTAAAGGGACCCCTGACCATTAGGTCCAGTCGTGACCGACTCTGGGGTTGCGGCTCTCATCTCGCTTTATTGGCCGAGGGAGGTACAGCTTCCGGGTCATGTGACCAGCCGTTTACTTTCCCAGCGGAGCAGTACCTATTTATCTACTTGCACTTGGACGTGCTTTGGAACTGCTAGGTTGGCAGGAGCAGGGACCGAGCAACGGGAGCTCACCCCGTCGCAGGGACACGAACCGCTGACCTTCTGATCGGCAAGTCCTAGGCTCTGTGGTTTAACCCACAGCGCCACCCGCATCCCATTCTCTGTGCTCTCTCTTAAAGGTAAAGGTAAAGGGACCCCTGACCATTAGGTCCAGTCATGACCGACTCTGGGGTTGCGGCGCTCATCTCGCTTTATTGGCCGAGGGAGCCGGCGTACAGCTTCGAGGTCATGTGGCCAGCATGACTAAGCCGCTTCTGGCGAACCAGAGCAGTGCACGGAAATGCCGTTTACCTTCCCGCCGGAACGGTACCTATTTAGCTACTTGCACTTTGACGTGCTTTTGAACTGCTAGGTTGGCAGAAGCAGGGACCGAGTAACGGGAGCTCACCCCGCCGCGGGGATACGAACTGCTGACCTTCTGATCGGCAAGTCCTAGGCTCTGTGGTTTAACACACAGCGCCACCCACATCCCATTCTCTGTGCTCTCTCTTAAAGGTAACCATTAGGCCCCTGACCATTAGGTCCAGTCATGACTGACTCTGGGGTTGCGGCGCTCATCTCGCTTTATTGGCATAGGGAGCCGGCGTACAGCTTCCTTCCCTTGACAGATCTTGAAATTACAAGCTCCTCTTTTTTTTGAGTGAGTGTAGCAGCAGGAAGAGGATTGCAATGGGTTTTCTAGGAAAAGGAGATGTGGTTGTGAATATTCAGAGGAAGGATGCCCTCAGCGGGTCACACAGGTGTCAGGAATATCAAAGATAAATGAGGATATCGATAGAAGAGGAGCCTGTAGCTGCAGGAATCAGTTACATAAGCTCACCCGAGAAGAATCAGATTTTCAGTACAATGTGTTTGAACTTCCCCAGGGCTAGCTGCTGACCTGTGTGAGCTGGATCTATCTGGTCCTGTCTCCTACAGAATGCTAACCTGTGTTTAGCTGGCTCAACTATCAAAAAGAAAGAAAGAACTAATTCCTAATGGAGGCTGGCCTTCAAGGCAGCCGTTTCCAAAGCAATTTTAAGCAGATATTTCAAGCAAGACAGGCATTGTTCTCGGTGAATAAAGCAATTCCAAAGGCACCCAAGCGTTAAGTGAGAAAGCTTAAAAACACATTTTATTATTATTTTTTTATATGAAAAAAGCCTGAATCTGAAAGACAGAAAGAGAAATATAAACCATACTGTGCCAACATTTTCCACCGAAACAGAACACTTTGCCTCTCAAAGATTTCAAGGACCCCATAATGCGAAACTTTTCTTTCATTCCTATATTTCAATTTTGCCCGTTCTTTTTTTTTATTTCTCCCCCCCAAGGAGCTGGGGATGGTATAAGAGGTTTTTCTCCTTACATTTGCATCTTCACACCAGCCCTGTGAGGTCAGGCTGAGATACTATGACAGGCCCCAAACCACCATGGCCAAAGGACCAGGATCCAGAACCTTATCCAACGCTCAACCACAATACCCTCCAGTTGCTATACCACACTGGATCTTTGAAACAAGGCTGTCTGGTGTACTGGTTAAAGTGTCGGACTAGGACATCAGAGGCCAGGGTTCAAGTCCCCAGTCAGCCATGATGCTTGTTGGGTGACTGTGGGCCAGTCATGCCCTCTCTCTCTCTCTCTCTCTCTCTGTCTGTCTGTCTCTCTCCAGGCCTAACCAATATCACAGGGTTGTTGTGAGGATAAAATGGCAAGAACCATACATGCCACCTTGAACTCCTAGGGCAAAAAGATTGGATATAAATGTAATGAATACGTAAGTATAGCAAACATGTTAACATGTGGCCAACCCAATTTGGGTTGGGTTGGTCACCTCATGAGAAGAGAAGATTCCCTGGAAAAGACCCTGATGTTGGGAAAGATGGAGGGCACAAGGAGAAGGGGACGACAGAGGATGAGATGGTTGGATAGTGTTCTCGAAGCTACCAGCATAAGTTTGACCAAACTGCAGGAGGCAGTGGAAGACAGGAGTGCCTGGCATGCTCTGATCCATGGGGTCATGAAGAGTCGGACACGACTAAACGAATAAACAACAACAAAAGGTGAAAACCAAATGGCCCATGCCAATTTTGCCAAGTGAAAGAATTCCTACCAGGCCCCTTAACGGCGACCAACCGAGGTCCATAGCAAGGCCAATGAAGAAAAACCTGCAAAATAGGGAGGGAGGGAGATTAAGGAAGCGAGCCAGAAGGAAGCCCTCCGACTTACACCTCTGCTTAAATGGTCCCGGCCATGCCCCCCACCAGCCAGGGGATTGGCTGGCTGGTTGCTGACGCAGCCGGGATCCCTCGGGCCATCGGGACTTCATCCCCCGCCCCCAGAGGAGAGTGGGTGACCACCAGTCCACCGCAACTCCTCCCCACAGTGAAGTGGAGCGTACTTGCTTTGTTTTTAAATGCCACATCAATAGAAGCGAAATCTCTGGAAGGCAGAATTGAGATTCTACCCATGTTTGGAGAGGTTCTGGCAAGCACACATAGATGATAATAAGCCTGTGAACAAACTGACAGGCTCCCCATGCTGTGTCATTGCCCTGCTGTCTACAGTAACATCCAGACAATCAGCAACACTTTATTTCAGCCAGTGTATATGGCAAGATGAGCGTTTTACAGCAAGGGAAGGAAGCTGAGTTTTGGGAACAACTGGGTGTTTAACTGACCTTCTGCAGCAGACATCTGGCACACGAGGAACTGCAAATTGTATCCAGAAAAGAAATGGGAAGCGTCACCGCAAATGGATTCTCTGTGCCCTTACATCTGCAAAACAGATTGATACTGGTACATTGGAAGGACAAAAATATGACCTCTTTTGATCAATGAATAGATGACATGGCAACCCTTGCAACCGATGAATGGATCACTTTCAGACAACGATTATGTATGGACAAATGTGATGATATTTGGAATGTATTTATTGAAACCATAACAACACATGAATCAATGTATATTTGAGGGAAACAATAAGTTCATCCATTTACATATATGTTATCTAGTTCTGTAATCTTTATTCTTATTATTCATTATTATCATCATTATCATTATTATAATTTTACTGTCACATTGTTTTTCCTCTGCCTTTCAAAATGTTTTATATATTCTTTTTCTTTCTTTTTCCTTTTTCTACTTCAACTCCTTGAAAAAGTGGAGTGGGGAAACAGTCATTTAGTGCTTTAGTTTTTATACTCTCACTCCTTGCTAGCCACCATCTCCTTATTTTTCTTGCTAACCATCATCTTATTTTTCTTCAGAGCGTAGCTCTCCATCGGATCCTGCCTTTCTTCAAATGATCCAATGCTGTCCTCAGTTCAAAACACAAATCAAAACATACATTTTCAATGTGCATTTTGTACTTTCAAAAATAAATATAAATTTAAATACCACATGTTGGAGAAGGAAGAAGATATATTTTGCAGATATAAATTGTGTGTTTGTATCTGTTTGCCTATCTTTCACCTGTGTTTGTACACTGGTGTAAACTGGCCATGGGTGAAGTTAATGCAAGGATCTATTTTGTGACTCTACATGGGATTTTTCCAAAAGAAAATACCTTGTGTGAAGCAGTCCCACTGTAGAATAAAGGACCATGGCTCAGGGGTATCACATCTGTCTTTCATGCAGAAGGTCTCAGGTTCAGTCCCTGGTGTCTCCAGATACTGTTAGAATTCCTGCTCCGTGATTGCAGTCATGGGATTGTTGTCTATCACATGACGGTTTATGTTTTGACTCCACAGAGTGGGAAGTGACGGAGACAGGATGTTTGTGTTCCTGTGTTCCGTGAAGTGGGACTATTGTCCTTTGTCCTTTTTCTCTTTGTTGTCTGATGCTAGAGAGAGGGGGGGCATGTTGCAGTGTGGCCATCGCCTACCCCTCCTCTGTATGGGTATTCCAATAAAAGAATCCGGCGGTCGTGGATCCTGTCTGACGCCCTTGCTGGTGGCTAGGGCCATGGCACGACCCCCGGTGACATCAGGGGGAGCTTTCAGTTGTATTTGCATCAACAGGCTCCTCCCACTGGTGGTTAACCCTTGATAGACTCACCCCTCCCCGAGGGGGTGGAGTCACGCTCTGTTGTTTTACCCAGTGCCTAAGCCAATACCTCTCACATGCTGTAATCAATAAAGTTGTGGCCTTTTTTAGCCCATTAACCTAATATACCGTGTCCATATGTCTTTCTTATTCACAAGCAGGTGGCGGGTCCTTGAATCCCAAAGACTCGTGCCTGAAACCCTGGGGAACTGCTGGTCATCCCTGTAGGCATTACTGAGCAAGATGGGCCAATGGTTTGAGTCAATATAGGGTAGCTTCCTGTGTTCTAAATGCTGTTATGGATCATAGTTTCAGTCTATGCCATGAGCATGCCTCCAGCATAATCAGACTAAGCTCCTGTTCAGGGAATGATAAGACGTTCATCTCAGAACACATTGGACCATCAAATCCTTCTTCCCTGTCCCCGTATATAACATCTGACTCTGGCCTGTATAATTCAGCTCAAGGGAGACTGCCATTCATGTGTCAACCATAAGGGATGGGCTCTTCTCGAGTCCAATTCTATCCCAAGGCTCTTGAGGCATTTTTTATCTGACAGCACCCCAAGTGGACCACTCAAACAGTTAAACTCATTAATGCTTCTGGCATCACCTCCAGCACACTAGCAAATGAATCATTGCATTCTCCCTCTTTTTCTCTCGCTTTGGGTTTTTCGTTTTGTTGTTTTTCTCAGCATGCAGAACCAGATCAATATTTAATTTGTCAACATTCTTCAGTTTGGGTTGTTGTTTTTTTTACTTTCCACACACACACCCCAATCCTCAGAGCAAGATCACTTTTCTAGTAAAAAAAGAAAAGAAAAAAGAATATAGCAAACAATCAAGGCACAAACATAGCTTAAAGTAAAGGAACAGTTCAATTGCAAATTTGCACTGGGGTTGCACGATAGCATCCTTCACTTATCGTCCCAGGTGGCTGAAATTTCATATGCTTAGAATGCATGAATGTGGAGATAGTATCAGTGAAGAGCTGTTCCCTGTGTTGGCACCCAGGTGGACAGTATATTTAAACCTGCTGGACGTTCCCAGTCCACTTGGTTGGGGAAAGGACCTCAGATTAATGGCAGAGCCGCTGTTTTGCATGTAGAAGGGCCTAGATCATATCCCCAGGATCTCCAGCAACCACTTGGAGATATTCTGGAGAGTTGCTGCCAGCCAATAAAGACAACACACTCAGTTTAAGGCAGCTTCCTATGTTGATATTGGGGGAGAGCACAGCCATCCATTTGAGCAGAGTAGTTATGGTGCTGGAGGAGACTCTTGAGAGTCCCATGGACTGCAAGAAGATCCATCCTCTCCATTCTGAAGGAAATCAGCCCTGAGTGCTCACTGGAAGGACAGATCCTGAAGCTGAGGCTCCAATACTCTGGCCACCTCATGAGAAGAGAAGACTCCCTGGAAAAGACCCTGATGTTGGGAAAGATGGAGGGCACAAGGAGAAGGGGACGACAGAGGACGAGATGGTTGGACAGTGTTCTCGAAGCTACCAGCATGAGTTTGACCAAACTGTGGGAGGCAGTGGAAGACAGGAGTGCCTGGCGTGCTCTGGTCCATGGGGTCACGAAGAGTCGGACATGACTAAACGACTAAACAACAACAACAGTTTATAGGCAACCAGCCCTTTTGACTCTAAGCAGCAGTGGAAAAATCTTGTTCCACATGAAAGGATGTGGGTTTCAAAATCTGTACAAGTTGATTTGTTTGTCTCTGCTTCTGTTTCCACCTGCATTTTTACTTTTAGTTATGTTTTCTTACTGGTTACACTTCCTTCAGATGTCCCTATTTTCATCAAAGAAATGTTGGAGGGTATGGAGTTATGCAACCCCCCCAAGCCAAGAAGATAAGAAACTATTCAACCTTAAGAAGACATCTGAAGGCAGCCCTGTGTATGGAATGTTTTTTTTAATGTTTTATGTTTTTATTTGTGTTGGAAGCCACCCGGAATGGCCGGGGCAAGCCAGTCAGATGGGCAGGGAATAGATAATAACAATTATCATTGTTATTATGGAATAGGACGTCCCTATTTCCATCAGAGAAATGTTGGAGAGTATGTGATGTTGCTTTTTTAAAAAAATGAGCTGGATGTTTTCTGTTGTGGATATGATTATTAACCGCCTTGGGGTTTGTTGTTGTTGTTTTGGAGAGGTATAAAAGGAACGAACATATATTAATTGAAGGTAACGTATGGAAGAAGGACTATTATCGCTGCACTGTCCCCAATTTTCCATTAACAGAACTTTCACAAACCCCACACACTCCTGCTTCAATCTCTTTTAGTGGAAAAAAAGGAGTCTCCTTCAAACATGTTCCAAACCAGGATACCAGCCAATGAAATCATTTCAGTGAAGGCCTTGCAAATACAGATAGCTGATACTATTCCCACAAGCAATGATCCATGCAGGAACCAGTGCTTATAGCTTTCCTGTGTGAACAAGATCATTAAAACATGATTTGCTGTCATGAACAGATGCAACCTGGGCTATCACCTCTCTCCACTTTAAAACCAGCCTAGTTAGTTTTCTGCCTTCCTTTAGGGATTTTATTTTGGAGTGGGTAGAATTTCATTTGCTTGAATATACGAACACTAATATTATAATTTGCAGGGTTTTCCCTGGGAGAGGTAGCCACAGGACACAGGCTCATTTCCATGTAAGCCCTGTTAATTTACCTGGAAAAATTAAGACAGATTCGGATCCTTGCTGCTTTCACACTTTCAGGCACTCAGTAAGTATCTGGCAACCTGATCCTTTGCAAAAATGGATTATTGTTGTTTAGTCGTTTAGTCGTGTCCGACTCTTTGTGACCCCATGGACCAGAGCACACCAGGCCCTCCTGTCTTCCACTGCCTCCGCAGTTTGGTCAAACGCATGCCGGTAGCTTCGAGAACACTGTCCAACCATCTTGTCCTCTGTCATCCCCTTCTCCTTGTGCCCTCCATCTTTTCCAACATCAGGGTCTTTTCCAGGGAGTCTTCTTTTCTCATGAGGTGGCCAAAGTATTGGAGTCTCAGCTTCAGGATCTGTCCTTCCAGTGAGCACTCAGGGCTGACCTCCTTAAGAATGGATAGGTTTGATCTTCTTGCAGTCCATGGAACTCTCAAGAGTCTCCTCCCGCACCATAATTCAAAAGCATCAATTCTTTGGCAATCAGCCTTCTTTATGGTCCAGCTCTCACTTCCATTCATCACTACTGGGAAAACCATAGCTTTAACTATACAGACCTTGCAAAAATGGATAATCTTGGGCAAAGCTGAATGGACAGTCTGGGCACCTGCATGTTCATTCCCACTGACTGGTGGGAGTGCCAAGAGGAGGCTATTGAGTTCAGCTCCGCCCCCAGCCCCTCCAAACTTCCGTACGTCAGACCTGTGACATCACAACGTCACATCATATACGTGCCATTGGCCCCTGCAATCGCCTTCACAAGCTGGCATCTCTAGCCGACTCCTGGCAACACCCTTCTTTCTAGAGGTCTTATTGAGAGGATGGCCTTACCCCTGAGGAGACTTTACTCCTGAGTGGTCCTTGACACTTCTCTGATGGAGCAGGTTTCTGTCTGCTGTTTAAGGCACTGCCTTTTTCTTGGAAGACGTGGGACACATTTGACCTTGTTGTCAGTAGCATGGATGGCCCCTCCTCAGGCTCTTTGCAGGATCCCATCTCCTCATCCCTAGGTGGAACCTGGCCAGGACTTTGTGTACAGTTGGGGCTTCTTGGGCCTCCTATCATGAGGACTCCCCCAGCTGGGACATGACTCAGCCTTAATAATCATTTGCAATTCTTGAATTTATTTGTTTCTATCACTACCAGTTCTGTAGACACACGTGGAGCCGGGTTGCAACACTCTGGACCAGAAGACAAGATTCAAGTAGAGCCAGGGTAGGTGGAGAACAGGATAGTTCAGGGCACAGTTGGGGAGGACCACAAAAATAGTGGATGGTTGACAACATGCTGAATTACAGAAACAATGGAGGCATACGAAAAGCTTGCAGTCATCTCCACCCACAAACCACTAAGGCATGGTATGAGTTTGAACTCTCTAAAGTTATACCCTGGAGAAGCTAAGCACCATCAAAGGATCTCTCCATTACTGAGAGCAGAAGACTGAAGACATTTGACGTCTACATTTAGAAAGTTAGAGGCAGATGAATGAGATAGCGTTTTTGTCCAAGGTTATGAAGGTCATAGTTTGTTCTCAAAAGAATGTGAGTTTCAGAGAAGCCCCAAGGAGCCTCTTGAGAAAGGAGAGAGATCTCCTTTGAATGTGTGCCGCAGACAAAGACCTTGCATTAAGCAAGCAGCTGCAAAAGAGACATAGCTCTTTCTAAGCTGCCACAGCTTCCTGTGGATTCGCCACCTTGGCAGCATTAGAGTCTTCCTTCTACCTTAAAATAGCCCAGAGAATTTTCTTGTTTCTGCTTCATGTGAAGACCCTGATAATTAGGACATAGAGGAGACTGCATTTGGCAATCGTGGGGAAAGATCACATCAGCAGGAAGCAGGGAAGTCAATGCACTGAGGAGAAGGGAAGAAAGAGAAAGAATAAATCAAGTCACAAGTCTACAGGTACTTCAATAAAACCAACCGTGCATTTACATTGGACACATTGGGACCCCCAATTAAATGGCTGCTTGGATTAACCAAATGGGAAGAAGCGGCTTTTTAATTGATTTGACCTATATAAAAAGTTATCTCCCTTGGTTTCTGTGATGACTTTCAGCTGAATGGCAGGTGCAGGAAACCAGAAGCCATGCTGATGGCTTTGAAGAGCAACCGGAGCCTCATGGGAGGAGGAATCCAGTGCTGAACTTTCTTCTAGATACTTTTGTGCAAGTCACAAGCTCCATCCACTACACCTCAGTTGCAGGAGGGGGAAAGAGGGCCCAGCCCATGATAGCTCTCCCCTCCATCATCCATGTGCTAGGAGTTGTAATGGTTCTAGGGGTTGCTCGTGCGTAAGTTGCTGCCACTCCTGGCTAGGTTACCTGGTTGAACCCTTTCTGTCTGGACAGCCTCAAGTTTCGTGGCTGCCTCAGTCGCTGACAGAATCCGTCAGTGGGCGTTTCTTGAACCTTTTACAGCATAAAAGCTGTTTGACGCCCAGTCTTCTCCTACTCTCCCTGCGCGGAAGTCTTCTGCGCAAGGAGGGTGTGGGCAGCGGAGTACCCGTACTCTCTCCGCTGGTCTCCGGCAAGGAGTCCTGGAGCCACCTCTCCGATTCCCCCATCTGCCCCCCTTCTCCACTGGTGTTACGCTGATTTCCTTCCCCAGCGGATGGGCTGCCTCTCTCCCTACTGGGACCCTCTCTGGCATCCCTCTGGAGCCTTCTCTCCACCTCCAGCTCCGATGGCAGTTCCCCGACATCCACCTCCACCCCCCCCAGGACCCCCTCCACCCCCGGCCTGACCTTCTGATCCAACCTCGTCCCTTTCCTCGGCCGACGATGCAGCGCATGGAAACGCCGTTTACCTTCCTGCTGGAGTGGTACCTATTTATCTACTTGCACTTTGACATGCTTTCGAACTGCTAAGTTGGCAGGAGCAGGGACCGAGCAACGGGAGCTCACCACGTCACGGGGATTCGAACCGCCGACCTTCTGATCAGCAAGTCCTAGGCTCTGTGGTTTAACCCTAATACACAGCCCCAAATGAATGAAACTTTTGTGCTACATTTCATTATTTTTGTGGATGCTTCCCGTTATTACCTTGCATTTTAATATTGTATTTTATACTTTGCCCTATCCGTCTCCCAAGGAATGTGTGTTGATGACTGACCATATAAATATGGTAATAACCAAATATAAGTAGCAAATAGTCTAGTGTATCCTTCCTCATCCTGAGTCCTTCAGATGTGGCGGACTCCCATCAGCCTTAGTCAGGGTGGCCAATGGTCAGGGATGGTGGGTGTGAAGGAATGGGTTTCTGAGCAGTCAGTTTAAAACTGACTCACCCCCCCCCCCTTTTCTTCTTAGCATTTCTAAAATGCTTTAACTTGAGCTGTTGAGCAAATGCATAACAAGAACACAGCTGCATAAACAAGGCTCTCTCCTTTATCAGTCTGTGATGATAAGGCTGGCCTTGTCCACTCTAAAGTAGAACAGAGATGACACTCTAGGTCTTATCTTACCACAACCCTGACGCACAGACCTAAGTCCGGGAACAAAGCCAGAGTCCGTTCTCGGAGATGATGACCTCTTCCTCCAAGAGTAGGAAGAGGAAGATCCTTTTATGGTCAGAAGTACAGGAAGGAAGATCCTTTTATGGTTGAGAATACCAGAGCAGGAATATATGTGATGTCAACCTGCGTACATAGGCTGACGTGGTTGGGTTCCTAGGGAAGGAGGGAGAGGGTGCCTGGAGGATATATATACTGCATGAAACTTCTCATTTCTTTGGACTTGCTGTGGACTCACCACGCAGGTGCCTTCTGCTATCTGGAGAGCAGAATAAACTCTTTCTTGGAATCAACCTTGGTGTCATTTGACTTCCTTCCTCCTGTCCCAGAGCAACGCAGACCCAATCGGTGAACTCCAATAAGGCTACAGGTGTTGGAGTCCAACAAACATCTGGAGAGCACAACATCTGGATGGCACTAAGTTGGGGAAGGCTGGTCTATTGGATGTATACAGGTTCATGGAAGTGCTTCCATTGGAAAGAGTGCTGGACAAAATGGATGAAATGCTAGTCAGATTCAACCTGGGAATAATCGTGATCTTTTGAGCCTCGCTATTTTAGGAAATGTTAATTCAGCATGGTGACATAATTGTGGGAAAGTGGGTCTTTTTAATATTCTCTCTCTCTCTCTCTCTCACACACACACACACCCCTCCTTTAAAGTTTTCAGTCACAAGACTTCTTATCTCCATTTCTATGGGATTCTCTTCCCCTAACACCAGTGGAAAAGCCTTATGCATTTAATGTCTGGTAGTGATGTAGACATTCAAGAGGAGCTACGGGGGGGTGGTATTCCTGTTTAATTCCTGCTTCTTGTGCCATTTTTAAAAGGTAAGAGACCTCTGTCAGGGGGTTAGGGAACGCTGCAACCTTCTTTCATTCCTTCTGAGAACTGGAATATTTCAACGTTCTGCCCCATTGTTGCATTAATCCATCCAGTCTTTGTTTTATTTTTTGTCTTCCCCTGGCTCCGCAATGTTTTGATTCATTTCGCCACGTCTGTTTGGTTTTTCACAAAAGCAAAGGCGGGCACATTATTTCATGGCCAGAGAACCTGATGCAAGAAAATCTGTCTTTCTATATATACAACAAGCATTGTTTGGAAGCTGGTAGTAGTATGGTGGCATAATTTTATTCCACAGGGATAACTATTCAGGGAAACAACGACATATTTACAATGATGGAGCTGGTGGATTCTCACCAGGATGTCCTGATTGTAAGAAATCCAGGGTGGGTGGAACACAACACTGGTCAGGAGGAAGAGGTTTGCTTCCAGGGAAATAGTTCAGCCATGAAAAATGTAGCCACACAATATCAGGTGCTGCCTATTCTTCTTCTTCTTCTTCTTCTTCTTCTTCTTCTTCTTCTTCTTCTTCTTCTTCTTCTTCTTCATTACTCATAGTCAAGTAAGATTGTCTTCCATGAACACTGTCTTAACAGTAAGTCCATAAGTGACTGTGGAGGCCAATTCTGGATCCACACGTCCTTCCACAGTGGGGACATAGATTTCTGGGCAGGAGTTGCTCATGGTGAGGATTTGCCTAACATGCCTTCCTCTTAACGGCCTAGGACCCTCGTACCTACAGGACCGCCTCTCCCAGTATGCCCCGCGGAGGACCTTAAGGTCCATAAATAGCAACGCCCTAGTGGTTCCGGACCCTAAGGAAGTTAGATTAGCTTCAACTAGAGCCAGGGCCTTTTCAACACTGGCTCCAGCCTGGTGGAACGCTCTGCCTCATGAGACCAGGGCCCTGCAGGATCTGATTTCTTTCAGCAGGGCCTGTAAGACAGAGTTGTTCCGCCTGGCCTTTGGCTTGGAGCCAATTTGATTCCCCCCCCCCCCGCTCTTTCTTTTTCCTTTCTGCTCCTGTGATGAGGCTGCATTTTAACATTTTAATATTTTGCTGTTTCAATATTTTAATGTTGTATTTTAATCTTGTTTTTAAGTTGTATTCATTCAACTTGTTTTTATTATTGCTTGTTAGCTGCCCTGAGCCCGGTCTTGGCTGGAGTTATACTCCATTCATCTGGCCCAGCCATTCTGGGGCGGCTCCCAACAGAATGTTTGATGTTTTATTGTTAAAAATGCAATAAAACATCAAACATTAAAAACTTCCCTAAACAGGGCTGCCTTAAGATGTCTTTTAAAAGTCAGATACTTGTTTACCTCCTTGACATCTGATGGGAGGGTGTTCCACAGGGCGGGCGCCACTAACGAGAAGGCCCTCTGCCTGGTTCTCTGTAACCTCACTTCTTGCCGTGAGGGAACTGCCAGAAGGCCCTTGGAGCTGGACCTCAGTGTCCGGCCTGAACAATGGGGATGGAGACGCTGCTTCAGGAATACTGGGCTTTAAAGTGTTATATGGACTTGGCAGCTGCTCCTAGCCACCAGTCTAGCTGCCGCACTCTGGATTAATTGCAGTTTCCGAGTCACCTTCAAAGGTAGCCCCACGTAGAGCGCATTGCAGTAGTCCAAGCAGGAGATAACCAGAGCATGCATCACTCTGGTGAGGCAGTCCGCAGGCAGATAGGGTCTCAGCCTGCGTACCAGATGGAGCTGGTAGACAGCTGCTGTGCCAACACACCTTTAGGAGGGGCCCTTGAATAACAATAATAATAAAACAATGTGCAATAATGGAAATGTCTCCAAAGAGTAGCCTATCAAGGGTCTAGTCATTAAATGGATTTTTGCTTCTCTGCCATGGAAATAGAGCCAAATAAAGATCATTGGGAAGTGGCTCAGGAGAAGAGGCAGCGGCGATGCAGAGTTCAGCAGCAGAGCTGCAAATGTGTCACAACAGATGCCAAATTTTGTGATGCGGTCCCCCAGCCAAAAAAAAATGTTTACTGTGATTTGCATATTGGAGAATAGTGTGAATATAAAAGCACATATATCTGTGAAAATAGCATAAAATAAAATGCAATATTATTATAATAAAATGCAAAAAGAGGGAAACACTTGCAACAATGTGTGTGTAAGGCCAAATTGTGTACACAACTGTATTTGCACTAAAATGCTGATGAGCTCTGCATGGGGATTTAAAAAATAAATAAATCACAAACTGGTGTCTAAATGCAGAGAACTGAATCAGATTCGGAAAATCAGGGATGGTGGGAAACTGAAATTGACCGATTTGTCCATCCTTAACCCTCACGTTCACAGATCATTGCTGTGTCCTCAATCCTTCCCTGAAATCAGTGGGGAAATAATGGAAGAACCCAAGAGGTAAGCTCATTAAGAAAGAGAGAGAATTGCGAGTAATTAAAAGTCACTATTCATGCTGCATTGATCAGGGAAAGTCTGGTAACGTTAATCTCTGCAAACAACATTTATCGAGTAGAAGAAATGCAGAGAAGCATTTCTCCTCGAATGGGAGCTGATAGATGGAGGACCAATCTGGTTAAAGGGCTCAATTCAAGCGGCTGGTTTTGACTTCAAAGCATGAAATAGCCAATGGTGCCTGAGGGGAGGAGTTGCGTGGCGAGTCCCACCTCCCACCAGAAGAAATAAAGACACAAGACACCATAAGTTAAGGTTAATGGGTGAAAATTGGCCACAACTTTATTGATTGCAGGAAATGAGTGGTATTGGCCTAGGCATTGGTCCTATCAACTATCCGGCTTCAGGCTGTATGCCTGAGAGGCCGGGAAGGGTTAACACCAGCAGGGGGAGCCCTGCTGATGCACATCAACTAGGGACTCCCCCGGGGTCACCGCTCGGGGGGGGGGCTTTAGGCCCTGGCCTCCATAGGCTTCGGACGAGGCAACGCCCCCCGGAATCCTTTACTGGACTACCCTTCAAAATTTGGGGGAGGTGATGGGGGAGGTGATGTTGCTCCTCCCCCCCCCCAACACATCTACATAACTTCTTGCAGTCCATGGGACTCTCAAGAGTCTCCTCCAGCACCATAATTCAAAAGCATCAATTCTTTGGCAATCAGCCTTCTTTACGGTCCAGCTCTCACTTCCATACATCATTACTGGGAAAACCATAACTTTAACTATACGGACCTTTGTCAGCAAGGTGATGCCTCTGCTTTTTAAGATGGGTTTTTCTTGCAGCACTCTTATTTTCTTATGTTAGGTTTTTGCTGGAGAACAGAATCTGGAGAACTCTGAATTTTGAAGGTTAGCTTCATGTTCAGGAAGTATGACTTATATAGAACTAATTTCCTCCCTGTGCCTGGCTTCTACTGGCAAGAAATCAGAGCTGCTTCCTGTGTTGCGAAATTCCTGCATGGGGAAAAAACAACAACATCCCATGTAAGAGCGTCAAAGTGGCCTTCAAGGAGCTCGCAAGGGAAGAAAAACAGTCATATCTTGTTGCAAAAAAGACCAGCCCAGACAGCTGGTCTCGAAGGGAGAGAAGCAGCTCTCGTGTCCCCAGCTGCCATCTCCTTGGCTGGTTCTGCTCCCTGTTACAGAGGTTGCTTCCTTTCCTCCCCTGCTGGCCTTTGTTTCCGTTGTGAACTGAAGTGTAATTTATGTATCGAGAGAGGTACATCTCAGATGCACCAGCTGCTGTCCTGCCATTCCCTCTGCATACTTTCTGCATCCAAGGAAACGTGCAAGCTGCCAGCTTCAGTGTGGAGCGTGGCCTTGAAAGAAAACAAGATTCTTCTAGCCCTTCCCGACAATCTGTGCCATGGACGTGTTTTACATTCAGCTCTGCTTCCCTCTGACCTTTGTAGTTAGAAAGAAGTTCACTGGGAGTTTATTAGGAATATACTGCCGCACATGCATAATTCACTGGAGAAGGGCAAATTCCAGAGAGGGAGGTGGCCGTGGTTAGGGGCGGAGGCAGGAAATGTTCTTGTGGCACCTTGAAGAAGCAGAAATATATTGTGGCATGAGATTTTGTGGTCCTGAGCACACTTCGTCAAATGCACGGTCCCCTCCGTAGGTGGTTATGCGTGCCTTGAGTACAGAAAGAGAGATTAGGTGAGTATTTATATGCCAAAACATTTCAGACAGGAAACAGCTTTGGGTATGTGTGGAGCGCAATCTAAAAAATCGGTCAATCAAAGGAATACAAGATGCAATCAGTGAAGGGGGTGAGTGACCAGCTCTTGAGAAGAGGTCTCTGGTGCTGATTACTAGTGCAAGTAAACACCTTTAAAAAAGGACAGTGCAGTCTTAACTCAGAAGTAAGCAATGACAAACCTAGACAGCATCTTAAAAAGTAGAGACATCACCTTGCTAACAAAAGTCCGTATAGTTAAAGCTATGGTTTTCCCAGTAGTGATGTATGGAAGTGAGAGCTGGACCATAAAGAAGGCTGATCTCCGAAGAATTGATGCTTTTGAATTATGGTGCTGGAGGAGACTCTTGAGAGTCCCATGGACTGCAAGAAGATCAAACCTATCCATTCTTAAGTGCGGGAGGCAGTGGAAGACAGAAGTGCCTGGCGTGCTCTGGTCCATGGGGTCACGAAGAGTCGGACACGACTAAACAACTAAACAACAACAACAAGACCCATTGAATTCAATGGAACTTGCTCCCAGGGAAGTGTATACAGGATTGCAGCCAGTGAAGGCTGTTCAATAAGGAGAAGCAGGGCACACACCCCCAACCTGTCTCTGCCTTCCACCTGCCTTCTCCTGGTTGGCTCTGACCGCCTATGGCTGTGGCTCCACCAGCTGCTTTCCTGTCTTCTGCCCTCCCAGCCCTAGGGGGCACCAGTCACCATGGTCTGCAGCCTTACTTCCCAGACAAAATTCACGCAGTGTCTCATTTTTAAGTGAATTCCAGTATGTCCACTATAAAAATGAGCAACTGTGGGAAGTTTGCAGCCCGCAGATTTGTCATGCTCAGGCCCTGACAAGATGGAATGAAGTGGCTGGGTACAGAGGAGTGGGGCGAGGCACTAGTCGGGGAACGCCCTAGGGAACCCCCATGGGAAGAAGACTCAGAGCCAGGGGGTTTGTGGTGGGGTGACCATGAGTGGTCGGAGAGAGAAGAGGGTGAATACTGGAGGGAGGGGGTGTAGGAAGTTGGAGGAGCAACAAGGTTTAGTGAGCAGGAAGAGGCTGTGGCAGAGTGCAGTTCAGACTCTGGGGCTGAAGCAGAGGCTGGAAAGAAGGGAGTCAAGAGGCTGCTGAAGAATCCAGGAAGTCTTCCCCTCCCGCTGCAACAAGCTTGCCTCCTCCCTGGTCTCTGTGAATGCACAGAGAAATGAAAGGAGCAGAACAGAGATTAGTTGTGTGCAGATGCCTTAGAATGGGGTGGGAAGGCAGAGACCATTAGTCCTTGCAACTGCTTCTTCGGAGCAAGACTTCCTAGAAAGTGTTGCTGAAAGCACAAGGCCTGAGCTGTGGTTTGTTTCCTTGAATAAAGATTTAACCTCACTGGCCTCCGGTGATTTATTGTTTTTTGTTCCTAACCTACACCTGACTCCAGCCCTGATGCAAAACTTCTTTTTAAAAAAACCTTTTTTTAATATTTCAAACTATTGAACAACAAAACACACACAAGAGCCCCTTGACAATACTCGCCTCTATTGACATAACACGAAAAATGTTTGTTATCCTAATGTATAGGTAAAGGGACCCCTGACCATTAGGTCCAGTCGTGACCGACTCTGGGGTTGCAGTGCTCATCTCACTTTATTGGCCAAGGGAGCCAGCGTACAGCTTCTGGGTCATGTGGCCAGCATGACTAAGCTGCTTCTGGCGAACCAGAGCAGCGCATGGAAATGCCGTTTACCTTCCCGCCGGAGCGGTACCTATTTATCTACTTGCACTTTGACGTGCTTTCGAACTGCTAGGTTGGCAGAAGCAGGGATCGAGCAACGGGAGCTCACCCCGTCACGGAGATTCGAACCACCGACCTTCTGATCGGCAAGTCCTAGGCTCTGGGTTTAACCCACAGTGCCACCCGCGTCCCTATCCTAATGTATTCTTCCACAAACAATAGAAACCATGTTCCTCAGTCATTGCAAACAGAATAAAGTCTGACCAAGCAATGTGAAAGTTTTCTGTTGCTTTGCTTTGCCTTCTTGCTCATAGTTCATAGTTCAGTTTCTTCGCAAGGGCCAAATGGCAGAGGCCTTAACAAACTTCTGAACCTCTATCTTGGATGCAAGAGAGAACTGTATACATGCACCCTGTGAAGGACTGCACAAATCCCACAGGAGGCTCCTGTGGTCACTGCACACACCATCTGGAATTTATTATCTTCCTATATACATAGAAAACTAAGGCTGTCTTCACGCTCGGCGGCTGGCAGGTGGCCATGCCAACTCCACTGTGAGGAACAGCAGGCAGGAGAGCAAGGAAGCAGCGCTGGTGGCAGGCAGCCCAGGGGGGAGAAACATTTCACAAAGCCATTTAGTATGCCACTCTCTCAATTCCCCCCCCCCCCATTAAAAGCAACTCCAGAAAGATTTAATGATGGGGGGAAAGGCACTTCACAGAGCACTTTAGAAAGCAGGAGGGGCTTGGGTGAGCTGTATGGGGGTGGGACAAGTAGACAGGCAGTACTGACAAGCAGCTCCTAGTAAAACTTTAATGCAGGGGGTGGAACTGGTCTACCCCACCCTCTACGATTCTACAGTTCTATGCCACCTTAAACTATTATTTAGAATTCCAAAGCTACAAACTAAAAGAAAATAAGCATAAAAAAGAGTTATGCACAAAGGCATAGTCATTACATAATTCTCTCAGATATTATGAAGGGAATATGGTGGGAGGCTGAACAAAACTTGGCTTACAATATGAATGGGAAGCACATTCAGTTAAGTGATTATTGTGTGTTACTCCACAAAGGACATGCAATTGCTGAGTACGTCTGCCCATGACAGCAAACCTCCACATTCTTTGATGCCACTGAGAAACAAATACCGATTTCATTATTTCCTTCCAGTGCTTAAGAGATTTCTTCTCTCGCTGTTATAGGTAGCATATGACCATGATTGCATCTTCACTGTACATTTAAAACATATTCACATCACAGCTTCCCCAAAAGAATCTGGGGACCTGTATTTTATCCCTCACAGAGCCACCCTTCCCAGGATCCCTTGACAAACAACAACTCCCAGAATTCTTGAGGGCAAGTGGTATAATGACTGCTCCCCACATAAAATGGGGGGCGCCTTTTGTGTGGTTGCGCGCAGCCCCCCAGATCCCAGTGCGGCTCCCGGTAGTACGGGCTGGCTTCACCCTCTCCAGGCTGGATATCTGGAGGTCTCTGCCTACCTCAGCCAATTGCCCAATCCCGCCTGGGAAGGCGTTGCCAGGGGATTGGCCAGGTAGGGGGAGGGACCACCCTGCCTACACAACAGAAGGTGAATCTTACCTGCAAAGCATCAGTTGGCTCCAGAGCTTCTCCCACCCTGCCCTCCCTCAGTTAAGTCTTCTTTTGCAGGTTAACCTCTTCTCCACATGGTCGCTCTTCTCTACGTCATGGTCGCTGTTGAAGGGCCGGGAATGAATTTTCCTGCATTGGCAGGTTTTGCCTTTCCTGTAGCAAAACGTCACAACTTTGGCAGTTTCAGCCCTTGGGCAGGATCCTTTAGTCTATCTTCCTAAATGGGGGAAGGGGTGTGAAGCGGTGACCCACAGCCTTGCTGTGGGTTTAGTCGTGTCTGGCTCTTCGTGACCCCATGGACCAGAGCACGCCAGGCACTCCTGTCTTCCACTGCCTCCCCCAGTTTGGTCAAACTCATGCTGGTAGCTTCGAGAACACCATCCAACCATCTCGTCCTCTGTCGTCCCCTTCTCCTTGTGCCCTCCATATTTCCCAACATCAGGGTCTTTTCCAGGGAGTCTTCTCTTCTCATGAGGTGGCCAAAATCTTGGAGCCTCAGCTTCACGATCTGTCCTTTCAGTGAGCACTCAGGGCTGATTTCCTTCAGAATGGATAGGTTTGATCTTCTTGCAGTCCATGGGACTCTCAAGAGTCTCCTCCAGTACCATAATTCAAAAGCACCAATTCTTCGGCGATCTGCCTTCTTTTTGGTCCAGCTCTCACTTCTATACGTCACTACTGGGAAAACCATAGCTTTTACTATACGGACCTTTGTTGGCAAGGTGATGTCTCTACTTTTTAAGATGCTATCTAGGTTTGTCATTGCTTTTCTCCCAAGAAGCAGGCGTCTTTTAATTTCGTGGCTGCTGTCACCATCTGCAGTGATCATGGCTGACATGAAATCAGGTTCAGATAGGCTGAAAACACTGATGATTTCAATGTATTTACAAGGGATTATAACCAATAACCCCATCCTGCTCATGCAAGGAATTTCCATTTACGCAGTGGAATTTCGCTCTTATCTTCTTCGTGTTGCGTGAGCCGAAGGCCTTGCCTGAATGCGATGGTTTTGTCAGATATAACCCCAAATATTTTGATTTTTTTTCTGGGATAAATTATGGGCCCTAGATTTAATGATTTAAAAAAGAAACAAGAAATGGGGAAAGAATCTGACAGACTGCTTCTTAATAATGCAGTTGTTAAAATGCTTGTAATCATCTGTAGAAATGATTTTCTTTAAATCCTTTGAAACGTGACATTTAAGAAACAGAATGTAAAATAGTGAACTTCAACAACAGAGCTCTGAAATTACTGCTAAAGAAATTTCACATCTGAGTGAGGTTTTCTTTCTGTTGCAACCCACCCTCTTTCTCTACCCCAGAACTTGGTTTCTAGAAACCAACCTCCCGAAGAACAAGCTGACGATATTATTTCTCCCCCGCTGTAAACTTGCAGAGGAAAGAGCTTCTCTCAATCTTTTTTAATTATCTCGTATATTGCACTTTTAACTTAAAAGCCATTTAGCCAACAGTCGTCCTCCTCCAAACTATCTCTCATGCACACTTTCCTTCTGCGTCACAGTAGAGTAATAAAAATTCATATTTTATATTTGCTGACATATATTAGGAGAACTGTTTGCAACTGACATAAGTGGAAGCCATGACATCTGCTCTGCGAGCATTGATCCTTAAAAGTACAGTGGCATGCTGGAATCGCTTAACGGCAAGGGGAATACACAAAAATACTCCTCTGTAGGAAAGTTCAGGGCAGTCTAAGACAGTGTTTCCAAACCTTGGGCCTCCAGCTGTTTTTGGACTACAACTCCCATCATCCCTAGCTAGCAAGACCAGTGGTCAGGGATGATGGGAATTGTAGTTCAAAAACAGCTGGAGGCCCAAGGTTGGGAAACTCTGGTCTAAGAGACTCAGCTCTGTTTCTGCCATTGCAAACAACAAATAATCAAAAAATAGGGCCTGATTGTCTCCTTTGTCAACAGAAGTTTAAAACAGAGGTGGAGAGAACCTTTTCTGACTGAGGTTTGCATTCCTCACTGCGCAATCTTGCAGGGGTTGCATGCCAGTGAAAGGTGAAGCCAGAAACAAAAGCGCCTGGGGAATTTAATTTGAATTTTAGCTTTGCATAGTGGGCTAGTTTTTGCACACTTCCCTCTCCACTCTCCATCCAGGCAAGGAAGAGGCCTGACCAGAGTTCAAGGACACATTTCAGCCAGGCAAAGGAGGACCAATGGCATACCCTCCAACATTCCTCACATGAAAATACAGTGGTATCTTGGTTTTCAAACTTAATCCGTTCCAAAACCAAAGCGTTCCAAAACCAAGGCGCGCTTTCCGATAGAAAGTAATGCAAAACGGATTAATCCGTTCCAGACTTTTAAAAACAACCCCTAAAACAGCAATTTAACATGATTTTTACTATCTAACGAGACCATTGATCCATAAAATGAAAGCAATAAACAATGTACTGCGATCACACAATCAGTCCATCAGTAGCTGAACTGGGTTCCAGACAGTCACAAAAACAAAAGAGCCGCAAAAACAAAAATGCTAAATAATTAGCGAAAATAGGCAGATCTCAGACTAACACTCAAAATCGGAAGCGTCATACTCAAAAAGGAGCACAGAATTCTTGTGGCAAGGAAGTGGAAAAACGAAACAATACCGACAATCACAGATTGGCAGATATTCATGTTAGAATATTTACAACTAGCAAAACTGACAGGAAGAGTTAGAGGAGTATTGAACCAGAAAATATCTGGAGAATGGAGAATATTTAAGGATTATAGAAGATCATATTGTACCAACCACACCATATTAGCAGAACTTGAGTGATACTTGTAAACACACAAATACAGTTTGTGGAGTAGATGGGAACAATATTAAAGAATATAAAACTGCGGGGAAAACGATGACAGTATAAACAGTACAATGAGAATGACTGGAAGACTCGTTTTGACAGAAGTCTTTTTTATTTAAATGTTTAAGTATTAATTAGGAATTTTTATGCACGTAAATCTGCTTTTTCTTCTTTCTTTTTTCTGTATTTTCTTCTTTTCTTTTTTCTTAATTGTTTTTTCTTTAATTTTCTTTTTGTAGTACAGTGATACCTCTGGTTAAGTACTTAATTCATTCCCGAGTTCCGTACTTAACCTGAAACTGTTCTTAACCTGAAGCACCACTTTAGCTAATGGGGTCTCCCGCTGCTGCCGCACTGCTGGAGCACGATTTCTGTTCTCATCCTAAAGCAAAGTTCTTAACCCGAGGTACTATTTCTGGGTTAGCGGAGTTTGTAACCTGAAGCATATGTAACCTGAAGCATATGTAACCCGAGGTCCCACTGTATGAGATTGTAAATTCTTTGTAAATTTGTGTGTAATTTAAATTAATAAAGATCAATTTTTAAAACCCCCCCCCCAAAAAAGAAGCACATTCGGCTTCCGAAAGAAATTCACAAACCAGAACACTTACTTCCGGGTTTGCAGTGTTTGGGTTCCAAGTTGTTTGAGTACCAAGGCGTTTGAGAACTAAGGTGGGGCTACCTTTGAAGGTGACCCGGAAACTACAACTAATCCAGAATGCGGCAGCTAGACTGGTGACTGGGAGCGGCCGCCAGGGCCATATAACACCAGTCTTGAAAGACCTACATTGGCTCCCAGTACGTTTCCGAGCACAATTCAAAGTGTTGGTGCTGACCTTTAAAGCCCTAAACGGCCTCGGTCCAGTATACCTGAAGGAGCGTCCCCACCCCCATCGTTCTGCCCGTACGCTGAGGTCCAGCTCCGAGGGCCTTCTGGTGGTTCCCTTATTGCGAGAAGCAAAGCTACAGGGAACCAGGCAGAGGGCCTTCTCGGTAGTGGCGCCCGCCCTGTGGAACACCCTCCCATCAGATGTCAAAGCGATAAACAACTACCTGACATTCAGAAGACATCTGAAGGCAACCCTGTTCAGGGAAGTTTTTAATATGTGACATTTTAGTGTATTTTTCATCTTGGAAGCCGCCCAGAATGGCTGGGGAAACCCAGCCAGATGGGCGGGGTACAAATAAATTATTATGATTATTATTATTATTATTATTATTATTATTATTAGGGGCATTTCTCACTCCCCCCCCCAACTGACCCTCCTTGACCTCTCATTCCCCCGCCCCACAGAGCATTTCTTATCAGAAGGGCAAGTGCCACTACACCAACGGGACACAGCACAAAACTTTGCCCACGTCTGGAGAGTGGCGGCAGCAGGGGTCATTGCTGCCTGAGCCCCCAGAGCAGGGAAGAAGAAGAGGAAGAAGAAGAAGAAGAGGAGGAGGAGGAGGAGGAGGAGGAGGAGGAGTTTGGATTTGATATCCCGCTTTATCACTACCCGAAGGAGTCTCAAAGCGGCTAACATTCTCCTTTCCCTTCCTCCCCCACAACAAACACTCTGTGTGTGTGCTGGTCTCGGGGGCTAACCGAGAGGCGAGGTCCGAGTCCAGTCCGAGGTTGATGGTGCGGTATGGAGGCTGTCCGTCAAAGCTGTAGCTGGGTCCAAGGCGGGGAGCCAGGGCGACTCAGGAGCTCAGGCAGGAAAGTAGGACAGGGTGCAGGCAGGAACAGGCTAGCAACAACATTGCTCCCGCAACTTGGGACTGGGGCTGGCCAGCTTTTATCTGCCCCGAGGCATAGGGTGGCCCCGGTCCACAGGTGACTTGCCTCACCTGGCCTGGAGGCGAGCACTCCTGTGGGAACTTGGTTCCCTCTGCCTCTCTGCCCTGAGCCTCTGCAGCTCAGGTGAGGCTGGAGGGTTACTGGACCCAGAGGCAACCCCAGCTTCGTCTGATGGGGCTGAGAGTGGAGCACCTGCAGGCAATGGGTCCTCCATCACCTCAGGAGCCAGAGCAGACTCAGCTGGTGCCTGCACCTGAGGATCCAGCACAGGTGAGGACCCTTCAGGCTCATGCCCCAGCCCCGGCTCAGCTGGTTCTGGAGGCGGGGAATCCTGTGCAGGCTGGGATTCCTCAGGTTCAGCATGTGAGTCTGAATCCCAGGCCATCACACCGAGGTGAGTGAGGCTGAGAGACTTCAGAGACATGTGACTAGCCCAAGGTCACCCAGCAACTGCATATGGAGGAGCGGAGACTTGAACCCGGTTCACCAGATTACGAGTCCACCGCTCTTAACCACTACACCACACTGGCTCAGGATCCTTTTGCATGCGTGGTGCTGCAGGGGAGCATGCTGGGAGCCATCCTCATGGATCTGTTGTCTTTGGGGGACAGAGGTAGCTGACTGATAGAGCATCTGCTCTGCATGCTCACAATTCCAGCTTCAATCCCACATGGCCTCTCCTGGGGGTGTCCCCTGCTTTAAATCGCAGAGGGATGCTGCCAGTCAGTACAGGCAATATTGTATTAGATGGACCAAATCTCCTCACTCAGCATGAAGCACCTCCCTCTGTTTCCATGCTCCTTCTGTGTGTGAGAAATATATGAGCATCACCATCATTTCTTCTTCTTTGGCGATCACTCGTAGCCAAGTAAGATTGTCTTCCATAAACACGGTTTTAACAATGAGTCCGTAAGTGACGGTAGAGGCCAATTCTGGACCCACACGTCCTTCCACAGTGGGGACATTGGTTTCCGGGCGGGAGTTGATCACGGTGTGGATTTGCCAAGCGTGCCTTCCTCTTAGCATGTTTCTCCCTTGCATCCTGAGTTTGAGTGTCTTCAAAACCCATGACACCTTTGGTCAAGGCTGTTCTCCAACTGGAGCGCTCGCAGGCCAGTGTTTCCCAGTTGTCAGTGTTTATACTACATTTTTTTTAGATTTGCCTTGAGACAGTCTTTAAACCTCTTTTGTTGACCACCAGCATTACACTTTCCATTTTTAAGCTCGGAATAGAGTAGTTGCTTTGGAAGGCGATCATCAGGCATCCGCACAACATGACCAGCAAAACGAAGTTGATGTTGAAGAATCATTGCTTCAACACTGGTGATCTTTGCTTCTTCCAGTACACTGGTATTAGTAAAGGTAAAGGGACCCCTGACCATTAGGTCCAGTCGTGACCGACTCTGGGGTTGCGGCGCTCATCTCGCTTTATTGGCCGAGGGAGCCGGCGTACAGCTTCCAGGTCATGTGGCCAGCATGACTAAGCTGCTTCTGGCGATCCAGAGCAGCGCACGGAAACGCCGTTTACCTTCCCGCCGGAGCGGTACCTATTTATCTACTTGCACTTTGACGTGCTTTTGAACTGCTAGGTTGGCAGGAGCAGGGACCGAGCAACGGGAGCTCACCCCGTCGCGGGGATTCGAACCGCCGACCTTCTGATTGGCAAGTCATAGGCTCTGTGGTTTAACCCACAGCGCCACCCGCATCCCACAGTGATATTAGTTTGCCTGTATTCCAAGGATACTGTGTGCATGACTGCCATTTACATAATTTTTGCATTTTCTGGTTGTGCATTCCCCCTGCTTCCTCTTGGATATGGCAGTCAGTCTGCCTGAATAGCAGCAGCCCTGGCATAATTTGAGTGTAGGATTGCTCTGTAAATCTCTGAGCATAAATTGGGCTAACGAAGGCTATAATGTGAAACGCTTCATAATGGCTGCTTAGCTGAATTATTGATTTGTGCAAATTCCATTTGCCTTGAACACATATTCACTGAGAACCTCCAGCCAGGTACTAGGGGAGGGCATTAAACCAATATTAACTCCCTCCCACAAAGAAAAGGAAGCCATCAAAAAATCAATAGTAAAAACCACGGGCTCGCAGGAAAGAGGGTGGTAGGGTTGAGAAAGAGGACACTCTTGCCAACTTCGACTTTTAACTATGGATCGCTATAACGACTCTGCCCATGAAAAAGAGGACGTGTCCTGGAAAAAGACGACATATGGCAACCCTACCTGGGTTCAGAGAGTTGGAAACATGGAGTTCCTCCACTGCTGATAAATATAACCTTATTTACCTCTGACTTTCAATAATTTCCACCACGAATTAAATATTGCAAAGAAAGCATGGCAAGGAGGCCAAGTGAAAGTATGTGTGAGAGAGAGTGGAAGGGGCAAGGAACTCTGTGTTTGTGGGTGAAAAAGAGTGAGCAAGCTGAGGAACAGAGAGAGAGAGAGAGAGAGAGAGGCTGGGATCTAGATCAGGGGCCAGCAAACCTTTTCTGCAGGGGGCCGGTCCACTGTCCCTCAGACCTTGTGGGGGACCAGACTATTTTTTTGGGGGGGGGCGTAACAAATTCCTGTGCCCCACAAATAACCCAGAGATGCATTTTGAATAAAAGGACACATTCTACTCATGTAAAAACATGCTGTTTCCCGGACCATCCGCGGGCCGGAATGAGAAGGCGATTGGGCCGGATTCGGCCCACGGGCCTTAGTTTGCCTACCCATGATCTAGACACATCAAAGAAGCAGCAATTATATTTAGAGATGGTCAGATCACCCAACATCACAGAAACAGGCTTCCTGCTCAGAGCTGTGTTCATGTAGAGCAAAAAGGTTGCAAATCTGGATGGGAGAGATCAGAAAGAGGAGAAATGAGTCTGCAAATCGGTTACACACGCAACGTGCAATAAATTCGAATTTCCTAATGAAGTGCTTAGAGAAGCACCAAGGAGGCCCTGAAGGGAGGAGTCAAACAATTGCCTAGGCATCCCATATGCCTTGGGGGCTGCCTCACAAAGTGGTTCTTGCCCTCCTCCTCCTCCTCATCTGGGATGAAATTTAGGCTGGAGCTGCTCACAGAGACATAAGGAAATCCAGAGGAGACAGGGAGAGAGACTGGTCTCTGGAGCTGGGTGGCACTTTGGTCTGACGACAGCTGCAGCATGAATAAAGGAAGCGATCAAAAGATGTGGTGCTTTTTAAATGCCAGCTGGATGTGGAGCTGACTCTTGAGTATGCATGAAATCTGGGCCACTTATTAGTTGGTGCATGTGAGTTTTGATAACGTATTGGAAGCCTTTGACTGTTTCTGCAACTGATGCTAGTATGCATAAGAGGCCAGTGTTAATTTTGTTAATTTTGATTATGCTTTTGCATTTCACTGCATCGTTGCAGGGCACTATGGACTCCGATGTGTTGACTTTGCCACATCTGAATTTGGCATGTTTTGCAATGGGTTTAGTGTTTGTTTTAATAGCGCTACGTTTGATACCTACTGTGAGCCACTTGGAGCACAGTCCAGCATGGAATAACAGTGTATAAAGGCAAGTCAGCTGGACCATAAAGAAGGCTGATCGCCAAAGAATTAATGCTTTTGAATTATGGTGCTGGAGGAGACTCTCGAGAGTCCCATGGACTGCAAGAAGATCAAACCTATCCAGTCAGCCCTGAGTGCTCACTGGAAGGACAGATCCTGAAGCTGAGACTCCAGTACTTTGGCCATCTCATGAAAAGAGTAGACTCCCTGGAAAAGACCCTGATGTTGGGAAAGATGGAGGGCACAAAGAGAAGGGGACGACAGAGGACGAGATGGTTGGACAGTGTTCTTGAAGCTACCAGCATGAGTTTGACCAAACTGCGGGAGGCAGTGGAAGACATGAGTGCCTGGTGTACTCTGGTCCATGGGGTCACAAAGAGTCAGACATGACTAAATGACTAAACAACAACAAAGGCAAGTCAACTCAACTCAATTGCCGTCATTGAAAAAGTCACCTCCATGCCATACATTTAAACCGCAAAACTTCCCCTGAAAGAAGATGAGGAAATGTAGTTTCTTAAGGACCCTGGGAATTGTAGCTCTGTGAGGGGTAGACCTTTGAAAAACCCAGGTGCTTTTTGATCTATAAGACTCACTTTTTCCCTCCTAAAAAGTAAGGGGAAATGTGTGTGTGTGTTATGTAGCGAATGCAGGCTGCACAGCTATCCCAGAAGCCAGAACAGCAAGAGGGATAGCTACATTCACTGCGTAGCGATCCTTCTTGCTCTTCTGGCTTCTGAGATTCAGAATTTTTTTTTCTTGTTTTCCTCCTCCAAAAACTAGGTGTGTCTTGTGGTCT